>NW_022601407.1:1483499-1639235 GCF_009176505.1 Sitodiplosis mosellana
ATCGGGCGCGAGTGCCGATTAGTGCATCGGACGCAGATGCCGATTTGCGTGTGCATCGGGCGCGAGTGCCGATTCATGTGTACATGGGGCGTGAGTGACGATTCACATGTGCAGACAGACGCGAATACCGATTAACATATACAAATGAACACAATCACCGTTTTCTTTCAAATAAAGGAATACAACCAACATATTCCCATACAAACAAGACGCGGGTGCCGATTTGTACATCAGACACGAATACAAATTCATATACAAGGACACGAATGTAATTTCCATCAGTCTAAAAATAACTGACACAGTTACTCACCCATGAAATTTTTCTAAAAGAAGGAAAGAGTCAATTCGGATTAAGAGAGAAAATTGTTTTTTTTTTCCCACACTGAAAATAGGAACAATAAAGGGATGGAAGAAGTAAAACCAATAAGTAGACCAATTCCAGCAAAAATCTTTTTCCTTGAAAATTTAGAAAAAGGGAAATAATAATTAAAAAAAAATCACAAACAAATTTCATTTTTATTTATTAAACCAACACACAAAAAAGAAAGAATAAACATTTTCACACAAAAACATAAATTGTCACACATAATTTTTTTTTTTTTTTGATTCACAATATCGTATTTTCAAATTATACGTTTCCAAAATACAGCTATTAGTACTTATATTTGACAGAATTGCGATACATGAAAAGGAAAATAAAAGAGAAAAAATTCTTCTTTTAGAGAAAAAAAAATGGATTCTACTGTTGAAAATAGTAATAATTGAAGAAATCTAGTATTCGTTTGATTTGTGAATTTATAAATCAACTCAAATATAAATCACTGTTCTTTTAAATCTCAAACAACACAGTCTTATTATTTATTTATTCTAACATTGGTTATGGGCCCAGGTTATAAGGGAAAAGCTATTTAACCACGCTCGACTAAAAGTTTTTAAAACAATTTAAAAGGGAAAAACCAAAAATATCAAAAAAAAAAAAAATGGAGAAAATTCAAATTGAAAAACTAAACAATACTAATTATTTTACGTGGAAGTACAAAATTGAACTCCTGTTAATAAATCTTGAACTATGGGAGGTTATTTCGGAAGAGGCACCAACCACAGCAGCTAGACTTTGTGATTGGCGTAAAAAAGACAACAAAGCAAGATCGGTGATTGGACTTAATGTAGATGATGGTCAACTTGTGCATATCAGAGACAAAACAAGTGCAATTGAAACATGGAATGCATTGAAAAATATTCATCAAAAGCACACTTTAACTAACAGGATTTCAATCTACAAGAAAATCGCATTACTTCGCATGGGAGAGTCTGACGACATTGAACAACATTTGAACAAATTCATCGATTTGTTCCAGAAATTGAGAGATCTAGGAGATGATGCATCTGAAGAGTGGAAAATTGGACTCGTATTCGCAAGTCTACCAAACTCTTATTCAACCTTGGTTACGGCATTGGAAGCTCGTCCTGACGAAGATTTGAGGTGGTCCTTGGTGTATTCAAAATTGATCGATGAACAACAACGTCAAAAAGATCAAAATGACATGTTGTACAAACGAAATGAAGACAAAGTGCTATCAGTTTCAAACAATAAAGCATTATTTTGTCATTTTTGCAAAAAGGAGAATTCACACCGAATGGCTGATTGTTATAAATTCAAGAGATATCAAAAATTTCAAGAATTTGAAAAATTTGAACAGGAGAGTAATAAAATACATAAAAGTGAAAAATACAACAAAACAAATGAAGTTAATAACATGGAAACTCTCAGCGAAGAAGATGAAGATTGTCAAATGGTACTTTCAATCCAAGAAGACATTGATTCAATTCAAACTTGCGACAGTCAAAAGCCTACTAAACTATTTGAAGAAGTCAACTTGTGGAGAAAAGTGACAAGATTCAAAATAGTGAACACAGTAAACTTTGAAGAGCAAATCAATCAATTCTCACAACTTTTCGATCATTTTAAAAGTAGTGGTAATGAACTGAACGAGAAACAAAAAATTGCTCTTACATTGAATGCTTTGCCAACCGAATTTGAAAACTTCATCATTAAAATAGAGAGCAAAGAAGTCGAAAAATTGAAGTGGTTAGAAGTAATCCAGGAGTTATCAGAGACAAGAAAACCAAAAAACAAGAAAAAGAAGAAAAATGGAAAGCAAAAGGGGCATCACTAACAAACACAAGAGAGAAGATCGAAGTGAATTGGAATGGGAAGTAAGAGAGTATCAATACAAAAAGAAAAGAGTAGCAGAATGGTTGGAGAAAAATCAAAACGTTAATCAACAATCGAATTCCAATTTGAAGAAAACAATAAATTGGAGGAACGAAAAATCAAAGGTGTACTTGGAAAACAGAGAAGAACGAATGCAAGGCTTATGCAGTACAAAAAAATGGAATTTCATCAAAATAGAGGATGAAAACTAAAAAAAAAGGCTCATCCGATTTCTTCACTTACGGGACGGAATGTTGAAAATAGTAATAATTGAAGAAATCTAGTATTCGTTTGATTTGTGAATTTATAAATCAACTCAAATATAAATCACTGTTCTTTTAAATCTCAAACAACACAGTCTTATTATTTATTTATTCTAACATCTACAATAGGCTCATAAACTCTTAATTCATAATAAATCTTTTTTTTTTCAAATCACACTTATTTAAATCATTAGTCTGAATACAAAGAAAGAGAAAATAAGAAAGAAAGAACTGAACAATAAAACACTCACATAAGAAAGAAAAAATATTTATGAAGAAAAAAGGTGGAAAGAGAAGAGGAAAAAACACATCAAATCAAAAGACTAACATCAAAATCAAAATCATCATCCCGTAACCCTGGTGAAGAAGTCAAATCAACATTCAATGGCGGTGTTTTCTTACTGGTCGAAGGACATTGCAATTTTGAAGATTCGATCATCCAAGTATCAGGAGTGCTAATTAAATGCTCGGTAGGAGATGAATTCTCAGATGAAGATCGATGTCCAGAAGAAAATCGACGTAGAGTCCCGGAGAATTCGCCCATAAAAACTGGATTGTCCGTGGAGGCTTGACCGGAAGGTTTATTCACAAATTCATCATCAATAGAAACATCATTATCAGATGACGACTGTATAAACTCTGAACACTGTAGGGAAATCGAAGTAGCACCCTCAATAGAGGCTTTAGAAGTATTATCCATTGAAACAATAATAGAATCGTCATCACTAATTTCAATAATATTATTGTCTTCATCATTTTCAATGGATTCAGAATCATCAATCTCTATAATCTCATTTTCAGTCAAGTATTGACGAACAATCGTCGGAAAGTTTGAATTAGTTCTCTCACCCGAAACAATCGAAAATCTCGCCATAACACCTTCACCAGTAGTAGAACCAAAACTACCCAAAACACCCGAAACATGTTCAATTCTCACACCATCATCCAAATTATTCACAGAAATACTTCGAATATTTAAGTCCATCACACTATCACTTCCCTTTATTGGAATTATGAGGGAAGTAAAAAGTTTATAAGCGGTAGTGAGATTAAAATCATAGCAAACACCAAATTCGGGAACATAGGAAAATAATGCACTCTTAATTTCATGAGAATCATAGCTTTGAATAACAGTCGGAAACACAATAACCTCCGTAAAGCCTTCAAGCGTCACATATTGACCCTTTCTCTTGCGTTTTCCAATATCCGACATACATCTTACGCTTGAACCACTAACGAATTTATTTCCAAGACAACGAATACCGGTGGAAGACTTGATCATCTTTATATTGATACAATCTGCGGTGGCAACATAAACAGCTACAGAAACAAACAAAAAAAAAATAAAATAAATATATATTCGTCACAATCACCGAATAATTTTGTTGGTTAAATTATTTTAAACAAAAATTTCTTCAACACAATTTAGGAAAAAAAAACCGATCAATTTCTTAATAAAACCAACAAAAACTCACAACTGCAAGTGAAACTTTTACATCGATCCTTTCGCGTCACAGGAACACCACAATGACGACACCTTATCAAAGAAAAAGGAGCCTTTGCAGAGAAAATATCGACAGACGTCATCTTCAATCAACACTCAAAACAAAAATGATCATTTGAAAATTCAAAAAATTGAAGGATAGCAACTACTCGTCCAAAATCCATAACCTCCTAAAAACGATAGATTTCGATCCACGGAATGAAAAAGACATTATTTGATGAAATAATTGCACGACTTCACTTTCTCTTGAGAAATTTCTTTCCTCTCCACTCTCCTTTCTGCAACTCTTTCTTTATTTTTCGAACAAGAAGAACACCAACGTATTGAACACAAGAAAAGTCACTTTTGTCACGAATTTTAGCAATTAAAACAACAATAAAATAAGTTGATATATGACCTTACATAGACTGATCACTACACTATATACACATCAACGCATAGTCGCATTCTGAGTTACACCAAAACAAGTGCATAACACTCAACAGTGTCCAAAATATATTCAAATCATTTCAATGGGAATTTTCTCCCCTTCTTAGAAACAAAATTGAACATAAAAAATAAATCTCTATTCATTTTTCTCTCTCCTTCCAGTTCACAATGCAATTGAATTCAACAATTTTTATGGTGATTTGCCTATTTTCTATGAGTTACTCTCTATGGGTACCAGAAAAAAACGATGGGAAAATCATAACCACCCACGGCAAATTGTACTTCTTCGAGAATTTTCGAGAGATACAATTCAACATGAACATTTCAGCCATAATAGACAACGCTAAAACCATACACAATAATAGTATAAAACTAAAAAATATGTGCAATCAAACCATCGAATACCACAATTGTGAATATTTTATTGACAGACTGCAATACAATAAAAGATTGGTCGAAAGGGATATCACTATTTTGAACTCACATAAATCAATAAAAAAAAGGGGATTAATATTAACAGCAACTGTAGCTGGAAACCTTTTATATAGCATAACCGATACACTGATCAGAAGAAAAAATAAACTTATAGACATAAAAAAGAAACATTAAAAAGATTGGACTTCTTAGAGGAACAATTAAAAATAATGGAAGACTCGATTAAAACTACTCGCGAAATGCTAATAAACATAATAAAAGTAATTAAAGAACATGAGGACAAACTTCGCGAAATTGAAGACAGTATAATGAAAATAACAGATTTTTACGACCTCCTTCATTTAACATCAACTATGCTTGATGACCATCGTTATAATATGAACAAAATACAAAATTTCAAAAAAAGTTCACTACAGGACCAACTTTTCATATTTACTGACATATCAGAATTTGAGGATCAATTGTACCTAATTAACAGCACGTTGGGAGAAAAATACATACTACCACCACTGAATCCATTTGAAATACTAAATATAGCCAAATCAAATCTTCACCAAAACTCAACACACATCAATATATCGATCCAAATTCCGATACTAAAAACAGATTATTTAAATCTCAATGAAATTACACCAGTACCACTAAAACAAAACCATGAAACTATGATCATAGATTCAAATACAGAATATTTTGCCTATAATGAAGAGATCGAATTAATCATAATTCCTTCGGAAGTATTGATGGAATGTGTCTCATATTCAGAAATAACAATGTGTAACTCAATGATAAAAGATATACTTGAAACTCCAAATTCTTGCTTAAAATCTTTAATATTGGACAACAAAGATGACAATTGTGCATACAAAAAAATCGCACACAAAAATTACTTTATAAGAATGTCAAATAAGTCAATCTATGTATACATAGCAAATCCAATTTTATTGAAATTGTTCTGTTCAGGTCAAGAAAGCATCATTGAATTAAGGGAAAGCGAATTAATAACCTATCCAGAGGGATGTGAAGTTCTCAAATATACAGATTCCGGACCCAACAATTCGTCATTATTGACTTTCGAAATTCAAGAACCATTTTTTCACTTTGAAATCAAGTCATACAATTCAACAACAAACGAATGGGCCACAAATATCAATATATTAGAAAAATACGACCTAAAATTCATTAATTTATTAAACAGTACAATACCCCTCAGAAAATACTTAAACGAAACAAAAATCGAATTAAATAGAACAATGATAGATCTTGAGAGAGAAGAAAGTTCAACAGGGTTTTGGTCAAATATCACCTCACCATTTAGAGAAATTTCTGACGCATTTAATAATATATTTGGAAGTATAGTGATACAAACGTTAAAAGTATCACTCAAATATATACTTTTACCGTTTACAATTCTATATTTTACGTTTGTAATAATAAAAGTCAGCATCTCTAAGCTAATCTGCCGTTCAACTCTTTAAATTACAGATATGCATCCACTTGTTAGCCTACTCGTGATCATGATCATCATTTCATTTTCATACTCATTCAAACTAGAAGATGACAATGCAAAAAGTGCCATCATACTACATCCAAAAGGAGAAATAAACATATTAGAAAGGGAATTAATAGTCACATACGCAACAGATATCTCGTTTTTGAATAAAATGGAAGAAATAAGAGCCTACGTAGGAGAACATTGCACCAATAACGAAAGAAGCTTCAAAAAACTAGTGAATCATTTGAACTCACTCAACAAAATTAGAGAATTGAACATGCAAACGGATAAAAAACATGACATTACATTAAACAGCTCATATTTATTCATGTCAACTCTAGGAGATGAAATAATTAAATTCGAAAAATCTAACCGAACAGAAAGATGCAACATATTCACGTCAACTATCCAATCTGTGACAAAAATACATCAAGATTTTGAAAACTTAAATAAGAAAAATCTCAATATGTTAGGAGAAGTAATGTCATTATATATATTAAAAGAAAACACAAAATACCTAACACAAAATATCAAAATAGATAATTTAACACTTCCTTTTGAATTCTAACGCAAATTCATAGAAGAATTCTTCGAAAATGTTGAATTTTCATTAACATTTAATGAAAATACGGCATTTTTCTCTTTCAAAACACCAATCTACCAAAGGTTCAAAATGTTCGAAGTTTATCCAAAACCACTACAATTCAACCACACTACATATTTTCTAAAAACCAATACACATTACGTAATTTTTAATAAAACGAAACCAATTTTATACAATGAAAACGTATTAATAGAATCATGCTTCTTTATAAATTCAAAGAAATTCTGCAAAAAACCAAGAGATCAAAACAAATGCGATTTGGAATATATTAGACCGGGAGACGTCAAAAGTATAGACAACGATTGCTTCGCAAAACTTCCATCAGAAAACGCAGCAACACAAATATTTTCGACCTTTTATTTCTATATAATATACCCAATAACAATCCAAATCAAATGCGAAGAGAATCACTACCCAGTATGTCTATTCAAATCTTCAAAAATTCAATTACAAAATTGCTCATTAGAAACGCCATTCTTCAGTTTCAATAACGATTATGAAATGATCCCCTATAAATTACACAGAGCATTACATTCAAAAGAAGAATATGGAATATGGATTAAAAATTACATGAAAAATGAAACACCCGATAAAATAGAAATAACACAAACTGAATTAATTCAAGTTCTAACATCCTCACTATACATCGGAATACTTATCCTAGCAATTGTCCTAATATCAATAATATTTTATTCATTTTATATGAAAAATATTCACAAAGATAGAGACATCGATTATCACGTCCGAGTCGACAATTCGTATCCAGAACCAAATCCAAACCCAAATCCCATCCCAATTGAAATAACAATTTGAACAAAAACAAAAAAAAAATAATAATAAAACACTATACCTCTTTTGATTTTTATTCATGTGTGCGGTTTGAAATGAAAAATTTTACTTACATTTAGATATTAAGATTTGTTTGAACGTTTTAAAAATAACCAATTACTTTGAAATTTCTGTTTTTGACAATTTTTTCCTCATTTGAATTTTTTTTAATATATTAAGAAACCTTTTTCAGTGTGTGGGGAAGTGTAGGCAGCTCAGCTTTGAGCACCTGCACAAATGCGTTCACTACCTACACCCATTAGTGCATCAGGTGCGAGTGCCGATTCATATGTACATGGGACGCGAGTGCAGATTAGTACATAGGGCGCGAGTGCCGATTCATATGTACATGGGGCGCGAGTGCCGATTAGTACATAGGGCGCGAGTGCCGATTCATGTGTACATGGGACGCGAGTGCCGATTAGTGCATCAAGCGCGAGTGCCGATTAGTGCATCAAGCGCGAGTGCCGATTAGTGCATCAAGCGCGAGTGCCGATTCATACACACAGATAAGCGCGAGTGCCAAATAACATGGGCGCAATTGCCTCCATTCATTAGTGTATACGTATCAGAAGAAAATAAAATATCTGACAGTCGCTGCGGTGAACGGAGCGCAATCGCTTTTCTTTATCATAGCCAATAATTTTATATTGTTTTAACAAAATCTTCATAAGACTATACATAAACAAAAATATCATGCAACGTGTGACACACTCCAAATAACGTGCAACACTAATAATATCCAAAAATCGAACACTCGACAGAGTCAGATGTTACTCAACATGACTACCTCATAACGGATACATGATTCAACATGCGAAAAGTAATACTCCAAAAATAACGGACATGCGTTAGTCACTTAAAAGAGACCGGAACGATGAGTAACGCATATACGGATTAAATCCGTGCAGGTGATGAAATCACACGCAATGTTCTAAATATAATTTATCACGTATTCAATGAGAAAATCATGCTAGAGTGGGGATAAGGAGAAGTATGTTAATATTAAGCAAAAACCGCTGGAATGTCACGCGAATAATTAGATATTTAGATAAGGGGAATTGGTTCCCAATTTAGTTATCAACTAAAATTAGATTAGTAAAGATTATAAAAGGAGGAAACCGACTACGGTCAGTGTTCAGTTTTCCTCCAGAGATTAACCAAATACGTTGTCACTTGTGTTGAATAAAAGAGTTTGTGAAAAATAAAATAAAACAAAAAGTGTTTAATTAAATTCGCGTAAAAACTTAATAAGAACACCACACGGCTTACAATGGGAGTGAACGACCAACGACTACAGCGAAAATTACTCGAAATTTCCGACCTCGACTACACCAAAGCAGTGGATAAGTGCCGCACGCACGAAGCGACAAGCGAGCAAATGACGAGCATGAATAAAACAGTCTCTGTGAATGCATTCGAAGAAAGCAGCCACGTGGCCGGTAAGAAACACACACAAAACCGCAAGCAGCACAAATCCAACAACAACAACACTAAACAGTACAAAAGTGGCAACAACAGCGGCAGCAGCAAAGCAAATCGAAGCGACTGTGCGAATGAAGGAAGAGGACAGCAACAACAACAAACGTACAACACAAACCGTAATGGTAACACAAGCAACGTTGACATGTCTGATAAAATGATTGTAAATTGTAAATATTGCGCATTAACACACAAGATCAGACAGTGTCCAGCCTACGGTAAAAATTGTACAGCATGTTCACGTAAAAATCATTACAGTTCTGTTTGTAGATCTAAAAATGTTTCAGCCGTCTCAGCATATGAATCAAATTGTGAAATTAGTGATAATGAAGAATTTTTAATTTCATAAATTGAAAAGGTTTACGCCATTGAAGATGATGACGATGAAGTGAGCTATCCGTGGATTGAGAAGATTTGGATTGGAGGACAATTGGTTGCATTTAAAATTGACACCGGTGCCCAAGTCAATGTGATTCCACTGAGTGTGTTCCTTCAGTTGAGAACGGAGATCGAATTGCGTCGCATGAATGTCAAATTACGAGCCTTCAGCGGGGAAAAATTGAAACCAGTCGGTATGTGTTCTCTGCTTGGCAAATTTAACAAAAAGTCATGTGATATGAAAACAGCTGTTGTTGATATTGACATAATGCCTATTCTCGGTTTGAAATCATGCATTCAGTTTGGTTTAGTCTCGCCAACAGTTGAATCGCGCACATTCACAAATACCGCGTATCAAAGTAAAAAATTATGACTAGATCAAGTTAGCCTTGACACAGATTAAAAATGAAATTAGATGAATTAGTTGCGAATAAAATAATCGAAAAGGCTACCGGTTGTTGTGAATGGGTGAATCATTTAGTCACCGTTGAGAAAAAAGACGCTGAAAAATCACTGCGATTATGCATCGATCCAGGTGAATTAAATAAAAGTATTTTCAATGAACACGCATTTATTCCAACTTTTGAAGATGTGTCATCACAATTAAATGGCATGAAATATTTCACAGTATTAGACCTGAAAGATGGTTACTGGCACGTTAAATTAGATGAAGAATCGAAAAAACTTTGCACTTTCGCAACTCCCTATGGAAATTACAGATTCTTAAGATTGCCATTTGGGATAAAAACCGCTCCTGGCGTGTTTCAACAATTGAATTTTGAGAACTTTGGAGACATTGAAAATGTAATGATTTATTTTGATGATATTTTAATAGTGGGTCGCACACGAAAAGAGCACGATGAAGTATTGAAAAAGGTTTTGGACCGCGCAAGAGAGAAAAATGTACGCTTCAACATAAACAAGCTATTGCTGAAATGACACGACCAAAGAACAAAAATGATTTACAAACATTTCTTGGAGTTGTGAATTCATGACTCCGTTCATACCTAATTTGTCAGATCGAACGGCTCCGTTGCGTGAATTGATAAAGAAAAATGTTCTTTTCCTTTGGACAGAGTTACATGACAAAGTGTTCGATGAGATCAAAAAATGCATTCTCAATTCAGAAATTCTCGTGCCTTTCGACATTTCAAAAGAGTTAATTATTCAATGTGATGCGTCACAGGGTGGCTTAGGATGTGGTTTGATTCAAGATGGCAAACCAATTTCGTTTGCTTCACGCAGCCTAACCGCTTCTGAAAGAAATTGCTCTCAAATTGAAAAAGAAATGTTGTCAATTATTTCCGCCTGCCAAAAGTTTCATTTGTACACTTACGGCAGAACAGTGCGAATTGTCAACGACCACAAGCCCCTTCTTGGAATCATGAATAAAGAAATACACAAAATAGCGTCAGCAAAACTACAGAGAATGAGACTTAAATTACTCAATTATGACATAATTCTTGAACATGCACCTGGCAAAACGATAGTTTTAGCGGATTATCTATCGAGATACATGAGCAAAAGTGAAAATGTTTCGGAAGATCAATCAATTACTGAGTCGATCTTGTCGATTAACGTGACAGACGCGCGTAAAATCGAATTACAGCAAGAGACGAACAATGATGAAATTTTAAAGCAAATCAAGGAATATTGCAAATTCGGATGGCCAAATAATAAAGACAAATGCGATCCATCCACGAGATATTTTTATAGACTCAGGTCCGACATATTGCTCGAAGACGAAATCCTGTTCTATAAACAACGAATAATCATTCCGAAATCCATGAGAAAAGAAATTTTGCACCAATTGCATAAGCCGCACTTCGGCATAAACAAAACGCTCAAACGTGCCCAAAATTCAGTATTCTGGCCAAACATTTCCAATGAAATAGAGCAAACAGTTTCAAATTGCATTATTTGTCAAGAGAATGCGCCGAAAATTCAAAAAGAGCCGCTCTTGCCACATGACATTCCGAATGAACCGTTCAAGAAAATTGCATGCGACATTTTAGATTTTAAATCAAAGAGTTTTCTTGTCGTAGTTGACTTCTATTCGAAGTGGATAGAATTAGTTAAATTGAAAGGCAAAACTGCTCATCATGTAAATACAGAATTATTAAGGCTATTCGCTACATTTGGTTACCCACATATAATAATTGCAGATAATATGCCAATGGGTTCTTATGAAACCAAACAATTCGCAAAAAAGCATAATATTGAAATCATTACAAGCAGCCCTAATTTCCCACAGTCAAACGGAATGGCTGAAAAAGCGGTCGGTATTTGTAAAAATATTTTAAGGAAGTCAGAGAATGAAGAAGATATTCTCAGAGCATTGCTCGCATACCGCACCACACCAACCAAAAACATGTCATATTCGCCAGCTCAGCTACTTCAAAATCGAAATTTGAGAACTGAATTGCCAATGCACATCGATAAATTTCGACCCGAATTATGCATTGACGTCGAAAAACAACAACAAGCAAAGCAAAAGATCTGTAAATCATATTACGACAAATGTGCCAAGCCGAGAAACCTCGACTTAAAAAATGAACAAAGCGTTTTATTCAGAAACAACAACAAATGGCAACACGGGAACGTTGTTGATAAACACGATACACCACGGTCATATGTTGTTCGATCTAACGGTCGAGACTATCGTCGAAACACACGGCACATTCGAATATTTAATGAAAATATCACCGATCAAACACCGATAGCCCACGTTCATCGAAAATGCACACGGAGTGGCCGAACTTATTAATTGGTGTTATTTATTGAAATCTTGTTTTTTGAAGTAAAATGTTCATTCAATTTTCTTCAATTAGCTTAGATTGTTTCTCTTGAATATTGTTTCCTGCCTTCTTTGAATTGAGATTAAGAATACATTTAGTAAATGAAAATAAATAACGAATATATTTTTGGAAAAAAGGGAGGCAAAGGACACAGTTAGAAAAAGGGAGATGTAGCATAAGTATCTGTCATCACTGACATTGACAGCTATTGTTCATTAGTATTAAGAATCGTACAATAAATCAGTCGTTTACCAGCACTCATACTGTTCACTCATTCACTGCATTACTACAATTATGAACTCCATATCAGTTATGAGTTCCATCATCGGCAATTCTTCCAACGGCAGTGCAAATTTCGGACCTAATCCAAGCAAAATCAACATCTCGTTCGGTATTTCGATGTCCGTTAAATTTGTAACCATCTTCTCATCAAAACAAATGTCATTGTCGCCTTTATTCCCATCGATTAGAGCTTGCAATTTATTGTGCAGTCTCTTATTGTTGGCTTCCAATTTCATTGCGTACAAATTCGATATTTCAACATCAATATCAACGGCACATTCTTCACTGACGGATGAATTCAACCGGCCATTCAACGCATTCTCCTCCGTTTTGTATTTCGATATATTCAAACAAGTGTCAGCTATTTCCGCGTTTAAAATGTTCGTTTTGAGTTGTGATATGGTTTTTGCCACCCTATCTCTCTTTGACTTGCTTTATCATTACGAATTTTAGCCGTTTGTTGTTCGATGAATTTCGGAATAACATCACGACGCCTACATTTCAGTAAGAACACTCTCCTTGCCTCTTCTTGTGCCAGTTTCTTCTTTGTAGAAATTAATTTTTCAATAACATCGCTCGCTTCTGGGGCGAATTCTCCGTGCATGCAAAATCGAAATATGCGACGAACTTTCTCTGTTGTCATTTGTATCGCCGTACTCGTAACTCATGTTGTTGGTTTTGTATTGCCTTAACCCGTACGTAAAATGAAATTCAGTTGATTTTTGCTTTGTGATCAATATATTTCACCTTTCGGCATCTTCAGGATCATCTATTTACAAAATCAAATCAATTCATTAGAAAAATAAATGAGATGAATAAAAAATGTGGTACCTTAAAAGTAAATCACAATGTTTTGGTTGAAATTCAACAACATGAGTTACGAGTACGGCGATACAAATGACAACAGAGAAATTAAAGAATAAATTCAAATAGAACATTTAATTAACAACAAAATAAAATCAATATTGATTTTGGGTAAATTTCGTTGAAAACCGCCAAAAATGATGGAAAAAAAAAAAAAATTTAGTTTATATTGTTGAAATGGCTTTTTTATACTCGATCTTATTTAATAAATTTTTTTGGGGTTGGTAAACTTTTAATTTGTATTTGGATAATAGAAAGAAAACATTCAAATCACTAACTTTTAAGCATTGATGCAATATACGGATTTGACATTTGTGTTGTAATTGTTCCATTTGACAGCAATCGGTTTGACAACCATTGATTCTAATTTCGATATGAAATTAACATGCTGCACCAAACAAATTTGCCGGGGAAAAAATGTTTGTGGAATTTGAATAGATCTACAGAACATTTTTGGAGAATAAAATCGATTGTAACAATAAAAAAATTGCAAGAGATTCATTCATGGAGATCCAAACTATTTTTTTCTCGGGAAAATTGACCGGTGCAGCCTGTTAGTTTGGTTACGTTAAGCGGTGTTGATTGGAATCAAATGACATTCTCCGACATTTTAGATTGTGGTTAAATTATGACAGAATGACGTGTAAAAGGCATTTATGCCAAAATTACATTCTTCGAAAAACTAATTGTACTCCAATTAAATTACAATGTGAAATGTCGATCAATGCCATTTGATGTCATTCAATACCGCTAAACATAACCAAACTAACAGGCTGCACCGGGAAATTTTTCCGAAAAAAATGTTTGTGGAACTTGATTAGTTCCAACAAACAGAAAATGTTGGAAAATGTTTTTCTTTTGTATTTTGTTTCTTTTTTTCATTTTTATAACTCGAATTTTCAATTAAATAAAAATTGAGACGACTTTCATATGAGACAACAGTAGAGCTCTGAATGTTAAATTCATACGCTGCCAACTTCATGTCATTGACAAATATGAAAAGTTGACAGCGCATGGAATTGTCCGTTGTATGACACAGGCGCTCTACTGCTCAATTTAAGAATATTAGTGTGCGTTTGTTTTCTTTCCGTGCACTGGTTCGTTCTGCTTGTCGCCAATGTAATAATGTAAACGTCTGCTCTGTTATGCTGCTCAATATAAACTACCTCTTTTATTCAGTGACAATGACATTTGTACCGGCAACCAGTGTTGCCAACACTACAGTGTGTAATTTATTTATTTCCAAACAATATTGATAGACTAAACAAATTCGATACATTTTCAAACACAAATAGTGGAACAAATAGTAGTCATATATGTATTCAAGCAACAACCATCCATCTCAGTGAATAAACATTTTTACTAGATTGATGGTATATTTAATTTGTTTTCCATGAAAAAAGAGACAATCTATAAAGACATTTGATATACTTAC
The DNA here is from genome assembly GCF_009176505.1 of Sitodiplosis mosellana. Taxonomy (NCBI): domain Eukaryota; kingdom Metazoa; phylum Arthropoda; class Insecta; order Diptera; family Cecidomyiidae; genus Sitodiplosis; species Sitodiplosis mosellana. The sequence goes on from NW_022601407.1 coordinate 1,498,509, forward strand.
CTCAACCCACAATTGTAAGTCAACTTACATTTTTGATAGATAGGAGAGTTCAGCTTCCTGAAATCTGCGGAAAAAGGCAATTCAATTTACAATTGGCCACTAGATCACAAATGCCTAAATGAACCTGTTAAAATTCAGTACGACGCCGTTGGACAAATGAAAAAAGTGCTCCAAAAATTTCACAATTTATCTATACATGTTTTTATTTTATACAGTGATTTGCGATTTGTCTGTTGAGCTACAACAAAAACATTACATTTTTTCCAAAGAAATGAAAATTCAATCGTAAATTCTTACCAGCATTGCAACGACTTTGTCGCGTGTATACACTGCAATTGCTTTCTTCATGATGGTCATGATGACACTGCGACCTAGAGAGTTGATACAAATATTTCATCAGATTTTCAAAGTATCCATGGGAAGCGATTCTCGGTGTCCAAATTCTCGATGATGTGCATTCCATCGCCTTCGTTGAAAAATGACCAATCGCCTCTGTTGATGGCGTCTTTCCGGTTCCGGTTTTACCCCCATCTAAGATTTGAAAATGGAGACCCCCTTCGAGCGGTTTTGACTGTTTTACACTAGATAGAATCGATTTTCAAAAGTGAGGACCAAGGGGGAAAGTACTAGATTTGTATAATTCAAGTAATGCGATCTAGTACAAAAATAATCCCAAATAATCCTTCGGAATTCTCCATAATTCTCAATAATGCTCAATAATGCTATGCATAATGCCAATAAACAAAAGTGAAATACGGTTATGTTTAGCTATTGGGTGTTGGTATTATGCATAGCAATATTGAGCATTATTGGGAATTATGGAGAATTCCGAAGGATTATTTGGGATTATTTTTGTACTAGATCGCATTACTTGAATTATACAAATCTAGTACTTTCCCCCTTGGTGAGGACCTTTTTTTAGGTCCTCGCTTTTTTTTCGACCCCCATCTGCCAAAATTTTTTACCCCCCTCTAGGATTTTTGACCTTGCACACGTCTGATTACCAGAGAGTGTGAGAAGACGGTAATTTTTTCCATTGCCATTACTAATATAAAGAAAATTTTGATGGACCAAAATATCGAAAAATTTAGGGGGTAATTTCAAATTCAGTAGGCTTATTTCAAAAATCCACAAACTCTAAGGGGTAAATGCTCAATCGAGGAGGGGATAAAATGCTACCTCCGTGACCTAGTCAGAACCTATGATCTATTGCCACCAATAGCATTTATACCCGGTGCCGGATCTGCAACCCGTGCATTTGCACGGAGCGGCACCAGGCTGAAGTGAAAAATTCAATACAATTGGGCGGCAAAAGAACCAAGGGGCAATTCACTAAAAAGTTGTATTACTTTTTTCACGTTGTATTACTTTTTCAGCAGCGTTGTATTACTTATGAGTGATTCGCCCTTGAAAAGAACGATTTGCACAGGGCGGCACTGATTTCCAACAATATCCAGATCCGGCAACGTTTATTATGGATTCTTCTTTTGCCCATTGAATCCTGTAAAAAAGAGAATGGAAACACAAAAAATTACTTTAGAATGCACTACACATACAAACAACACTTTTATTTTATTTTATTTAACACCGCCAAGCTCTGGCTGAATATATTATAATAGAATGTGGCCGGAAAAGAGTGCAAGACTGTTACATCAATTAGTATTTGCTTACAATGATTAATAATAACAATAACTATCAGTTCTCGCCTCGTTAAAAACCTGGCTCTTTTCGTAAACCCTTTGCATTTACACAAGTAGGACATGAAAACAAAAAGACAGTCATACAACCAAGATGGAAATGCTTGATATTAGTCCGATAGCAAACGGTCCAAAATAACCTTTGGTAAACGTTTCCAATGGGACAAAGGCTATGTGAAGCGTCAACTGTTACGCGTTTAATTTGAGACTTTGGGACTGCAAAAGTCGTCACTCAATTTATACAGTAGATAAATTGACAAAAAGTTTTACGTCGGTTTGGCAGATCCATGTTGATTGCAGAGTGGCTTGAGTCAATCATTAAACCATGATTTGAAAAATAACAAAGCATTCCATGCAAAAAAGTAGTTAATTCAAAATTGAATAAAATCTGGGAATAATAACACACCAACTCGACGGATGGCTATGACACTGATCAATATCTAATTTACAATATATAGGTGTAAAGGTCACAGATAGGTATCATTATTTCAATACATATACGAGGAATGTAAGAAAACAATTCGTCAGTCTTTTTAAATTAAAAATTTGTGTTATCGAATAAGACGATGAGCTGAGTTTCGAACGGGTGGTTTGAGTTTGGGATCCTTGCCACTTTCATGTTGGTTTTTTTTAATCAGCTGCATCCCAATCACAGAGAGGTACAAGAGCAATATGCTGCGTTATCATTGGTGGTCCCGTCCAGGTAGAGATCATGCTCGGGTTTTATGGTAACATGAACATAATTAGTGTGGGTTAGTATCAACGTGTTCTCGTAGAGAACATATACAAAAAATGAGGTTACCTGGATGAAAAATTGACTGAGTGGCCAGGTAGTCGATGATGCAAAATTTTTCTTTGAGGTCGCTGCTGTGAAAAGTTCCGGCACCATGTTCGCCATTTTGCACATTTGAGGAATTGGAGCTTCACGCACCAACTTCATTTGCTTGTCATTGACCTTGAATTGTTCGCTGTGTCTCAATGAACGCCCATGATTAAATGAGACTTTGTCACTAACCGTTGGACAGTTAGCATTACCGTTGATGATGTCGTAAAAGAAAGTCAATGACGCGTTGACACGTCGACGGTGAAGACTAATCATGTTCAAGTCTGACAATCGCTGCTCGTACGGTGTGATTGAGTATTGGTTATGCACGGATGGGTATTCTCGACGAGCTTACATAGTGAATTGGCGTTGCACGGATTCAATTTTGTCACTGTGGATTTTGTGGAATGGAAGCCATACAATGGCGCAGTAATCGAGGTGGGATTGAACCAATGCAAAATACAGCGATTTTAGTGTGGTAACGTCGGTGATATCGTGACAGAAGCGTTTGACAAAGCCAAGTGCAGCCGTTGCCTTTGAAGTGAACATGTCAATATGTTTGGCAAATGATATTTTTCTGTCAATTAGAGCACCCAAGTCCTTGTGTTCAGTCACTTTGTCAAAGGTGTGGTCGCCATAGGTATAGCTTGTATCCAAATGCTGACGTTTCTTGTAGATAGATAGCACTGCACATTTCTCGAGGTTAAGGTGCAGCAGGTTCACATCACACCAATGCTTAAGTTTGTTGACGGCTTGTTGCATTATCTCCGAATCTTGCTGAGATTTGATGATTTTGGCAATTTTGATATCATCAGCAAACAGTAATATCATGATGTCTGGGGGCATTTGATCCATGATGTCGTTGATGAATAGCAGGAATAGTGTTGGACAAATGTGGCTCCCCTGTGGGACACCCGACGGCGCCGTAAAATCGTCCGACTCATTCGCTCTGTGCTTGACAAATTGAATACGCTTTTCCAGGTACGACTTAAGCCATGCCAGCAAGTTTTGAGGTAGATTGAATGACTTCAATTTTTCAATCAAAATGTTGTGATCAACTTACAGGTGGGCGAATTCGCGAGTATATACTCTCATACTCACTCATTTTGAAAATGAGTATGTCTCGACATACTAATGATTTATTTATTCGAAATATTCGAAAATATGTCATACTTACAATTGATGTTCATTTCAAATATCTCAAATATCTCACAAGATTTAAGAGCGTGATATTCCCCTAGGTATTTTCTGCCTAAAAACATTGACTAAATTACTTAATTTGAACAAAAAGGAAAAAAAACAATCACTACAAATCGAACAATATTCACAACAATTAACTTACCTTTTCGAATGCTCAGATCAATTTGAATGCAACCGGCGCTCAATTTGTGTTGAGATAAATACCGCGCACACACCAATTCACTTGTTTGTGATAACTTTCTTCAAACGATGCCAGCTTCAATATGCTTCCAAATTTCATTTCGTGATCAAATTGATATTTAACTGGTGTTGATGTAAAAACTCATTCGAAATACAACCTCATAACGGAATCAGAGTAAACAAATGCAGCAATGAGTCTGTTGTGCTGTATGAAATGAAAGAGAAGTGTCGACTCACGCTCCCAAAATGAAACCAATACACAGATTGAAATTGTCGTAAGATGTTTGTTTACTTCGGCTGAAGCAGAGTAGTTAGAATGGTTGTCATTTCAAATATTTGAATTTGACAGTTGCTGGGTAGCGTTTCGAAAACATGTATTCAAATTGGACGGTTTTTTGCTTCGGAAAGTGTGATTATCAATCGCAGCCCTGTATGAATACTATCAATTGTTACAGAATTGTCTACTCATACTGTTTCTAGCCACTTTAACAATTTACCTTCCTTTATTGCTATTTTAATTAATAATGAAAAAAAATGTCGATTGAAGCATCTTTATTATATTTTTTAATTCAAATTTATTTCATTTTATACATATACATATCATTATAATTTCTAGTTTATTGTTAATAATTTTTTTCATCTTTTAGTTTTGTTGTTTTTTTTGGTTTCACCTTTGTATTTTAACACATTTACATTTCATTTTCATTCATTTTTTTCTTCAGATGATTACAGGCGATTTGCACTTGAAATTTTTGTTTGTTATTATTTAGTTTTATGTTTCTTAATAAATAATTCATCAGTTGTGGAACCACCTACAAGTAAACGATTCACATACGATCACATTGTGACACTCAGTCATCCAATAAGGACATTTTATTTATTTCATTTAAACGAACATTTCAGTGATGGTGTTTACGTGTAAACATCTATTTAGTTTATTATTCAATCGATAGAGAAGGAATTTTGATGATTTGAATGAAATGGATATGAAATAAAAAACAATGGCTGGTGTATGTGTTTTAAATGGAATTTGTGTATGTGTGTGTTTGTGCTTGGATGAAAAAATGATAGTCCGATCATTGTTCAATGTCGCAAACAACGTGTCGTATGCAAATCATTCAGCATTTTTAGTTTGATTTGAATGGTTCTGTTGTTGTTGTTAGTATTTTTTTTATTTTTCAGTTCATCTCATCGCTCCATCGATCCATCGATTTTATATTCATTTAAATATAGTACATTTATATATTTTAATTATACATATGTAATCAAAAAAAGAAAGGGTATGCAAGCGCAAGAGTCACGCTTTCTGATTGATCAGTCAGAATCAGTGAAAAGTGCCACTTTCATGCATGCATATATAATACTTTCTTGTTGCTCAATTTTTTTTTGTTTGTGTACTATTTTTGCCGTTGTTAATTTTCTCATTCTTCGTTTGTTTTGGTTTAATTTTTCGGTTTTGTAGTTTTCGAAGTGAAAAGCTGTTCTTATTTGAGTTGTTGTTTTCATTCTGTTTGTAGTAAGTTCTTGTTGATTTTCTTGTTTAATAAATTTTTTGTTGGATATACTCTCAACTATAGGTGTTTCAATCCCCCTTTTCACTTCGTAATTTAATGTCCACATTTACTGTGTGACATTTATTGTTGTATCTTATTTATTTTTTTCTGTTCAGATTTTTCTGATGAATACCTCTTGTGCGCGTCAATAACAATACGTCGAACACATTCGAACCCATGCAAGTGTTAAGAGCCTCTTTTGCTGAAATTTACGCCATTTTATCTAAAATTTAACCGTAAATCCATACAATTGTGTTCGCGATTCCGAACACTTGAAATAAATGCGGGAAAAAACAATATGAGTGGAACAGGAAAATAAATGCATATAGTTCATCCCTATAATGAAAAGAATAAAAAAAGCACTCATATACAATTAGAATTCTGTATGTGAATGTTTGTGTTTGTATGATGAACGTTTTCAGACGAATTGTTATTGCCGTAGAAAAATTGGATTTCAATGCGATTTAAAAAAAAAAATCTCTCTCTTCATTTTCTTTGCTAATTGATCAAGTAAATAATTGATTTATATGCGAACAAAAAAGAAGACCTTTGTGTAGTTTTGCTTTTGTGAATGGTCTGTTTTTGCATTTTAGTTATATTATGTATTACATTGAACATCGTTATAAAAATCGATTGATTTAGGAATTTACAAACATATATTTTTTTTTGAATTGTGAATTTAATTAATTTCATTTCACTGTTGTTGTTGATGAGGTGATAATTAATTTTCAATGCTTTTTTTTGTCCTTGTGATTTTGCATTGAAGTAAAGCATGCAATTGAAAATTAGTTTTGTCAATATCTTTGGAATGGTTTTCCTTTTTGAATCCGTTATTTCACAATAATATATAGCACACAAGACGCGCGTTCTTTTGGTACGCGATTAGTTAGTTTGATTTTTTTTTCAATTTTTATCATTTGTTTGTGTTTCTTTCTTTTAAATTCCATAATGTGGTTTTTATTTTGAAAATATTTGTCGTTTCCAGTGTAATTATTATTTATTCGGCGAATAAGCGTCTGTCTGGTTTTAATTTTGGGATTTGTGTTCACACAATAAGACGTATTAAGTCATACGTATGTCTGGATGTTTACGGTGGAATGGAATTAATTCATTTGGGTTTTTGTACTCAGAAGAGGACAAGGTGTATGCAGCAACCCATAATTTATGCCTTGTCCTTTGTGATACCCAAACGAAATTGGTGCGCGTATTTTTGGCATTGCAACCCAATTGACGCGTCTTAATATTCAACTCAATGCGATCAATCCAAGTGTATAACCAGAGAGTCATGCCACAATCTGCCAAACAAACAAATAAATTCATTCAAAATAAAAACCAATTTATTCTCCTGGTTTCGCCATCGCCTCCCAATTCATGATCGACAAATTGAAATTCATTGAATTGTATTGGAGCTTCTTTAGCTGTGAATTGGTTATCGCAACGTCATCAGATCACTAGAGTTTAGCTTTTCAAATGAGTAAACATATTTGTGGACGTTGTTCAATCAATGTGTTTGGTTTGTTCTAAACTCTTATCTCACCGATTTTCGATTTGCTTCGTACTGCGTCGAAAACAAAACGTGTCTTTCGTATTAGCTAGTGGCTTCTTTGTGCCACGGTCTAATTGGGAGCTTTCGAATCGATTCATTCGAATTCTTTTTGTTTGAAAACAATGTACGGGCTGTCGTTTGTGTGGAAAAACAACATTTAATCTGGCTTCTTTCTTTCGTCGATTGTTGTTCCCTGCTTCCGATTGGAACTATTGGATACATTTGCACAAGATTTTCTCTCTTATCTCTCACTCTCTCCTCAAATTTGTTTTTGTATATGCCAATCGCTCCCTAAATTCTTAGTTGAACTACGTTTTTTTGGTCATTTATAATGTGTCTGAGCACTAGTCCTGATGCTGATTCGAGAAATGGGTTTTTCCTTGTTTGTCTTAAAATAAAATAAATTGAATAAAATCAAAAGGCCTGTAAATAACGTCCATGAATCAAATTGGATTTGATGATGGTTCGAAATTATCACAAAACACAACTTTTTCAACTCCATTTTTTCCCCTTCAAATGTGAAAGTTTCAGTTATCTTGAAAAGCAAATAAATTTCTAACACAATTGAAATTTGTTCAAACTTAACATTTTCTGGAGGCTAAAAATAGGCATTTCATTTGATTTTTTTTGTTTGTTAGCTAGTTAGTTGTTTTTTTTACATCTAGGCGGTTCTTTCAACGACACATCTCTTTTTTCAGATCTTCTCTGTTTGCTTGTTTCCATTTCTACATAACAATTCAGATTTTACCAAAATACAAAATATGCTTGAAAATAATTGGATTGACGATCACAAAACATGTTAATTCATAGTTCTTCTTTCATTTCATTTTTTTTCTTCATTTATTTCAAAAATACTTCATTTGAAAATGAGTCCCTAAATATACATCTGAAATAATATGTGAAAAAAAAATATATTTTTATGATTTCGGGGTGAAAAAGAAATAGTGTTGCCAGAAGGTTTGCCTCTCCCTTTCCTCTCTTCTCTCTCTCTCTCTCTCCCTCTCTCTCTCTCTTTCTCTCTCTTTTTTTCTCTCTCTGTGTATACGATTAGGGTGTTTTTGATATCAGATAAACAAAATGTGTCCATTTTTAATTTAAAGACAAAAACAATCTGTATCAATTGATGGCATTAACACATTGTTTGATATTCAGTCTTTCTGAAGCAAAAATACTTGCTTGTAGAACTCTTGATCCATCTTCACATCGTCAGTGTTAAATAGAATGTTGATTTCCACTAGTTTCTGCTCGCAAATATTCAACACAACAAGATGTTCATTTCTTCATCCCAGCTCAACTCAGCTGCACTGGTTTTTTCTCCTCAGCACGAATATAATGCCGATTGGAATTCAATATTTTTCACAAATATATACATACAAGAGACTGTTTCACGAGAAAAGAAATATACGACACACATAGCAACACCATTGACGTGAAATTCCAAATCAAAAATGTTCGTTCACCATCATCAAACGTTTATACATAAATTGATGAATGCACTTGAGGCAATGAATGGTTTCACTTCGCGTCGTTTTTTTCGTGATTTTTAAGGACACTGTGACTTGTTTGAGCAACCGCTCCCGAAATGCTTGCATTAGACCATCCTCACAGCAAGGTGCAGTGAATTATCCATTTATCAGATGCACTGGGTGCAAGCTTTTGGCGTTCCGCAATTAAGTAATGACCGATTTTTCTTTTCTTCTTTCGGGAAGACTGAACATCAAACACTATATTGTGTGAAGGCAATCAGATGACATCGAATGTTGTGCTCACCTTCATTTTGTTCTGCAGGTATGAAAATTCACCCTATAGAGAACGATTTTTTGTTTGGTTTGTTTTTTATCATTAAGGTTATGCTTAACGAGGCAGAGTTAAGCTTCCGGCTACAGCCATTTTGTCGGGCGCCACTCCAAAATGCATTGATTTTTTTTCTTTTGATTTTATTTACGCACATTCAAAAAACACATATGATCGGATGTGGAAGGAATTGGAAAAAATGTGATTGCTTTTTAATTAATATAAAATTCATAATTCTTTTTATTGCTGAATGCACGAAATGTAACAGTTTCAATTATTTATTCAAATATGTATACACTTATGAATGCTATTTTTTAAAAGGCTTTTCTATCGTGTTGTTTCGTCTCTTTCATCTCATCTTTGCTCATCCCACTATTGGCTGCTAATAATTGAATACGAAAAAATAAATGTTCTGATAAATGTGAACAATTTTCCTCGTACGTACACACTCATTCCCAGTCGCGCACCACACATTAATAACATTTTTCTTTGAGTGGTTTTGCTTTCGAAATTCAATGCAGAATCTCAATTTGAAATTTTCAGAACGCTTGAAGGTTTGTATGAAAAAAAAAGTTTGAAACGTAATCAATTTAATGTGCGTCCATTTATTGATGTATTGACTCCAAACGAAGAAAAGACAAATACCACTTCGAAAAATGCTAGGTTCGAATATATATGCTTATTATGGACGAAAAAAAGGAAGAAAGCAACTTGTTCACACGTAATCAATTCAAATTCTCGATTGATTTTTCGACGGTAATTTAATGACGAGTTGCCATATGAGATCACTGATCAAGCCTATTCTGGTGGATTCATTCAATAACAGCAATTAATAAATGAATAACCCATCATGTATGATTTTATTTCTTTTTTCCGCTGTGCAAGTAAAACTATTTAAAATAAATCAAATTGTTTTAAAGGGACGAATTCTGAATTATTTCGTTTTTTTTCCTCATACGGAAATAAAAGACAAATGTTTATCTTCAATAAGGATAATAAATTCATCAGCCCATTAGTTGTTTGTGTTTATTCTTAGCTTTTCCCCTGGATTTTCATATACAAGGCCTATTAACATACACAAACACACGCAATCACGCTCTCACAATCATTTCGAAAACAAAATGGAAGGTAAATGAATATGACCGAAATAAATATATTTTCATGTAAATTGTGTGACTGGCTCATCGTGAGAAATGGCCTTGTTGATATCTTATTAAAATGAGATGTTCTTCTTGTGTTTGTCAACCGTAAATGTCATCATAAAAATACATCAATGTCTTCCTATTTTCGGTTTCATTCATTCAAGGGAATAATCACTTATAAACACAATTGTACAAATGTGTAAGAGTGTGTGTGTGTATGTGTGTTTGGAAAACATGCACTTAAAAATCTTTCATAACTATACAAACTTTTGTTTTTTTTTGTTTAGTATATGGAATGGGCAATTTCATTTTTTATTCATAGTTCATTATTAATTATATATATAATCTTATTTTGAGGCCATGGTGCAATGTCTGATTAAAAGTAAATTTGTATATTTAAATCAATAGCGCTATTTTTTAACAGTTTATTCTATTACTTCAAGAGTTTTTTCTTGCTTATTTCAAAAATAAATCAAGTGTTTGGTGATATATGGCCACAAAAGTAGAGTTTGTGAAAGTATTTAATTAATTAAAAATCGACTGAAAAAAAAAACAAAAAAAGAATTATTTATTGGTTCATATGATGCGCATAGAGTGAAGACAAACGCTTCACTACAGCTTAACTGTGCCAATTTATCAAATCAATACAAAATAAAACGATTTTTTTTTTCTTAAACTATACATCAGATATTTCCGTTCGGTAATAGAATAAAAAGGCGCTAATTTTAATAATATTTATGAAAGTGCTATAAAATAAGTGCAATATGGTGCAAAATATTCGAGTGCAAAAATTGGTGCGTTTAAATTTTCGATTTTTATGATTTTAGTTATTTTCTTTTGGTTGTTGTTGTTGTAACTGATTTTGCTTATAAAATCTTCACAGGTTTGACTTTCATTGTTACAGTGTTTTTTTTAAATTCCTGAATAATCCGTCTAACCCTTGTTTTTTTTTTCAAAATAAAATACTTTAGTATCAAACTGAAAAATATACTACCAACAAACTCCGGCAATGTTCGTTTATAGAATGGAAATTATAGACGAGTTTAGGCATGTGTTTGTTTCTTTTATCTCGAATGCCCCAGAATTGGATTGAATTGTTGACATGTCTCCATCCCAATGTTATTTCCCAATATGTTAATTCAGACTCAACAGAGACGACAGGACGAAAATTATTTAAATCACTACTAGCAACAAGTGGTTTTGTGTCCTGATTGTCGACAACAACATATACTAACTATGGAATATGACACTATAGAGTGAGGGTGGCTATAGCCAGTCACTTTAATTTGTGTTGATTCCAGTGCAGGGGGTTACTATTCATTTTCTTATAATTTTGGGGAGTGATACGAACAACTACAGCAGTCGGTCATGACGCAACATTGACTTCGCATCAACATGTTTATTTGTTTGTGTTGTTGGTGGTGTGTAATATGTGCTTGTGCTTTTGCTTGTGTGTATGGCCAGCACATTGTGAACCACAATTGATCGGTCCACACTTGACATAAAAAATAAACTACAATAAAATATTTTATGCGTGGTGTGCTTGCAACTAACATTGAATACTTGAAAATCGGTGCGTAAAATCCAGAAAAAAACGAGCTTGAGGCGAACAACAAAAGTCATCCACATAAAACCTAATTGTGCAACATTGAAACAAAGTAATAAAAGAGTTTCTGCTATCAATGAAGCTGAAATGATTGCATGCGAGCGATATTGTTCGTCCGTTCGTTTCTTTTTTTGGCTCATGTTTATAGTTTTTCCATAAGAGTGAACGCATTCAGTTCGATTGCATCACGATAGTATACTTTTTATTTGGGAATTTTTATATCATCTGTTTGTTTTTGGTATCTTCTCCTTTTCTCTCTTCGTCGACACTTGATCTAGACAACAACTGTTGCAGTTAAAATAAAGCAAATACATAGAGAACTTTTCTGTTGCGATATACTTCGAAATGGTAGCAAAATTACTTCAGTATAACAGTGTTAAAAAGTCAGTTAAACAGACAGATGACAGCAAACATGTTGGGAAAACTGAATCATTCAAACATCTAAAGCATAACAGTATCTGAACACTCGCATATCAAATTTAAATGTAGCAAATGTCATTACACCCGAATTATTCTCCATTCGAATGTCTCAGTATCGCAATAAGTTTTTTTTCTCTTTCAAACATTACTCGAAGTCTGGATCTCATTTGAGACATAAACTTTCCAAGGTTCACGTCAACGAAACTTTATACAGCGCAATGGATGTGGTGGATGTGCAATTTTTTTCATTTATTTGTTCGGTATTCACGGCGAAGATCTTGGGCTAAAATATAGTCAACAATACAATGGGGCCACATTTTGTTGAGTCAACTGATGAAAATCAACAAAATGTGTATACACGTAAAATTGCATTCACAATTTGAATCCAAAATATATTTTCGATTTCATATTTATTTTATCGAATTCATTTTCTTTTCAGTTAATTGGTCACTTATACTAATGGTGTGGCCAAACTCAAAAAATGAATTTAGTTTGAAGTTAACTCAAACTCCCCAAACGAAGTTTGCATCCTAATTCCACATTGTGATAAAATTTAATACGGCTATTAAGTACTGACAATTACAATCGAAAAGCAGAAGAAAAAAGGCAGAGGGGAGTAGCGGGAAGGTGAGGAAAATGAACAATGATATCTGTGTTTCAGATCGTCGGTGGCTCCGAGACGAATTCCGCTGTCATTGCAGATAGCAACTCGAAAAGGGAGCGCCGTAATGTTTTTCGCGTGTTCATTATAAAATTTTTACACGTCCAAAAATAACTTCTTCTTCTTCTTTTACTTTTACTTTTTCAACTTATACTTTTCACCTTTTTCGGCCTATCTATGGAAATATGTCTCCCGGCAATCTGTTCAGAGATTCGATCACACAAAATGAAAGTGTACGGTCGAGAATCAAATCACAACGTGAAATTGACTAGAAATTTCTCTCTCTCTATATATATATCTCTGATGAACGAAAGGAAAGAAAAAACACACGAGAGAATTTAACGAGCAATTCCCCATTGAAGTTGCGGTTAAATTCCAATTTATTCCACAACAACGACAAACGACTTGTGTATATATGTATAAGTGGGAAAGGGAGAGAGAGAAGGGAAAAAGTATATAAAATTTAATCAGAAAAATTTTGCGTGTTCGCTTCAACAAAAATGCACACAACGAACGTGCCATGCTGTTGTTCAATGCACGGAGCATAGTTCCCACCCGTGCAATAAGGCGACCAAAAAATATATATCAAATGTGTCTGATGTGCGGGGACAGATGAGTGCACGCTATACTCAGACTGAAGCTGTACTCTGAATCACCTTTCAATTGGGGGCTTTTGAAATCATCCAATCAACGTCAATTCGATCTCGTTTTAATTTATTGATTCCAAATGTCATGCCATCGCAATAAAAATCAGCGTTCCTAACAAACATTTTCCTCTCACAAACGGAAAAAAAGCGACATATATTGGAAAAGTGCGGAAAGGAAACACAGCGAAAGCAGGGTGAAAAAATAATTCAATAAGTGACAATTGATTGGGGAGAAGAGTAAGCGTGTGTGTTTGTGTAAAAGATATATACAGTTTGCTGATTACTTGGTTGTAATGAAAATTGCTATTGAAGCCGATGGGGTTGGGGGACACAGAGAAAAAAAAACCTGTTGAATAACTTTATTTCCTATGCAATAAATTTGCGTGAATTTTCCCATTTCATTGATTTTTTCGCATAGGCAAAGTCGCAACAACCATTTAAATTTCAATGTTTTCATTTTGAAGAGGTGTATAAAATGCTAAAGTTGAACAACAACGGAAAAAAAGAAAGAATGAAATGTTCGATACTAGAAAAGCGAAATCAAATTTAATGGAAAAACGAATAAATGCGGCTGGTTCCAACATCGCGCTAAAGGTGAGAAATGTCAGAATAGCAAGAGGATTATCTGCAGTAAATACTCATCTATGTGGGTACGTTAATATGGTGTTCGATATATTTAACGTCAACAACATTTACGATCTAGCAAACGTACCAGCAGCATACGCACGCTCAAGCAAATAAAGGTAAATTGACAGTAGAGTAAAATGATTGGACAGAAGGAAAATTTACACTGAAATATTTTGTGCGTGTTCTGATATATCTCAATAAGAGGTAAATGTATGCGCGCATTGCAAACACGTCGTTTTGCTTTGAATTATTTCCATTCTTGTGAAAGTTCATTTGACAAATTTCTTTCGTTTCGTTTCCATCCGTTGTACGTTCTATGTGGCACTTGATTAATAGAATTGAAAAATTGTCTCTTTAAATGTTCAGCATCGCACTTGATGTATCAATTTTGTTAAAATCATACAAACTTCAGCGCGCCAATGTATGTTCAGTAGACTAGTTAGTACTGTTTATGATTGCTCCATTCTCTCCGTACAGATTTCAACACAACCATCAATCCAATCCAATTAATTGTACATTTTAAAATTTCAATTAAAAAATTAAGACGATGAAATGTCGATAGAAGCAGCTGTTTCATTCACATTCGATAAAATAATCAAAATGCATGCAAAAACAAAAATTTTCAAGAGAAAACAAAAACGAAAGGAAAATGGTAAATGCCGCAAAGCTACTATGACTAATAGCAATTTCTCGACGGTATTGTAAGTAGTCATGAAATTATTATTTTAGGATTCCGCCTCCATTGTGAACCAAATTTACTTGTTCCCTTTTTTTGTGTATCGTTTCCATGTTAATTGCTGTTTTTCTTCGTCTGTTACTTTCCGCTCTTCTTAGTCTTTTCATACAATACGAGTCTCGCTGTTGCTCTCCACATTTCATCTTGTTCTTTTTTTAAAATCAGAATTAACTAATTCTCTTTTCAATCTCTTTCTATTTTTTCTCATGCTCTCAATTTTCTATAACAATTTGTTTTCTTTTGCTGCTGTCTCTGTTTCGTTTATAAGTGTCATGCTCTTGAAATATGAAGATTGAGAAGCTTTTCTTTGAAAATGTACATCAATTTGACGAAGAAGAAAAAAACAGCACAATAAAGATGATGACGTTCGTTGATTATATTACATTAAACAACTATTAATGACTGTAGGTTGTGTGGAATTATGACGCAAGCATGCACATATAGAAAAGCGATTTTAGAAAGAAGAAACTTCTGATCCGATGTCCACCCAAATACAACTCAGATTAGAAGGTCTTCCCTTAATTTATTTTTTTCATTGTAAATTGAGCCTAGCTGCTGGAACTCCAAGTGAACTTGACTTGAAAAAATTAGAATAGAATTGATTCAAAGAATGAAAACAGGTACGTACACACTCACATGCGATGAGATCAAATGAAAATAAACAATGTTGCTATATTTGCTATATCCGTTCGTAAATTCTTTTGGGCAATGAAAAGAAGAACGAAGAACAAAGACCAATATATTTGAGACTCGGTGCGATTTCCAACGAAATAATGAATAAATCAAAATCCGATGACAAAATTAATGGATTACTCATTACTCATCAATAGATGAGCTTATCATATGCCAAGTTCTCAATGTAATTTTTCTAACCTTGTTGATGGAACAATTCCAATTTTCTGATTGTATCCTGTTCCAGTTGATTCAGTCTATCAATAGTTGTTCAACTTTTGGTTTAAACATTGGATGTTTGTGTGCGGCTCATCATTTGTCTTCGAACGTACACAGGTTTTCGTTTTATTCTTGAATCTTCGGTGTTTCTATAGCAACGCGTATCAGTCATACATTTCATTTTCAGCCCTCAAAGCAGAAGACGGTAAAATGAAAGTCATTATATTTTCAGAAGCTGTTCTGAAGAGGCGTTGATATTTTCAAGTTTTATTTTGCCTCCCAAATCGAATACTACGCAGAATATGTCTTGTGTTCTTGGTGATATTGTGTAAAAACACCGTATCAGCCTATACGTACAAAATTGGTATGTCGTGTGTGTGTACTCTTCTATTAGGTATATAAACAAGCCAATTGCTTGTGAACCGGCTTCCTTCAAGTTATTTGAAAAATTTATCGTGGCGATATAACACCCACAAAAGCTCAATTCTCTCACCACTTTCAATGGAAGCGTTTTTAAAGAGGCAAACACTCTTTTTTTCAACACTGTGAGGAAACTACTCCAAAACTGGTTTCTCTCCCTTTAGATTTATATGCAGAAAAATTGAACATGTGCTTGCTAAACTAATCACGTTAAAAGCTGAAAAAATATTGAACATTTGATTTGCCAAACATTTGTTGGGCTTGCTCGCCCAGAAAGAGAAACACATTGTTGTGAGACCATTAGTGAAGTAATTTCGTGTACACTTAGGTGAAACTGTATCGATTGTTGATTCAATCGGGTTGAAAAAGTTCAAACATTTCCATTTAATGAACACCATCGTCTGGCGTGAGGAAAAATAATATAGAGAACCAATCGAAATTTTATCAAATCGACTAGTTTCATTCATTAATATGTGTACCATCGGCTAGAAATAAACACATATTGTTACGCATTAGTATTTTCTCTGTTTCAACTCTCGCATCCATCGAGCCAACGATTTTTGTTGTCCTTCACCTGACACGGAATAATTGCGCAGGTATCGTTGTAAGTGTGAAAATGCACATATATAAACACATAGCGAACAAAAATGTGTCAATCATGTCATTTTATGGCTTATTTTTCGTTGATTTTCGATTCTATAATGTCCATTCGTTTTGATTAAGATTCACCAAAATTCTGGCCGACTGATAGATTGATTGATCTTCAATCTTTTGAGTATATATATTCACTGCATTACATCTTGAGCATCGCATGTTTCATGTTTTAATAAACCATAGCCATTGTCGACACAATTTCATTAGGAAAGTGAAACGTCTCATTGGTTCCGTTGCTTTTTGTGGCCTTGATAACCATCAAATGATGCAAGGATATTCAAATCGAAAAGGTCTGATATTCTCTCATCAAAGTCAATGATTAAAACAGTGCGTAGGTTTTAACAAATATCACCTCCAATTGGTAGCAATCAATTCCACTCTGCATTGAAATTTATGAGTGCAAAAGCGAGAGTAAACAGGCTTATTATTCTTTGTCTCGGGCATACATTTCCCCTACCAAACATTTTTCAATGATATTTTCACACTGATACCGTTTGCCTGCCCTTTTGTCACAGTTTTGGCTGTGAATTTCTCTTTATTTGTTTTTTGTTGTTGTTATCATACAAATTTTCCGTCAAACAAAGATATACATCGTATGCGGGATTCTGAATTGTTCTTCTCACATGAGCTGAGTTCTCAGTTTGTTTCTAAATTAACATGCTTATAGAGTGATAAACCTATAAATCAGTGAAGTTCAAAATTGTGCAATTTGTGTTGGAAATAAATTCAATTCATGCCACAAATAACAGTAATTATTTATTTCCCTTTTGACATTCCAATAAAACCGCTCTGTTCAACACCAAATGATAAATTAACACACAATGAATTAGTTTCGATTCCGATCGTAATTTCATCAAATGAACTAACCAGCCAAAAAATAGTTTATCATTGAATGGGTGTCAATAGAACAAAAAAAAACAACTTATGAGCTCTTTATCTATAACTGAGACGGGAAAAATTTAGAGCAAAAAACTATTTCTTTCCAGTAGCGAGAAAAATGCAAAAAACGTCTTTTCCGCTCAATGCTGAGTTCTGTCACTTTTGCTCGCAACTTTATTTGTCTCTTTTTTGCTCCAAGTTTTTTTCTGTCTCCGTTGTAGATAAAAAGTTCATTAGTTGTTCTTTCATTCTATGGGTGTCAATTGAGGCCAATAATTTATTCGTGGAATTTACGGACCATCATCAATTTCAATAATGGTTCTCGAATGGACTTTGGCCTCAAATTAATTGGCCTCTCTAATTTTTATAAATAATTACCAATTGGTGATGAGCCATTATAAAGTCAAGCGAATGCCAATTTCATCGCATTGATTCCAAAATGCATTTTAGATTATCCTGCTTTAGAACGCCCATATAAGAGAAACAATGAATGATGTGATGTGCTATGACGAACATCCCGAAAAATGATAAATGACAAATAATATTTCATTTGTAAACACAAACAAAAAGCTTGATGACTTCTAGATGTATGCTACACCACCATTCCATGTACGAGTGTTTTTTCTTTATTCGTATTTATTCCACACTTGTTCAAGAATTTTGACTTGGATTGAGATTTCGGTATTTCCGCGATGCCAAGTCACTCAAAACTGGTTCGAGTAAAATCGAAGTTGGCCAGTTCAGAAAAACACACACATATACACACTTTTCGTGTACGTGATTTGGAAATGACATTTGGAATTCATAAATTTCATGTTCTCAACATGTTGGTTGAGAGATTGCTAACGAATATCAATATCCGCTTGAAAATGTTTATCAAATGATTTTTATAGAGCATCTTCAGTTCACCAAGCGATGCGTAGAATTCGACTCTAAACATTACTGCTGATTGGACGCATCGCTGTGTAATGTATACGTGTTTGCGTGTATCGGTGCACAAACTGGACTGACGGTGTTGATCGTTTTGTGTGAACGCGTCACAAATATCGCATGAAAATATCCTATACAAATATTCAAGCGGAATTAAATACTCTGTATTGGTTGGTATTTTACAAAACTGATGTTCAATGCTTTCGGTTCTTCGGCTCTTTTTTTCACATTTCGATGCCCACAAACAGATGTGTCCGTTGGTTTTCATTTCATGTACCACGCATTTACGAGCTATATATAATACAGAAACAAAACTTTCAAAATGGATTACAACCAATTTGAAGAACCAAGAACATATAACATGCTCGACATTCATCCATCAAGAAAAAGTAGCAGTCTTATTTTTGTCTTGTTTCCGACGTTTGATAGTGTCTATGCTTCACAAGTATATTGCCAACCATTACACCTTCAGTAGGTGGCGTTTGTATGCATCTATGACGTCATATGTATTTATTTGTTGTTAATATGGCGTATCTCTTGTATCTCTTGGGTAAAACTGACAACAAAATTGATTTTGCTCTTATGGTGCACGTTTCCTCCAAGCGGCAGCTGGGCAGCATCTCCGACATTAGACGCAAAGATTCGACAATATTGTTCAGAACGATCCGTTTTCGAAACAACATGTCCGCGGGCATGTGTTTCGAAGAAGACACAAGAATAAGAGCTTTTATAAGGGCATTTTCATGAACTATGTGTGTGTGTTATTGAAATTTGATTGTCTACAATTCTGTTTATTCCAAGAAAGAAAAACCGGTCCCTTGTTGCACCATTTACACAGCGCTTTATTCTGAACTACGACCTAGAACTTGTTCATTTTTTTCATTTTTATACTAGTCACATTCAGAGCAAGCGGAGGGGGATGGGGGGGTGGTTGGGTTCTTTGGCTTACACAAACAAATGAAACACTTTTGAACTTCCGATGAAATTTATCCGCAAAATGTGCGGCAACCTTTGGAATATGGAATGACAGCAAACACAACGTTTGTTTGTGTTCAACAACCAAATTCCATCATATCAAATTCAGTTTGGGCGTTGTTTTTTCTTCGTCGATCCGAAGAATCATAAAAAAGCGGTAAAATTGTCATGATATTTTTCATCAGCGTAGACGGTAACACTGGATTCGCATTCGATTCAAGTCATCGGCTCGATTCGATTCGGGTGCGTTTATTCAGGAGAAAAAAGGGTGCTTTCCGAAGAATGAAAAATAGGAACCTACAGTGCACCCCCGAAAATTCGAAACCCGAAAATTAGAAAACCTCAGAAATTAGAAATGAATTTTAGGTTTGAAAATTTGTATGAAAAAATTCTAATTTCCGGGGTTCATTTCTAATTCACGGGGTTTCCGAATCATTTCATTCAAGACAAAGGGAAATTTACTTCATTTTTAATGAAAAAACGTAATGAAAGTCTTTTCCATTTCGTTGAATTACTATATTAGCAGATCAGCTTGAGATTTTCGACGTTTACCATGAAGTTAAAAATTGAGTCACGAAGTAATCTGTTCCATATTGTCTGCATCAATCATCAATCATTAACAAATCGAAACCGATTTGTTCCATCAGAGAATTTGCATATACAAAATTGTATATAGAATGCTAACGTTTTCTGTTTACTATCGTATGATATAATAAGAACAGCCGGTCATCATTTATTTCGGTTTATTCTGAGGAGTAGTTTATCCATTAAAATAAACTAACAGACTTACTATATATTTATAATCACTTGAATAACTGCTTGCAAGCATGTATTCACATACAATACTTGATTGAACAGTGTTCAATATATCGTTTTCAATTAAGCAAATCATTCCCCCTATCAGTTTTTCATTTGATACACCGTTTTTGGATGAAATTGAAAAATCCTCAGAAACTAGAAAACCCTTCAAATTAGAAATGGTCTCGGGACATTTTATTTCTAATTTGCGGGGGTGCACTGTGCTTCTAAAAATGGCATACATCAACAACCGGCAGAATTGAGATTGTGACATTTTCGATGAAATTGGGAGTGAATCCAATTTGTTATTTTAAACAAATCACACGATTTGTTTTCTTATTCTTTGGCCTGAAGAAAAGGCCAAGAAGTGAGAACTTGCTTTTTTGGAATTCAATTCAATGACGCGAAAAATTGGCATATCCAAATTTTATTTTCATCTCGTGTTCTTTTTTTCTATTTATTTTCTTTTTTCACACTTTTTTTCGTGACTTTCAAATCATCATAAACATGCGACAGCGACAGTAAAAATGGTTTTTAACTGCAACCAAAATCGAAAATATGCATTAACATGAGATTAAGACTTTTTATATGAAATGTCAATTTTGTGTGAAGCGATGGAAAGCGATGCTCTTGGACACGAGTTCACCCGAACTCGTTTGCAACATTTTCTTTTCTTTACAGCAGGTGAATAAAATCAAAACATGCACCGAAACCCATTGCGAAATAAACTCTGAATAATTGAATATCTCTAACTGAAATTGATCGATTTTTATTGAAACGCTAGCCGTCTCTAGCGGAGATGAGCTTCGAAAGGTTTTTCAATATTTTATTGAATTTGTGATACGATCGAGCGGAAGGCAAAAGAAAAGTGTACAAATAAAATTGAAAATCTCATCTTAATATTTTTTTTCGTCATAAATTGATGGGAACAAACGTTTTCAGCATATCCCTAAATACTTCTCAGCTGCTCAGATATGGAATGTGTGCGTTGTCTCTGTTGTTTTCGCCTTAATGCGCATTTCGTTTTGAATTCTTGTAAAGCAACACATACACACGCTCGTTCACTTAACGAAAATGCTATAGAAAATATGCTCAATTTCTTTATAACTATAACCCATAGTCCAAAGATGATTCACTGCATTGTGTGTGTCGGTGTCGGTCCCTTTTTCTTTCTCTTTATCTTTCTCTCTTTCGATCCATTTTTGTCGTGTGATATTCGAGGTGCCTCGATGCACACAATCTCACTAATGAAAAATGGAAACATAAACTTTTATTTGATTTGTGCATTCTCAGAGATCACTTTACATGTCAAACACCAACGGAGAAGATGGATGGGATCGAATCGGTTCGGATCGGATTGTATCGGTCAATGACACTCTTGCCCAATATATACATTGGAAATAGAAAAGAAAAACACGCCATGATGATATCTTCGGTTGATATTATGTACATTTCATGTTTATGGCGTCTTGATAGGGTGCTAGACAGCAATGACCACTATAGTTGACTCTACCTGCCAGAAAAAGCGACGCATGGCCAAAAAAGAATGGCCTCACACAATTGAATATATGCAAAAACCAAATTGATAGCACTCATTCTGAATAGTCGTTCAGACGTTCTAATTAAATTACAAAGTGCACACTTTGGATTCTCGTGCTTAATTAAAACATATGGCTGTACAGTTGGATTCAGCGTTGGAATATGGAACATGTTTCGATATCAACTTGTCCAAAGTAACCATTTTAATATGATTTCCATGTCCAAAAATAGATTGCATACTTGATTGTGTCCATTTTGTGCTCTTCTCGGAAAACGGTTATGTATTAAATTAATTGAATCATGTTCAAAAGCAGACGAGAAACCACTTTTTAAGTAAATGAATGGAAGTCACTACTTAAGTTAACAACGAGACGGCGAGCGAAGAAGAAAAAAATGAACTTCAGGCGCGACCAATTCTAAAAGAGAGAACATAATCCAACAAATAAAAAGCACGTATTATCGGGTAGTATCTTTGCAGTAAACTGCGAAATGTGTGCTCCTTGAGACCAGTTGCTTGTTTCGTTTTGTACATATTATTTTAACGGTATATCGCACAAACGAATTCGGTATAGATATACATATAGGCATGTATACATTTTCATGACGCAGTAAGTAGAAATACTTGTTGATTTTGGTGTCCTTCTCTTATTGCTCACGCAATACACACACTTAGCCCGACGATATATTAATATTTTATGGCTGTTTAATACTTCACATGTATACACTGAAGTGTTCTCGAACATTGATGCTATTTTTACGGGCGCATGGAACCCGAATTATCTGAAGCCGAACAGCAGCAGAAGTTCTGTTCACAGAAACAGTGTTTGGCAAATATAAGAAAAAATCATCTAGATAAAGATAAGATCAATGTGGGCCCTTACAAAATCAATCTAGATAAGATATCAGAAAATACAACGAATAGATAAAAACAAGATAAGATAAAAATGAGCGAATCTCAAACAACAATCCTGCATATGCATATCTCCCCAGTTTATCAACAAGAACATGTAGTTCGAACGTGTGAAACGCTGGCGAACATGTGACGGGCCTGCATGAGAGGCGAACCCTAAGCTTGGTTATGATTTCCAATGAAAGTAAAATTATCTTATTTTTATCTGAATTTGTCCAAATAGATACGGTCAAAAAAAAACTTATTTAGATAAGATAACAGATAAGTCTAGTATTTTTCGTTATTATCTAGATAAGATATCTATTCAAAGATATCTTGTAGATAAGATATCTTTGCCAAACACTGAGCAGAACAAAAAACGTTGTTTAATTTTTATATTATAAAATAAATCGTGTATACTGTATTTGGTTGTGTGTTTAGTTTTTTGCGCTTTCGTTCGCATTTGGTGGAAATCCAATTTTCATGGAATCGTATTAATTTCTATCAGAAAAGATAAAAGCATCATCATAAAGGGTAAACAAAAAAAAAAAACATGCACCGAAATGTGTAATGTTAGCATTGGTGAATTCGTTGAATTTGCTGTGCGTTCCGAGGCAGAACAGGTGTGCAAAATGTAACAAGACAGAAAGACGACCGTATAAAATATTGGCTTTTCACGTTGATGACATGGCTTACTTGATGCGAAATACATTTGGCCACTTTTTTTCTCTTTTGCTCTCTTGCTGTTCTATTTTGAATATACGTTTTTATAGGTGTAATACGTTGGCGGTGGATTCTCGCATCTGTTTGAATTTCACAAATGGAAATTTTATAGTGAAAATGGATCAAAATTTTCTGTTGAAAATGTTTCTCGTCGTGAACGTTGATGTGACGGAGGAGACAGCTCGTTATTTTCGCTTTTCGCTTTTCCTTTTTTTTCTATTTTCGCTTAAAACATAAATCATTGTACAATTGTGATGGTTCCAAATAAATAGTCATATGTGTCCTTTTCAATTTAATGGATAGATTTTCTTTATGATTATGGGGTATTCATCTGATTATACTTCTAAAGTTTCTCCAGTCCCTTCAATTCGTTACACGTGCCGTCGACCAAATTCATTGCCTTCAATTTCATTCAGTCGCCATATCTTTCGTCAACTTCATTTTTATGAACATTCAAACAAAAGACTATTTGAGTTCAATAAACAAAAAGATGGGTGCGCGCGAAAACGTGGCTTTCGTCTAAGTCTAAAATGATTATTATCATTATCGCGTTATTTTTTTTTCCTCTATAAGCCTTTTTAGCGCATTTGGTTTCACTGCTCAAATGGCGTAGGCCATTACTATTTCACGTGAAAAAGGAGAATTTGTTTCGTTTTTCGATTGTTTTTGCGCTGTCTCTGCCGTCGTCATCTCAATGTAAGCCATTATTGTCTTTGATGTGCATAGAAAAATGGTGAAAATCCATTGTTCTCTCTCTCCCTATTCTCTCCGCATTTAACAGTAATTTTTGCAAAATACAGTTTAAATATATCTTTTTTTTGTTCAAACCAAAAATCAAATATTACTTTTGACTGATATGTTGAGTGCTGAACTATGTCAATCTATCATGAAGAAATATAAAAAATTGACTACAAAACTATTGATGTCATGATGGCACTGAGTCTCGAACACATGTATATGAACGCCACGGTCCACTATGGCAGTAAAATCAATATTGCATGGCAGACATATGTCGTTCGGCCAAGTGCAAAATACACGAATGCACTATAGTATATTCTATAGCGATTCTGTTCTGTTAAAAAGGCCCACCTTCAGACGTACATAACAAGATAAACAAGCATGCATGCACAATGCACATTAAACAAGAAACCAGCTAAATGTGTTTTTTCACATTTCTCTTCATTATCTCTAAGCGAAGAATGAGCCGACAAGTGTATATGTGTATGTATTTGAAATTTCGTTTCAGTGAAAACGTTTCTATTGTTTTGTTTTCAAGCAAATTAGATATTCGAACAAATGAGAGTCAGCGACATGGAAAAGCTTTTCGCATTTGCTTTTTTACGCGCGTTCCACCGGGATAGTCCCAACGAGCATATGTCAAACCAACAGCGCCACTCATTTCGACGGCAACATTTGACAATCTTGAACAAAGGCTTCTACGGAGTGAATCAGGTTCTCGGAGTGAGTCAGGTTCTCGGAGTGAACAATTCTTGAACGACCATCAATTTGCAAATGATGCTGTTGTTGATAGTGTAGAACTATTCTACGTGGTGCGTTCATCGCATGGGAACATCGAAAAGCATTGCCATCCCTTTCAATCTAAGTACAAAATAGCGGAAATGGTGTTGATAAGCTTTTTCTTTTCACAAGCGGATTCACACTGTTGATAGCGCGTTTGTGACTTTATGACTTTGGCAGTATAATGTAAACGTATTAACAATTTTGAGGCAAAATTGCTCTCATTTTGTAGCAATGCGACGGTGTAAGCAAATGAATAAATAGAAAGTCTTTTGCTAATTGTTATTCATGACTCAAGCAATTTGTTGATGACTGAATCAAGTGCACTCATATGATGATGCAAGACTTTCAATTCACGTGTGGATGTAATTTTGGCCAAAAAATTATGCTTTGAAATATCTTTTGTTATATTCTCACTTTTGCGCGTTTGGAATTTACATATATAAAGACAAGTTACTTAATGTGTGTTCTCAATGTTTGAGCTACTGGCTGGAGATAATCAATTTATTTTTTTGTGGTGCGTTGGGGACCTCATAGGGATGGTTTAGAAAGAATCACCACGTGTGTTTGACGTTCCAGTAAAAAAAATAGCCGCTTAAAAAAGGTGATATTTTCCCATAGTTCCGGGTCCCGGGTTTCCCAGAGTTTTTCCAATTTGTTGTTTTGAAAATAGCAGATTTTCATTTTATTATTTTTTCTCTGAGTATAACAAATTCAATTTGTGAGAAATTAATAAAGTTGGTTTAAAAAAATTTAGAGAAATTTAAAAATTCCCAATTCACATATGCAGACAATGCGTTGTGAAAATGAAGAAGCGAAATAGAACCCATAGAACCGAAACGATAGCGACCCGCGCGCGGATAGAAAGTTGCTGTGCCAGCGTTTTGTTTGTGTTTCACTCTTCATTCCACGATCCGACAGCAAAAAGCAAAAATACATTGATTCATATGGACACTGAATGTACAGAATGTGACAAGAGCGAAACTAGTGAAAATATTCATGAACTAACATGTAATCACAAAGTTTCTATCTTAATTGCATTGAAAAACGCAACAACAACGCCCAAAAGTAGTCAAAATTGCAAGTTTTAATCATTTAAACATGAATAAACATGTAAAGCACGTACACATTTCTGAGACGTTAAAAGTCTCATGCTATCGAATTGTGTTTCATTCTTTGTGCTCACTTTTCAATGGTTTTATTCCACAATTCGTATTAAATATTTATTAGGTATTTGATTTGGTTTTTTTCTGGCAAATGCGTTACATGCCGAAAAACACCGAAAAGTGAAATAATAATCGAAATATCTAACGAAAGGTTACATTTCTTCGTAAGCAGAATCAATATATGCAACGATAGGATCTTGAATAATTAAAGTGAAGCATACGAAAATACCGAAAATTCTAATGAATAATTGAAGAGGTGTGAACGGCTTCCATTTTTAAATAAAAATGCAAAAGTGGTGTGTTGGGCTAAATGATAAATAACCATTTGCGGAAACGGCTTTGGAAAAAATACCATTTTATTCGAATTCTTTCAAGTAGAGGAATAAAACTAAGAAGACGCATCCTGACGCATCCTGATCTCATTGATCTTGACCCGTGCTGGCTTGTTTTGACCCCAAATGCGATTGTGTCGACCCATCAAAAATATCAAGAATTCTGACTCGATTTTGTTCGAAACCCTCATTGATTTTTCAAAACTGACGACCTTAGGGGTATTGCCGCGACCATAAAATATATGTATTTCATCAAGTTTATCAAGCTCTTTCCAAGTTTATGTATAGTGTCGAACTTTTGTTCAAGCTCTACCATCTAAATGTACAGTAAAATAATTTACGGGCACGACGTAAGATGGCGTTTTTCCTGGTCAAAAAAGTTGCAATATCCATTTGCTGACGACTTTTTTTTGGTCTTGACTTTTTCCCGAAAACCTAGCAAAAGTTTTTTTTGACCCCATCATGAATATTTGGTCTGGCCCCATCTGAAATTTTTGATGTCAGAATCTATGCTTGTGTTTTTCTATTCATTATGGAAGAAAATAATAGAAAACAACAAATAAAATGTTTTGCCCATTTAATGTATGAGCAAAGCTTTTTTCTCTTTCAAACAGACAACAGCTGCATTGAAAATAACACAGTGGTTGTCGTCCTATCGGTTGTTCTTTCTATCAATTCCAATGAAAAATAAAACGATAAAAACCGATCCTGATGTTGATTTTGTAAAATAATACTTTCGCTTTCAGATTGATTTTAATTATTGTTCATAGTACAGAGAATGGAAGGTGATTATAACATTAAATAATAAAGATGTAAACGAATTTTCGCGAAAACCCATTTTCGCGAATTCGTTCGTTCGTTAAAAAAATTAACGAAAACGAACGAAAACGGAAATTGAATTTTTTTGCGAACGAAAACGAACGAAATAATTTTTTATTTATCGGACGCGAACGAACATGAAAATTGAATTTTTTTAGCGAACGAAAACGAATTCGTTGGTCATTCGTTTACAAATTCGCCAAAAAAACGAACGATTTGTTTTTGAAAAAGGGAATTTTTTTTCGTTCATCTTCGTTCACTTATGTTTGTTTTCGATCGTTTGTTTACTAGCGAACGAAAACGAACGAAAATTGGATATCGTTTGTCGAATGCGAACGAAAACGAAAAATTTAAATTCTTAGCGAACGAAAACGAACGAATTTTCGTATATGGGTGGCGAACGCGAACGAAAACGAAAGCCGAATCGGCCATTCGTTTACACCTTTATTAAATAATATTCCGATTTCCAATGCAATATATCAGATCGCTAATTATTTATTAATCATTTGTTTCATTGACATTCAATAAGTGATAAAAGCAGATAGTAGTTGAGCAACAACAAAAAATCTCTCACTATTTTTGGAGTATTAATTGATGTGGAAATAGAGGTAAAATAAAATAAAATGTATCAATCGAAAAAAATGAGAAATATATTCACTTGAAAATACAACCGGATGTGTGGAGACAGAATAGTTGGAGTGTTGTTGTTATTGTTGGTCCGGCTATTAGTCAGTTGTGAGCATTTTATTCACAGAAATTCAGCACCATTCATAGAATTTGGTATGCCATGTGGAGTGTGGGTGTGCAAGTCCATTTCGACAGTTATATCAAGAATGAGGCCGTTTTAGGTTGCAAGACTTTCAATAGACAGCTGTCGCCTCGTATGCATACCATGCTATCCAATCAAACCAGAATCAATGATTGGTTTCTCTTTGATTTCTCATTCCTGGTCTCGCTTTACTTTTTGAGCTTTTGAAGTTTTTCTAAAAAAATATGTTACCAATTTTAAAACCAAGTTAGAGTATAAGCAATGGCATCTATTTTAAATGCGACCAAAATATCGGAAAATATTCATGAATGTCACATGCACTATTACGAGTGAACCAACCCATGGAAATTACGAGTGAACCAACAAGAAGTACCTCTTATGAAATGTTATCTATAAATCGAATCTGAATACACAATCGATATCGAATGGCGTTCAACCGTACTTTATTTTCAATTTATACTGACTTTTTGCTTGGACACCTAATGCTGTTTTACGACTGAAGAGAATCTGACGCAACTCGAGCAAGCAATGATGATTCATGGAAAGTGAATTGATATTGCTGGATTTTCGAAGAAGTCTCCTTTCCAATTCAATTATTATGTCAATATGAATTTTGCATTTAAGATCGGCATCTGGTATATAGGTTGAGTTAGAACCATACTATTCGAAATTAACGTTTAAAGAAGAAGAAAAAAAATATGCGAAGCTCCGTCGAAACCATTCAAAATTGATTTGAAAATGGATTCACCCATCGAATTAATACAATGGCCAACGTTTTCTTTTCATCAACCAAATCCAAATGAAAGTCGAATATATATTGAAAAAAGATCGACAATCAGGGCATTGTATCATTTATTGCGGTCGCTGCGTTCATAATTTAATATGACAGCACTATGTTATACGATACATCGAAGACACCGGGACCGGGTTGATGTCGTGAAAGTTTCGTGTTTGTTCTACTCTTCTTTCAATTTGTTCAGTTGTTCCTATGGTTGGCTGGAATATCGATATGTCGCCATAAAGTCATAGAATAATAATGTCGTTTGTCCAATGAAACACTGAAAGAAAGATTGGCTGTCAAATTCTTTCCTCTTGTTTCTTCGATGTCTTCCACGGAAACGACTTTGTCGAATTCGGGGCCGAATTCCATTTTACACAAATTATGATTTATTCACGAAAATTGCAAACCATATTTCATAAGGTTTCAAAAATCATGAAATCAATGCATTGACCACAATAAAACGAATAAACTAGTAGTGCTGTTTGTTGAAACAATTTCGAATACATATTTGCAAGAAGTCGTGAATTCCACATATGATTTGAAGAAGAAACCAGGGAATGGAATTCACAAGGCATGCGCCCAAGATGATATTCCCCAACAACAGAGCGTGTTATAAGCTGTTGTCAGCAGCATTAACTAATGTCAGTTGCTGATATCAGCTGCTGACGAGTATGCGTTGCGTTATTTCAACACATTTGCAGTATAAAAACAACATTCTACATTTCATGTAGTGCTAACAAAAGAGACTGCAATCATTTCCTTCAATTCGATTTTCCTCTTTTGTTTTTATACTGCAAATGTGTTGAAATAACGTAACGCAACGCATACTCGTCAGCAACTGATATCAGAAACTGACGTTAGTTAGTGCTGCTGACAATAGCTCATAATATGCTTTGCCCAACAACAACAATGAAGTATTGAACAAATTCCATCAGTGTGATTAAAAATAACAACAACTCATCGATTCAGTCGAGCCGAACAACATAAAAGAAACTTTAAGAAATATGACTCAATTAATTCGCTTAGTCTTCCAATTCTTTTATAGTTCGATTGAATTCGTGCAAATGTGCATGTGTGCGTATGCCTAAAATCGAGACAAATGTAACATCAAGAACCAATATAATGTGTGCTTTTGTCTGCCCGTTTTAATGTTCGATCGAAGCCATATTGCTACTATGACCACTCGATAAGCATGATGATTTAAGATAGGTATATTCGGAAAAAAGTTGGAATTCGATGAAACCATTTGAGACTAAAAGATAGTCAAACAGAGGCAATAATCAGAATACATGGCGATGTTTCGGTTGATACATACAAAAATGGCCCATATAAGCATACATACTCTTGTAAATGCTATCGGACAGTATTATTCATTCAACAAAATATATGTGGAGAGCGAGTGAGAGCGAGTGAGAGAGAGAGAGAGAGAGAGAGAGAGAGAGACGGGAAGAAAGGAGAGAGAAGAAGCAATACGCGCGCGAGGGCCAACGAGAATATTCTGATTTTCGTCTCCATCCATTCGAGTTGTACAGGCAAAATGAGATAAAAATGCAATAAAATCTGGAAAACATGCGTGGGTTGACGATGAATGAATCCAATCATTCAGTTTATGTTCCATTCTTTCTCGTTCAAATCTTTCATGTTCATCGCATCATTTTGAAATGCCGACTCGTATAAATTTGTTTCTTCATTTGCCATTCTTATTGATATTTTATATATGAATGGGTTTTCTTTTCTATATATTCTTCTCCACTCCCTATCAACGATGGGCCACATAAATTATATGGTTTTTGTCTATGGAATTATAACAAAAGCTCCCATCCAACGACAGAAAGAGAGCTTACAAAAAAGAAAAAAAATAAGTGGAAGGCAAACTTGCAATGAAATAACCAAAACTATCGGAAGTATAGTAACTACGATAAATATATTTATTAATGAAAAACAATGATTTTTCCCTTTTTATCTTTCTCTCTCTTTCTCCCATTCATATTTATCATATGTTTCATTTTAATTTCGCTTCGCATTTCGATTTTTGTGAAATGGTTATAGACACGGCGTGGGAATTGAAATCAACACCCGAATACTCCATATCGGAAATGAAATGAAACATATATATATATATATATATATCAAATACGCTAAATAATATAAACATCAAGCATTTCCCATCCTCTTTAAAGGATTTTCTTCCGCTCAGACTATCATCGAAGGGAATTCTTTCGTGGAAATGAAAGAACGAGGAGAACGGTTGCATTCTTGACAACTTGGACATTTTGATGTACACACACATATAAAAACGTATGGCGGATTGAAAAACGTCAGCAATGAACTAAACTATCACTTGGTGTAGCAAGTTCATTGAATATGTGAACGGGTGGCAATATTCGATGACTTCAAAATCATATGGAAAACCACACAAGTGTTCACAGTGCAAACTCACGATTTTTTCGAAATATTTCTTTGGAAAACAAATCGTGGATGAAGCCTAGGCTTTGCAGAGCCCGAATATCAACAATAAAAGAAAATAAATGAATATAATTCCCAAACAAATAATGTATATAAAATGTATGGCGTTTCCAATCTCACCACTGTTCACCACAATCAGTCAAAGCATTAATGTGAATGACGCATGACAAAGTGACTTTGACAGCACATGCATATGAATTGTTGTCATGTTTACAGTCGGAAATGTCAATGCAAAATCTCCAGTATCCAGTTTCACTCTACTTTAACTCAATTATTTTCAATTATCAGCCTTATTAAAAATAAATAAATATTAATAATTGATTTTTATTCAATCGACACGTGCAAATCTGTGTGTTCTGTAAAGTCTAATAAATATTTAAAGTTCAAATTAAATACTACATTTGTGATCCATTTTACTTCCTCCACGACTTATGCTGTTTCTCTTTTTGAATGAAAAATCATTTGGTCTTATACTTCATACTTCGAGTCAGTAGAATATTCATGTAAAGCTTTTGATCAATGGAAGTAAATAAACTAACGCTATTTGTTTATTCCCTCGGGAAGCGGCAAACATTCAAAAGCGTTCTGGTTTTTTTTTAATTGAAATGGTGGGAAGTCTATACGCCGACAAATTACATCGAATGAAAATGAAAAACATTTTAAAAATCATATTTCAAAAGTGGCCCCTGCATTTCACATTCCCAAGAAGAACTCTAAATAATGAATCTAAAATATTGAACACATCGTTAATGTAACGTTGATTGAGTTTGCAATAAGTACTTCAATAAGCATATATGGTATGCTGAGAGGGAGGAAAAAACGCCCACACAAAAGCCAAAACCGTATATAATTTCGTGGCAATCTAGTCTAGATGGTTTCATGGATGCTACTTTCTTTCGTGCGTTGTGCCAAGCAATTTTACAAAATGAAACGGCAGTACCTTGGGCAAAACTCCGATGGACATTAACTGCTCTTACAAAGATTAAGTGCATTAATTGTTTATTCAAGCAAACTCTATGGTATTTACTCTCTCTATGGTAAATGCGTTTACAAACTCTATGGTAAATGCGCTTATAGTCTTTAGATTTCAAACGGAGTCATTGCAATGATGCAATAAAAAAAATTACATCTCCAATTCAAATGAATTTTCATCGATACCGAATATTGCTCACAGAGAACGGAATTAGTACGATTTACATACACCAATGGTAATTTATCAAATTACAACCATTACTATTGGCGAAAGTTGTAATATTGTATGTATTGTAGGTGCTCTGCTGTGCAATATTACTATGGAAAACTCTCGGAAAAGCGCTACTGTGGGTAATCGGAAAATCAAGGAAAATTGAGACCAGTCTCAATCGATCGGGCGATAAATTTCATGTGAGGTAGCAACCCAGATGGTTTTTTGGCTTGAAAATCGCCCTTCGGGTTGCTACCCTACATGAAATTTTCCGCCCGATCGATTGAGACTGGTCTGAATTTTTCCCGATTTTCCGATTTCCCATAGTGGCGCTTTTCCGAGAGTTTTCCATGGTAATATTGCACAGCAGAGCACATACAATACATACAATATTACTACTTTCGCCAATAGTAATGGTTGTAATTTGATAAATTACCATTGGTGTATGTAAATCGTACTAATTCACTTTTCAGTGAGTGTCCAATGTCCATAGACATTTTGGGCTTTTTATAGATTCAAAATCACCGAAAACATATTGGTTCCATTTGATTTTTGTTGAGAATGAATGAAATGTAGGCAATGATCACTTGCAAATGTTATAATGATTGAACGAGATACAAAGAAAGAAAAACTGTATTTTGTGCAACTGATTATCACTAGACTAATGTGGTTCATTCCATAATTGGTGTTATGTATCAAACGGTATGTTTTCATAACAATGTAAAATATCATTCGTGATGATGTGATGATGATGATGATGGGGAGGAATAAATTAACGCAAGTTTATTTATTACATAAAAAGGAGGCATGTACAAAAGTTGAAATACTGGCGAAGAGAAATAAAAAAGTTATGAACACCCTGACAAATTCGATCCTGAATATGATGCATGTTTGTTCATTTTTGCTACATTCAAACTAAACAAATGTACAAAAGAGGAAAAGAGTGCTTGTTATTAATGATTCAAATATTCGAAAAGAGAATGACGTTCGAAATCATTCATTGCGAAAACTTGTGGGCTGTCCATTTAAAGTGGAGTGTTAAGAAACAAAACTTTTATGCGAGAGAGAAACGGTTCATCATCAACATGAGTTCATGGAAAATGAAATAAAAACTCGAAAACCATAATCTTTACTTGAGTCATAGACCAGTAATAACAAGTACATACTTGGATTATTTTATGATTTACAATGACTTTCACCGGACTCTTGCATGCAAAGAGCAAATGTTTTCTCTTTGAACTTATTTAGTTCATTTTGTTTTCCATCACAAATCCGAAACAAAAATGCATTTTTTAAAAACCGGATGAAATGAAAATTATAATGACAGGATATTCATATGCGTTAATTTTGACGGTCAAAGCTGGAATTACTTTTCCCCTAGGGTATGACAGAAAAAAAAATAAATTCTTTTTTTATCCTACAGTGTATTGTTTGGAGAATTTCATCATTTCAGAAGGGAAATAAAATGTAAAAAAATTGCGTATTTTGTGAATTCAACATAAAAGCCCATTTCATTACTTAACTTCAATCAATTTATTGAGGAGAAAACCATGATTGAGGTCAAAAATAGTCGCTTTATTTCTGGAATAAATGATGAGTACTCATCACACTTTCCAAATTCTACGAAGGAGAGTGAAGACACTGCCAGGTTCATAATTTATTGTGATTGACAGCAATGAGTGTTTTTTCTGCTATAAAAGCTCGAGAGGCATTGATATTCGATGGCATATTGATTACGTGGAAAAGTTGCGATTCTGATGTATAATACCATTCATCAATTTGTTATCATTCAATGATTGGAAGAAAAAAAAATGACTTATGGTAGCCAGCCAATGTTGAACCTCATTAGGAAATTCATCTTTGTGCTGTTATGGTGTCTTTTCTTTGAATTAAATAATGTAAATCAGTGTATTTGGATACGTAAAGTAGTTGAAATTTAATCGGATGATATCCGACTGTTTCTACAATGAGAAAAAAAACGAAATCCTCACAGTGTGCATAGTGGTAGTAATCGTGCAAAACGAGCTGTGATGAAAACGGAATGCGAAAATTTATATGGATTCCATTTAAGAAGAATTTCTCAGAAATGAGCTTTTTTGACGCGTCGTAAGGCATGAATCAAACGACCAGTGTAATTTGAATCGTTATCGGAATGAAACGCTCGGTTCAGTGTGTTTTTCTTTCTTCTTTTTTGCTGTGATAGTTTGTATGTCGCAATTGTTACCATAATAATATGATTTCGCTGTGAAAACTAACATTTTGTAGCATTATATGACCCCCTGAGCGCAACGCTCTGTTTGGTACCTTTTCTATAGAGGTTCATTTATCTCTTCGTGGGATTATGCTTGGAATAATGTGTGCATGTGTGTACATGATTACACAAGATGCCCCCCAAGCAATCATGTCATGTCAAAGTATTGTGTGAGTTACAAGCAACAAATAGCGCTTTTGGTAGCCATTCTTAGATACGATCCGGTTCATTTAAGCAACCATCTCTTTAAATGCACCACATGTACTACGAACAATAAACGCTTAAATGTGCACGAATCCATGGCATGGAATCCTGTTTGATTTTAGGTGTGCGCTAAATAAGCGGGTGTAAATTGCTGGTAAGTACCATACAGATTGTTGAATGCTGCAAATATATTTGCATAAAACACAAATATTATTCAGAACCCTCTGGCAGTTTTTTTTTAGCTAATTTTCAAACAACATGAAGAATATTGTGTTCGGTTCGTTTGCAAGTCAAATACATGGTCTGATAATGCTTAACCGCGTGGCTTAGAGTTTAAATAAAAAAAACATGAAATATTCAATAGTGCCAATGAACGCAAAATTCACGTGGCAAGAACGGTGTTGCAACAGGCGGTATTTCATTAATAAATAAAAGAGCAATCGAGTTAAGTAAAAACAAAAATCAAAATATAAAGAGACTGAATGGTTCGAAAAAGGGACAGCGGGAGAGAGAGAGATTGAGAAATGCAAACAATCTATGCTAATAAAACTTTTACTCTCCTACTGATGGAACTTATTCAATTAGCATTATGTCCATTTACAATACAAAAAGTGAAGTTTATTTTTGAACAATTAAAAAAAAAACATTTAATATTTAAGCAGATTGAAACGATTAGCGTGGATAAACTCATTGCATCGAGAACGATGAATTGTATTGTGTCGTTGAGAATAAAAATGGGATTGGCCGAAACTGCCCGTTTACATGTCAATCATTTAATGTGTTTCTGATAGAAAAAAAAAACGAGACAAATGTTTCAAGCAAATCTGAAGATCTTGAAATGTTTTAAAATATCCGTTTTCTATCTTCTTTCTACCAGGGACAC
Source organism: Sitodiplosis mosellana (assembly GCF_009176505.1). NCBI lineage: Eukaryota > Metazoa > Arthropoda > Insecta > Diptera > Cecidomyiidae > Sitodiplosis > Sitodiplosis mosellana. The sequence goes on from NW_022601407.1 coordinate 1,534,211, forward strand.
AAAAATTATTTGCAAATAAACGTGCGGTTTCCGCTAATTACATTTTTATTCTCAACGATACAATTTAATTGACGAAATGGAATGTAATAGAAAAATTACACAATACCGCAGAATGGCAATTCTTTTCTTTCCACTGTGGAAGACTATTGAGTTCATATATTTATTTTGTAGAGTGCTGCTGCCAACGAACAAGCTGTTTCCAAGCTAATTTGTATGTGAGTGTGTATGCCTCTGGTTGTGTGACGTGGTAAAATGTTGACGCTTCGAAAGATGTGTGACTGATATTTGCTTAAAGATGCAGCACAAAAGGCTAGTATTCGCTTCATCAAATAAGCATTATTCCCATTTCTACGACAAAAGTCACTTTTTCGAATCGGCTGACATAACACCGCGGCACAAATGGAGAAGCGAATTAACACTTTGTTAACTCCGTGTTTAACTGTTTGTTTGTTTATAAATTGAAATCGAAGCCTGGAATTTGGATACGAAACCTGGTGAATTATATCGAATACATTGCACTACAATTACGCGACCGATGTAAATGTTATTCGTTTTGTCACTCATTGATTTAAAATGTAAATACAACCAACCAATGATTAAATCAGGACGGTTAAATGACTTAACTGACAAAATATTGGCTATTTTTTTCCTCTCTAACATTGTATATGCAAAAATCAATAGCACAGAGTTGTCATTTGAAGATTGTTTTGTCAATTACGTGGCAACAGCAAAGAAAAGGATCAATGGCCAATAGTAATTTGAGTAAAACCTATAAAAGTCATTTCGATTGATTTGGTCCAGTTTGAACAACCAAAAGTTTGGAAATGCTATGGAATTGGTGAATATGGTCAAAATTCATGTTCTGTTTCACATTCATGTAAGCGAAATAAGTGTGTCGTCACTGTCAACATTCGTTGGGATGATGGTTAATTGCCATATTTAATAGTTGCCTTCACGATGCATTGAATTACGCTTTCACATGGATTGCATAGATGACAACTCACTACAGACATGTTTCCTTTGCCGAACCTGTCTCAAAATTGATTGAAATAATTGTGTTGGTGTATGTGTTTGTGTATGTGTGTGTTTGCGTGTCTGTATGTATACGTGTGTACGTGTATGAGGTGTAGATAGTACGTTTATAGGTTTTTTTTCTGCAATTTATTCACCAATACGTAATTGTGAGCAGTGTCTTTTTTTGGTTTTGGTTTTTCCGTAGCTTCATTCCTTATATAATGTACTGTAAATGGGTGAATGGCCATGTTCAGGCCGATCTTGAGTAAATTTTCATTGTTCTTTTTCTGTTTTCATTATTTCATTGTTCCTTGACATGCTCGCTTAATTTAATCCGTTTTTTCCTTTATTTCAAACCATTTGAAGTATACCCTATATTTTTTTTTTAGAAAATAACATCAACTTGGGATTAAAATTCATTCATTCAATTCTTTTGTATCTGTCCTAAATATGTTCCTGTGTCCAATATCTTCATTTTCGGTTTCGGATTTGAGGCATCCCCGTTCGCGTCAGTACTTTTTATGTTTTACATTCGCCCGTCTTTTTTTTATTGTTTCTTTATGATTTATTCATATCCTTATTTGTGTATGTGTGTTTTTTTCCCTTGTTATTCTTTTATAGCTTTTACTTTATCAATGATATTCGCATTAATTTGCCCAGCAATACTCGGGCCCCTTCTTTGTTTTTTTTTTTTAAAGTTCTATCGTTTATATTCTCCATTTTTACTTCATTTTTACACGCTGAGATCAATTCAAATTAAAATTCATTGTTCCTTTTTTAAATATTTTTTTTTGTCTGTTGCTCTTATTCCACAACATTTTTTTTTGGTTTTGTTCTGTTTTCTTTGAGTTAGATTTTATTTTCAGTTGAGTTCCTTGTGGTTGTTATTTTATTTCATTTCATTGTCTGTTTGTTGCTTTTATATATTGATTCAAATTATTTTAATAGAACTTACGTATCTAATTTATATTAGATTCTAGCTAACGACCCCTCGCCCACCTTAGTAAAGCATCTGCCAGTACGTCCAAATGTGCTTTTGTCTGCAAATAAATAAATTCATAGTTTATGAGGAGAAACAACATTTTTATGTATTTTTTTTATGTTCTGTGAACATTGTTCACTCAACGAAATGGTACGTGCATTTTATCATGAATTTAGGTGGGACACAATCTAATTAATACACAATGAGTAATTAATACACAAGAATGCAAATGACAAACATTTTGGTGCACTGAATGTGAATCAAGCACATTGTTTGGAATTTTTGTAAAATAGTTCGTAGTACATTGTTTTTGTACTACTCTTCTTGTTATTTTAAATTTGTTCCATGTCCATTCAATGTGCTTGCATTTCAAATTAGCTCTATTATTAAATTTGATCTGAGTCTGAGGTCAAATTTAAAAAAAGAAGCGATTGTTTATTTATTCATTCTTATTGGTCTATTTGCGTGCAATGAATCCGTTGTTCAGAATTGGATCTCTTCAAATGACCGAATGGTTTTGAAAGTATAGAACAAAATGTGTTTGAAGCGTGAATCGTGGTTAAAACGTAAATTGATGAAATCTAGGGGCTAGGAACAAGTTGTGAGATTCACATAGATTCGCATATATTCATGCGCTCGTTGTACACTCACTGCGCTGCGAATGTCTCGTATACACAATCACACGAATTCACAAATATTCGTACGGATTCGTCTCAAGCGCTTGTGTTCTTACCCCCTAGGATAAAATGCCTGTACAGCTGCACACCGAAATGATATTATAAAAGGCCAAGGGCAAATCAGTCAGAATCTGACGAAGAAATATGCTGCTTTTATCATAGACGTATGAAGGTTTTTATTTTTGATTGCTTATTGTTAAAAGTATATTCATTGCCGACGAATAAATAATTCGAAAAAATGTTGTTCTTCTGATTTAATGTGATTTGAACAGAACTTCTACATGAAAACACAGCAACAAATGCTAATTTTTGTTTACTCATAATGAATATACAGATATTTTGATATGAACGAATGAATTAATCGATCGAAGCGGTGAGACGTTTCACCGCTTTGAAAAAGAAAAATAAATGCGTGAGTGTGTTTCTTTTTATAAAAGCTTCGAAATATACGCATTGGAATAAGTATATATCTTGAAACCGGCTGAAAATGGAGCTTCCAAACCTGATGATTGAATGTAAATGCGCATTATGTGAAAATACACGTTGGTATGTTACATTATTGTTTGGGTTTTCATGTGAAACATGAGTAGCACGATGAATGTACTTGAATGCGGGATTATTGTGATGTTTGTTCCTCAAATGTCTTAATTAGCTGAAAGAAACAATGCTACAGGAAAAAAGTGTGCACATCAATTAAATATATAAACAGATCCGATCCAAAAGCCGAACCGATTTGTACAAGGTCCAATCTGGTAGCAGCATAGTTAGTGCTGAACAAAAACATATCCATGTGTGGATTTAAGCCACCAATGGGAATATATGTAATCAGCAAGAACGAAGAAAAGAAGAAGAGTAACGATTTTCCATCAGTTTGTTCATTCATATTTTGCTTCGGTATTATTTATGAATGTGATAAACAAGTTTTTCTTCGTTCGGAGTTGTGTTTGCCGGTTGTGTGCGAAAGCGCGCTCAATCGCGAGAAGCACAAAGAACACTGCGTGTGTTATCCATGTGCAATAAACTAAGCGATTTTGCATTTACGTCATCGTTAAACAAGCCTCTGTTGTTCCATTAGATATGAATAGCTATATATACGTATCACAGTAAATATTCGCTATGGAAAAATATCTCCCTCGTCATATCTACAGTGGTGGCGTGAACGAGCAGCGTTTCGGTTTGTTCCGTTCCGTTCCGCTTTGTTCTCTTATTTTTGTCAACTACATTTAATTTCATTTAGTGCTCTTTCACATTATTATTATATGTTATTATACCTTTTCATGTTCGCCAAAACCACAATGATATTCCATATAAAAGGGTATATATAGTATATACATGTATACATATTTTAAAAAACATACGCATACCGTTACGCACATATTGACGCATAGTTAAAATAACACGTAACGCAATTCAGAGGAAAAACAAATCGGTACACAAACTCATGTTTGTTTCGGCTTTAAGATTGATTTTATTGGATTGTTGTACTACACACAATTTGCCATTTTACATTCTCTCTCTCTCTCTCTCTCTCTCTCTCTCTCTCTCGTGCGTCATTTGGTTGCTAATTTATATGAGCAGGCTCAATCAACCAAAATCAATTCATCGAACATGTAAATTGAACACTCACACCACGAGCATGTACGTACAGCAAATAGCGAAAGTTTTGGAATGTTGTGGGAAAATCACTTACCGTTTTGTAGAACATGCACGCCTGCCGTTCCTCGTCTTCGCCGTCAGGACAGTCGATGAAGCCGTCACACAAAACATGATCGTCTATACATCGATATCGGCCCTGTCGATCCGGTGTTGGGCATGCAAATCGCTCCATTCCATCCATCGCTGGCGGACATTCTGTGTGTATGTGTGTGTGTGTTGTTTGAGAAGGCAAAATCAAGATGATGAGAGCAAACATTACAAATTAAATCCATATTCAATATGAAACAGTTCGGATACACAACATAAAATATTAAAAACACATCTCGCGTTGTACTACTGTGTCCAAAAAGTAAGGTGACATTGCATTTAAAATTTAGCGCGCTGGGGAATTTGAAAAAATCCTTTTATTTTTAGGTTGGTAGGACTGTCTTTGACATCCCTGCCAAATTACACGTCAAAATATTCATTAGTGTTTGAGATACGCTTCGTTTTGTGGACTGCTAAAAGCAGAGTTTGACTTATCCGCCAGATATATGCTATGGCATAAAAAATATATGCGCATATTTTTTGGTACATTTGATTTTGTGACTAACTTACCATGTAAATTCATATGGATACCACGAATTTGGGACAAAAAATCGTGATATCCACATGAATTTACATGGTAAGTTAGTCACAAAATCAAATGTACCAAAAAATATGCGCATATTTTTTTTATGCCATAGCATATATCTGGCGGATAAGTCAAACTCTGGCTAAAAGTGAATTTCTCGTTTTTTGCGATGTCGAAATTTGTTGATCAGAGAATTTGCATTAAATTTTGTTTGCGGAATCAATTTTCTGCTGCGGATTCGTTGAGGATGGTGCAGAAAGCCTTTGGTGATGAGGCTATGTCGAAAAAAAATGTTTACAAGTGGTATAGTGAGTTCCAAGCAGGCCGTGAATGTGTCGAAGACGAAGAGCGTGCTGGGCGACCATCAACCTCAACCGACGAAGCTCACGTCCAAAAAATGAAAGATTTGGTGTTGGAAAACCGTCGATTAACGATTAGAGACCTTGCTGATGATATTGGCATATCGAAAGGCTCAGTCAATACCATTTTGAAGGATGTTTTGGGCCTCAAACGCGTCAAATCTCGACTGGTACCGAAATCATTGAATTTTTTGGAAAAAAGGTGTCGAGTTGACGTGTGTGAAACAATGCTTTCTGACTACATTGACAAGACGAAATGCATGATCACTGGAGACGAGACTTGGATCTATGCTTACGACCCCGAAACAACCGACCAATCGAGCGAATATCGTGCCAAAGGTGAGCCGAGACCAAAAAAACCGCGCCAAAGTCGCTCAAAAATCAAGGTCATGTTGACTGTTTTCTTCGATTATCGGGGTGTTGTGCATTATGAGTTCCTTCCCCCGGGTCAAACAGTCAACAAGGAATATTATTTGAGTGTTATGCGTCGTTTGCGTAACGCTATCCGCCAAAAGAGGCCGGAATTGTGGAAAGACAACTCTTGGTTTTTGCACCATGATAATGCATCGTCTCACAATGCGATCATTCTTCGTGAACATTTCGCCAAAAAACTCGACTCATATCGTTCCACAACCACCGTATTCACCTGATTTGGCACCGTGCGACTTCTGGCTGTTCAACAAGCTCAAAAGACCGCTCCGGGGACACCGTTTTGAGACGATAGAGCAGATTGAAGCCGCAGCGAAGACGGAGCTGAGGGCCATCCCTGAAGTCGACTTTTTCAACTGTTTCGAAGATTGGAAAATCCGTTGGCATAAGTGCATTGTATCGGGAGGGGATTACTTTGAAGGCGATGAAATTGATTTGGAAGAATAAATAAAGAATTTTCAAAATAAATGCAATGTCACCTTACTTTTTGGACACAGTAGTATCCCCCATACGAAACTCACAATCAAATATGCGATAAGAAATTGTGTCTTGGTTTGCATCGATTTCCCATGTGGATAGTGTGGACCAACAGAGAAACCCATCAAAAACGAGTCCTACTGAATCAGTACTCAATAATGATTTTCAACCAAGCAGATGTATATTGCAAACACATTTCCATACGTGTGTATTGAATTCCATTGTGTTTGTTGGAATTGAATTCAAATGGAAAAGCGGAAAATTTGCAAGTGCTCCGAACCGATGAATTGGCGGCGAAATGTGAAAACGTATGAACTGAAACGGAATGTTTCGTGTGTGTCGGCTAGCTCATTCTCATGGATAAATAATCAATTAATACCTATAAGTGGAGTGTTATTTTTAGATGCAAACGAAAAATACTTCAATTTGAAGTCGATGTATAGTCATTATTGAGGTTATTTTTGGGTCAAAACAAAGTCATTCCCCGAAAATACGACACGAACGTGCCCAAAAACAACACATACTATATGAAAACATTTACCGATTTTTTTTTCTGTTTCATTACCGTTTCTTCATTCTTGTTCTTATTGCGATTATATTTTGGCTTGACGTTCTCGTGTTTCCCACAACTTTTACGGTCTTCACTCACAATATTCACCGTTGGATATTGAGTGTAGATTTGTCAATGTTAGTGTGTTTTTCTGTGTTTGTGTGTGTATGGATGCAGATATTTGATATTTTTACATGGCGTATCAATTCGTTAATTTGTTCCACATGAGCACACAACGTGTGTGTGCCGGTCAGAACGAAAAAAACGCTTGATAACGGAATAAAGTATGCATGTTAATTGCGTGTTGTGGACAAAGAGGGAAGAACGCGTTTTTCAAGCAAAGGTAATTTTTTACGTCATTCAACTTAATAAGCGCACTTCATTAATTATTGAAATCAGCTGACGCGCAGCAATCAAAAGCACACATATATTGATTTATTTTTCGCTAAGAATAAGCTCAAACCGTCATTCTCCCTTTCTCTCTCTCTCTCTCTCTCTCTCTCTCTCCCTCTCTCTCTGTTTAATATTCCAAAACCATTAATCTTGGCATTACGAAGAAAGAACACATATCAAAATGAACACATTTCAATGTTATTTTTCAAGCTGATTGTTTTTAAGGGAAATTTCATACATGTGAACACAATGTTGTGACCGTTGGTTAGCCACCAATTAATATATCTATATATCCATCGTAAATAAATCATACATGAATGGGAAGTAGTACGTGGGTATTATTACGCTTTGAATAATTACTGATCCTTTGTGGAAATTTTGACCCATATGCAATATTAACTCTAGTTACTTGTCAACTCAGGTTGAACCCACATATGGGTTATTACACACAAATAAAATTGGATGATGCTTTTTACACTGTGGGTCCTAAAGTTTGAAGATTTCATGTAATAAATTGTTTATGTGTTCCCAAATGATGAGAAAATATGGCGGTGATTCTTCCAAATTGTTTCAAAATATGGATGACCAAAAAGTTTAATATCGATTCAATTGTAATTTTCTGTTTTTATTTGTTCTAAAGAACACAACACTTGCCATCTTCCACTTGTATTACTTTCACATTGAGAGGCGCTGAAAGAATTTTAAGACTCATAACACAAACGTAATACGAGTGGATACACCTTATAAAAAATGGTACCGATTTTGAGTGCTACGATTAATTGATTCGTGTCCGTGTTGTTCAATTCTATTCCGGAGCGAATGTATTTCAAATGATTTTTGTTTCAATACAATTGATGATTTCATAAATCCAGTCAAGGGAGTTTATAAATGGTCGTACGGTAGGCTATTTGGTTCCAATTTGAATCAATAGAATAATATGTGAAAATATCCAAAGGAGTATTTTGCTCTAGTGCCCAATTTGTCACCTGTTTTTAATAAAAACTTTTTATGGATATGTCAAAATAATACAGGTGGCAAAGTGTTCGATTAATTATGAATTCATTAGCTCTTGTGGTTGATATTTATAATATATTTCATGTGATTTTTTTGCCGTTTTTCAAAAAGGGATACACAAACATTTATTTCAGGCTATCGATGACATATTAAGACATCATGAGTATGTGCAGGGCAACAAAAAATATATAAATAAATATTTCGCTATTTCTGTATCATTATTTTTTGAGATTATTTCAAAGTTTTTAGCGTTGTTTCGTTTAATTTTCAATGGAAAACTTCAATTATTCTTCTAAAAAATCAGGATTTTGGATTTTTCTCAAAATTAAGTTTGAACATTTTTCCGTAAATACTTTGGCAAATTTTAGCTTTATCGAAAGAAAAAAATTCGCTGTTTCATCGCGCACAAATAAATAAATATTTTGGGCTCTTCACTTTTCCGTACACAACGTGTCAAGGGAAAGTATAGGAATTGGTCCCGAAAACTTTTTTCGCAAAATTAGCTTAGATCATCATAAAAACTCGTGAAACGCGTAGAAAACGTTTTGAGACACTTTTCTGTTCGTGTGACGTCGTTGTTGTCGTTGTCGTTGTCGTCGTCGTAGCTGTTTGTTAACACGATAACTCAAAAAATAATTGAGGTAATCAAAATCTGGAAATGCCAAAAGTTTTGTATCCTAAAAACTTAGTTTAAGTTCGAAGATGAGCCATTTTCGATTTGATCCTGGGGTACTAAGCCCTAAGAAAAACCTAAAAAAATAGACACTTTTGTATAGGAGGTACCTGTAAATCGACTCCGATTGGCTTCAAACTTTCTGGGATTTCATTTTTTGGGAGAAAAATAAGATTCTAAAAGTTTGAAATCAATCGGAATCGATTTACTGGTACCTCCCATACAAAATTTTTGAAATTTTGACTAAAATTACCGATTTTCGGACAATTTTGTATGGAAGGTACCGTGTTGATCGCATTTGCAGAAGTTTGATTTTTTGTCCTCAATTTTTGTCGAAATTTTCTTGGAAAAAATTGAGGGCCAAGAACCAAACTTCTGCAAATGCGATCAACATGAAACTTTCATAATCTTATTTTTTCTCCAAAAAATGAAACCTCAGAAAGTTTAAAGCCAATAAGAATCGGTTTACGGGTACCTCTCATACAAAATTGTCGAAGTTTTAGTTAAAGTGACCGATTTTTCACTTTATTTTTATTATTATATTTCAATATATCAAGGCAGTGAGCCTTTATTTCAAGAAAATTCACAAAAAATAACCAAAAGTAGCTACGGACAACGCAGGCCAACGGTACGGAAAAGTTCGGGATTACCAATGTAATTCTTTTTATTTATGAATAATTTTTGTTGCCCTGAGTCATACATGCATATATTTGTTGGCAAACTGATTGCAAATGACTGACGATATTTGTGTTAATCACGTTGGCGCTTTGCGGTTTTATTTTCTGTCTGTACTTATGGTGTCCTGATTCTTAATATTTTGTGTCACACACGAAGCTTCGAACACAATTTTCTGTCATTCTGATTCGCATTGACTTCTGAACGAGTTTGGAATAGAACACAGGCAACAGTATTTCATTTCGCTTCGTTTAAAAAAACGTGCACAAAATTCGGATCAATATTTTTCGAAAAATTATCCTTTCCCTTCCTTGTTCCCATCGATATTCCATGTACGAGTTGTATTTTGTTTCGTTTTGCTACAATATCATGCTACATGGAATGCCTTGGCAAAACGACACCCAACGACCATTGCTAAATTTGAATGATTTGATATTATGGCATGTGTAAACTTCCCACGGAAATGCGCACTAGTAGCGTCTATGTCGTCACTTATATGTGAAATCGGCTATTTATTAATACATTTGAATATGATAAGTTAACATCATTTGAGCAAACAAACGATTTAACATGGCGCTACGCAGCTTAGTATGTATTATCCATATCAGTTTTCGTCTGCGGATTTGTTGACGATACTCTTGTTGGCATAAATATGTGCATGTAAATGACATAGCTCAACTGTGGAAGAAAATGTCATTACTGTGTTCAACTATGCATTTCCATGGAAATTTTCTATAGAATATACAATATCATGATACACCGTGTGAATATGTTGCATTGGAGAAACGATTCACGTTGCTGTTCTATATTTGCATATCGGAAATTATCCATTGTCGATCTTGGCTACTATATAAATGCGGCACCAAAACCGGCCGGTTGAAACTATATTAGTTCGGTTTTCGTCTGAACATCGAAGAGAGAGCGCACACCCAAATTCGTCCGCAAAATTTGTGATTGAATAATAAATCAAACTGCAATAATCAGTCATCCAATCACCATAAACATTTGACGATGTTTGTGAATATTTTTTGGCCACCAAGTACAATTTGATCATGTCAGTCTTTCGATGCACAAAAAATAACAGAAGATTCCCCTTTGGTTTTATGTTATCCGATGGCTTTGTTATCCTTCTGTCTACTTTTTTTTCGTGCGTTGCCGTACTGTGGTATTCTCTATCTCTTGTCACATTCTACCAAGGAAGAGAGAGAGAGATATTTTGTTACTAAGTACCATATTGTATGAGATTTTGCGTGTGCATATTCCCCGATTTTCTATTCAATTCGTGAGAAATTTTTGCTCTCTTTCTTTTTTCTTTCCATGTTTTGTGTGCAATTTCTTTTCGTTGCCCACTGAAGTATTTTCTGGCTGGCTACCGCATATGTCGAGGCTACGACCGATTCAGCTTTGGCTGGATATTGTCGCGTACGGTATGTCTGAATAGCTATTCCCATTGTTGAATAAACAATTACATATCATGTTTAGTGTATATACTCTGGATTCTATACATGGAAAAGTCTTTTCCCATTTACGAATTCATACATAAACACACAGCTCCGTGTATATTCCACAATTCACACAGCCTTTGCTGTAGATCGTTTTTCGTCTTTGTATCTTGAATATCTATTGTCTTTTTTGTATGTACTTGGGGGGTTTTAAAGTTGCATGCATCTCTTTCTACTTTATAAATGTCTGTTATTATTTTTACGGGCGCTTTCTCCGTAAGACTGTCGTTATTCATTTCATTTTATGTATGAGTGTATGCATCTTTGTTTGTATATGTATGTGTGCATTTGTGTCATCATTCCGTGGTATGCGTATGTACTTTTCGACCAATTTCCGCGTGTAATATAATTCGTGTAGTGTGTACTTGATGATACCAACGCATCCGAAAAACTATAGTAATACAGCAAAATGAAGCGACTGGAAAAAACCAGTTTTGTATTTGTATGCGAAACAAAGTTTCGATGCATACTATCAAAGCATTGCATAGTGTACACACACATCCACGCATACAATCATAAGAATTGTACACATATATATTGGCGACAAATGTTGGCTTGCGAACGAAATAAGCTTTTGGTTCCCACAACATTTGGGCGCCTTTTGGTCCAGACATTTCTGGGTAGTTTGACATTTTGTTGGTTCTTTGACATCTGCATGGATTATACAAGGTGTGACTGTGTGCGTGTGTGTGTAATCGTGCATGCTGAATCTCGGTTAGTCCAGTGAAAAAATCACATCATTCGCTTTCGTGAATTATGGAATCAGCGACCGTGATTTGAGAATGGTCATCTTTATATATTATCTCTCACAAACCGGATATTAAAAAGTGTAACGGATGTAACCGTTTCTGACATGCTAAGACACAAACCCAGAACAACTTATAGGCATCAATTTGACATTGATATATTCAGAGAATGGCCATAATGGAACCATACATTCCGATAAATGTATTTGTATTTGTATTTATTCATTGGGATAGATAGATAGATAGATAGTTGGTTTGAATTATTTCTAAATTCAATTTCTAAAAATAGCTGCTATTATACTAATGAAGTTCATAATCATTAATTAACCGGTAGGAATTTTTCAACTACATTTGTTACATTGGCTACATCCTATTTTCATATACACACACTTGAGTCGAATGATTCATACAATACACAGGGAAGTTGAGCGAACGAAATAGCATAGAAAAATCCAACATACTATTGTCGTGTGGCATTTATAACGTCCATGTGAATGTATCTAGGTGAGACAGAGAGCGGAACAGAAGAAACAAGACCGCAGAGCTTTTCTTCGCTCCGCTCTGCGTTCTTGAGTTTTTAGTTACTTAATCTATTTTGTTGTTTCACAACAAACTATTTTTTGGCGCACTATATGAAATGTATTTCATCAAAGTAACTTTGAAGTAATACATTTATTTGCAAAATGAATGACAACATCTTGGTGGTAAATTCTTTTTTAAAATATACTGCCCTTGGTTTAAATTAAATAAATAATATGAGCATAGAATCTAAAATCACTTCAATTCTGTTCAAGACTCAAAAAAATACTATACGAAAAATTAATGTAATTTTTAAACAACATTTGATAATAAAAATTTGATTAGCGTTTCATGATACTATGCACTTATTTGTCGTTAGTGCACCTGTTTTAAATTAAATAAAAAATATGAGCATAAAATTCAAATTCACCGTAATTGGTTTCATCACTCAAAAAGTATTAAGAAAAAAAAGCAGATTAGTAGCTCTACATTTCATGTAGTGCTAAAAAAGGACAGCGTTTGGAATACCTTCATACGTGCTACAAAATTTTTTACGTGGCAAAGGTTTATTGAACTATAGCGTTCGGTGATCCTTAAACGTGTCCATGTCCGTGTCCACGTCCGGTATAACATATGCTAAATAAAAAAACAACAACACACATGTACACTACATGCAAGAGGGCAATAAATAAATCTGTTCTCTCTCTTCCTCGCTCTTCTTTGTTCGTCCTTCTTCTCTTTGCTTCCCTTTGCACTTTTCCACTTAAATATGTATGTTTGTTGTTTTTTTCTCTACTCTTTCTTCTTTGTCTTCAAAGCATGCGATTGGAATGAACGTAGCTGAATTGGATTCCGGTATACTGACATAGCGAATCTTATACATTGCCGAGTGCAAACGGGAAATGGTAGGGAAAGATAAATAAAATATATAAATTCACAATAGTTAGATGGTGTATGTGTCTTCTTTTTTTTCTTCTTCTTCACCGGAACCATATGAATTAGAGCAAATATATTGCAAAATCAAATCCAAAAGAACGCCCTGCAGAACGAAACGAAACCATATCGAAAATGGACATAAATATGGGATAAATATTCAAAATTGTTCGCTGTCACATATGTTTGAAAGAAAAAAATTATAATGATTTTTCCATTTAAGTAACAACAATGGAATGAAATACCTGAAAATCAAGAAAAAAAATTCAACAGGAAAGTCGGAAAATCAATGGAAAAAAAGAAAAAAAGATCAAAAGCAAAAAAAAAGGAAAAGTCGAAAATTAAATCACATTTCCAAAAACCGTTCTACTCTCATTACATCAACAGAATATTAATCTGGAGCAATATTCTTCAGCTTTGAATCTGGATCTACAGCGGTTCCGCCATCAATTTCAAAGAATCTGAATAATTGCAACGAAAGGCAGACAATTTTTCCGGTTTTCAATTGGATGCAAGATTGTGATATTGTACATATGCACATGTGTGTGTATGTTGCAAGTCAATAAGGAAATGACAACGAAAATATTTTATAGCAGCTCGTTTATTGGAATATCGATCGTGCGATACGTGCCAAAATCGACAATACCAACTAAAGCCGATTAAAACGATTACGATATATTTCAGATACACACAATAAATGTGGATGCACACAATGCTGTGCATCGCATCAAAGTCGTTAACCCCAATTTCTATCCATATCTCACTCTACCTCTACCTCTCCCTTTCTTTCTCTCTCTCTCTCTCTCTCTCTCTCTCTCTCTCTCTTTCGCTCTCGCTGACACACACTCATGCATACGATACATTACCACAACATGTCCGCCGCATTGCCATTCGCTTGGATTCTATACTGTGTTCGAAAAGCGATAACTCATTATTAGACTTGTAGCATATGAAAATTAGATTTACAAATTGCTAAATGAGCATTTAATCGCCGTGTCATTTTTCTGCGTGTATTAATTAATAAAGTTTCAATACTACTGATCTAATCTCGGTTTGATTAGTAAAGCTTTTTCGATGTCCAAGTACTTATTGATAAACTTGAATTTCATTATGTTTGTAAAACGACGCACCCAGAAGGAACGAATAACTTTTTCGCTCAGAAAAAAAAATATTTTCTCCATTCGAATTAACTAATTTCCTATTCGAATTTGCATTACGATCGTGGATTTGCTTTGCAAAATATTGCTATCAGACAATTATCGACAAACTATAATTTGAAGGAAAATGCTCTAACTAAATTGTTCAATTATTGACAATCAATTCTTCAAAACACCTCATGTGCCGGTGTAAACACATTTATGCCAGAGAATTCTTACTGAAACGATATAGTATCATTTCCGTTACAAATTCAATCCAGAGTGTCAAATATTACCGCCCCAAAGCAACAACTTCATTTGCCATGAGCCAGATGACTCTCACTTTATTCCCACAGTGGGTTTGCAACTCCATGGATTGATTGTTTGTATTGGGTCTGGGAATTAATCGTGTCGATTTTTCAAAAGATGGCGTAACTTTGCATGGTTGTATCGGGCAATACTTTTTTCTTTTTCACATGAGTGGTCTAGTGTCAAACTACAAAAATCATCATCTATCATTTCATCGAAGTTTGGATAAACATTTTTTTTGCGCCTTAAATATGTCAAATTTTGTACCGAAAAAGCAACATTTCCCGCAAGCATTAATTTTTTGCTTTCATTTGAAGAAAACTGCGGCTGAAGCGCATCGAATGTTGGTGGAAGCCTATGGTGAGCATGCTCCATCGGAACGTACATGTGAACGGTGGTTTTTACGGTTCAAAAGTGGTGATTTTAGCACGGAAGACAAGGAACGTCCCGGCCAGCCAAAAAAGTTTGAAGATGCGGAATTGGAGGCATTGCTCGATGAAGATTCGAGTCAAACTCAAGATGAGCTTGCCAGAGCATTGAATGTTGACCGAAGCACTGTTGGATATCGTTTAAGGGCCCTTGGTTTCATTCGCAAGTTGTCAAATTGGGTACCACATGAATTGACGCCAGCGCAAGCTGAAAGGCGTTTAGTGACTTGCGAAATGCTGCTCGCAAGGCACAAAAAAGAGGTTTTCTGTATCGAATTGTCACTGGTGACGAAAAATGGATTCATTACGATAACCCCAAGCGCAAAGCATCGTATGTTAAGCCCGGCCAACCAGCAACATCACAGCCAAAACAAGAAATTCACGGCGACAAGGTAATGCTGTCTATTTGGTGGGATGAGGAGGGAGTGGTGTATTATGAGCTGCTGAGAAGTGGTCAAACCATCGATGGGCCTTTCTACCGACAACAATTGATACGTTTGAAACAAGCAATCAAAGAAAAACGCACGAAATGGGAGACCAGAAAAGAGACATTGATTTTCCTACATGACAATGCTCGGCCACACATTGAGAAATCGGTCAAAAACTACTTGGAAAATAGCGGATGGGAAGTTTTGGCTCACGCCCCGTATAGCCCAGACCTGGCTCCTTCCGACTACCATTTGTTTCGATCGATGCAAAACCATATGGACGGAGAGCGGTTCTCTTCAGTTGAAGAAATCCAAAATTGGCTCGATGCATTTATAGCCTCAAAAGATGAGGAATTTTTTAAGGCAGGCATCCGTCAATTGCCCACATTGTGGCAGAAGGTCATCGCTTCCGATGGACAATATTTTGATTGAAATGTAATTTCATTTTGGTATTCAAATAAATGTTTGAAAATTTAAAAAAATCGACAAAACTAATTCCCAGACCCAATACATAGTTACTTATGGGATTATTTATTACTTATATAACATCATTCGTTTCATCGGTCCATTTCATTCGTTTGAAATTATCCTCTATCCTTCATTATCCGTTTCCAGCAATGATTATTATTATTATTGAATTGAGTATGAGTGGTTTGAATAGTTGCGTGAGCCCTGGGGTATAATTTGGTTGGAGCATTTTTACTGCTCACAAATTATTTAGCGTGAAAGTTTATTCAGTGCGTTTCGCATGTGTTTAGAAAAAATTCTAAAAGCGGATGCAATGGGGTGTCTCGTATATTCGTCTATTCACGCTTTTTGGACATGAAAGATTCAGCATGTTCAAGTGCGATTCATTCATATTTGCTTTATGCTCGTTTTGAAAGCTCATGTAAGAATGGTCTTTTTTATGCATCAGATTCATACTAACGATATGTCTTCACACTGAGTTAATTTAACATTCGATTTAGCGCGATGGTTATCGTCTCACTCGGTGGTATAAATACCAAAAATGAAATTCACACACATACACACACACACAGAGAGAGAGAGAGAGAGAGAGAGAGAGAGAGAGAAAGAGAAAGAGAAAAAAGAGAGAGAACGAGTACATAGAACTCACAATGTCGTGATTGATTCTGTATGCGTGCCTTCGCTCAATGAACCGTATAGCCAAAATGTGTATAAGTAATAGGGGTATGTATATTTGAGGCTCATTCGCTGTGGCACTTGCTGTGTATCTCGCTTTACCTTCAATTTGTGGTCGGTAAAATACAGATGGTTCGTAACAAAATCACAACACGACACTGATTACCGCATATTCTCACTTTCAAAGGAAACTCATTTGACTAATTTGTGAAATTGAAAGTGCCTCCGAACGAAAATTCAAATGCCCATCATGTCATGGAGACGTTTGGTAAAACTGGTACTCACACACATACACACACACAATACCGAATTCTCTACGTTGCGACCTTTATTCTATGGTATCCACTCTATCACTATGTATTTACTCGGTAAAACCACTATTCGTTAGATTCGTATGTATTTCAAATAAACCGGCGCTCGGATTCTCATTAATGCGTCATGAAGTTCAAAATGAAATGCTATCTGTTCGCCACCCGACAACACCCACATACATACACATAAAAAATCGACAAATTTGTACCACATTATTCATAAGTATGCTCGCAATGAAATAGATCCCATAAAAGCTGAGCCAGTAATACCGCATTGGTTTTTGGGAAACATTATGCAGAGTGCAACCAAACTCATCCAATCTTCGTCTCTTCTCTGGTTTTTATCTAAGAGCAGTAGCAGCCGGATCGCTTTGTTTTTCGATATCAGACTGGATAAACTGGCGGGTGAATCGGTTCGTTAGTTACACAATTGATCTAAACGCTTGTGATCACATTTAAATAAGACGACCGCTTTATGTGCAAGCACGCGTTCTTGTTTCCGCCTGGGAGAAAGCTTTCTCGCTTTCAAATACACATAAAAGCTTCGTTAAACACAATGTGAAATTTAAATTGCTGCAATTATTTTCAAGGAGCCTTTTCCAACTTAATTAATTGATATGTTTCTAACTAACGTCACTAACACACCATCACACATACACACGCGCAAATACTGGCAAAGCACGCAAGTCGCTCACAATACTCAACATGTATATATAATAAAACGAGTAGAATAGATTGGAGTTTTTTTTTCACAATGTTTCAAAGCACGTTCAAGTACAATTATTATGGACTGATTCGAATTGGGTTCGGTATGGTTTCTGTTTCTAATTCGTTTCTCTTTCCCCCTTTCCCTCTGTCGTTTTGTGTTTTGCCGTGCTGCAAATTAAATGTCGATTAAATGAGTTCTGTAAATTATACAGTGTTATCTTTGATTCATTCATGTTCAGACCTAAGAATAGCATAGAACCGCACTCATTCTACTGAAAATAAAAAAGAAAAAAAACACTCACACAACAATCACAAAACAGAGACAACAACAATTGTTTGTTCGCGTGGTAAAAGCGCAACTACATTCGCGAGTTGCAATACAATCTAATGAAAACAGAAAATGCATTGACCCGGGACCGACGGATTCAGGTACACTTTACCGCTAAACAAGCGCATAAACAAATCATTTTTGAAATAGAAGTAAAGAGCTTTGGAAATGGTAATTAACACTCCTCGATGACAACAGTAACACGAACAGAGAAAAAAAATTGACAAACAGACGGTGTATGGATGTAGAAAAGTAAATGTGAAACAAGAACAAACCAACAATAACATAATAAAATCGTTGTGTTAATCAAAAAAGTAACAAAAATGGTGGTTCACTGTCGTCGTGAGTGCTCGTACCGTTTGCGTTAGCAAAGCGGGTAGGGGATGGTATCATTTCTATGTTCAGGTTATTTAATCATTGTATCATTATATCTGTTAGCCACTTAAACATAACAAAAAAATATTTGAACGGGCAAAAGCGCGTGCGCACTGCGCACAGTGTGTGTCGTTGACTTTACCAAAAAATGATGTGAGCACCATTTTCATTGGATTTTCCAACATCTATTGTTTCTGACAATTTTGGTTGAAATTTTTTCCATTGTCGTAAATAACAGAACATAACTGAAATAAATCAAATTTTCAATTGCCTGTACCGAATTCAGTGTGCAAAAGATCTTTTTCTATTGTGTGTACATGAAGCGAGAAACAAAAACGTGAATGATTGTATCTTTGACCATTTTTGTTGATGTAAAGCTCCAACATGTGCCCTCATTCAGCCGTTTTGTCCGTTAGGCTACATTTCAACCCTGATAGTCGATTTTTTGGGCGTTGATTCAATCGGGTGCGCTATGTAGCGCGCGAGAGGTAAAAACACACGAAAAAAGCAGTGTGTGAGCATTGTTCATGGGCCATCCTTTGCGTTGACGTCAATTAAATTGGATGAGTGTGAGTCTCTTGGAACATTTCAATAATCAACGCACAGATGTAATAATCGACATTGTTTATGGCTTGGACTTTGCATATCAATATTTTTTATTTTATGCTGATCATCGTCGAAACCAACTAAACAGTGAGCTTGCGGTAATCAAAAACGTTTCGTTTAATTTTCATGTGCATGCATCTCGCTCGTTTCTTTCGTCATCAATCATTTTCGTGTTTCGGAAATTTTATTTTCACTCCCTTCTCATACTGGCACATTTGTGACGATGGGATGATTGTATGCATAATTGAAAGGAACAACAAAAACAAAAATTGCCTCGTCTACGGAAACTCTAACTGCTCTCAACTGTATAGTTTCCATTGTCTGTATGGAATTAATGGGTGGTAGATTGCTTTTTGAAGCCGATAACAATGTGTCAACGGTTGGCCATGGGAACTTGCCCGCCATTTTCGATGCAATGACTGACCGTGTCATGAAGAAAGATGAGAAATGACAATTCCATACATCGAATGGCTTAAAACTCACAGCAGAGTCCATGATAATTGCGTTTTATTATACCAATTTGTGTTAAGCAACGAAAAATCTGTTGGTCGATTGGTTTTTCATAGCTCAGCGCCTTGGATAGGAACAAAACGTCATAGACTGGACAGTCTCCGCTGCAGTGTGGCGTTGAATTCGATAAATGTATGCAATTATGCACACCATAATTGTTACTTTGGTCAAATTTATATCCTAAAGCGCATACGAAAAAGAAAACGAATCAGCGAGTTACGACCGTCGAGATGTTTTGATTCAAAGAGTAAATTGGAATGTGAATGTAGGGCGCTGATTGGTTGAAAGGCTAACGTAAATTCTAAAACATGATTCAGAACGGCAGCAAATATTCTCGCCGATTGATTGCAGAAACTAGGCGTAGAAAAGGTTAACTGCATTGACATTCTCTATAATTACACTGTACTGAAGAGCAAAGGGGAAAAAGTGCTAAATAATTGTTCCCAACTTTGACAGCAAATATGCGTTTCTGCCTCATAATGCCATTTGAGTTCCGCTATTTCCATTGATTTTTAAAAACATATGAAATGGTAGAGCGAAAAAGGGGAACGAGAGAAAAACGCGACACAATTTCATATGAAGTTGTCGCATGTACCGTCCGGATAGAGAACTCATGCCCTTTCTTCGTGTAATTTCTAATGAATACTGCTCAATGAAATTCCGCTGAATGGGAGTATAAAAAGAGAGAATGAATAAGTGAGCTAGTGCGCGCTTTGAATGTAGACCGAGCCATTCACTGTTTCCGTTGAAATCCATTTGAGTTACAATATTTTCCATACTGGCAGCAATATTAGGTACTTTTTTTGCATTTCTTCGAACTCAAATCCCAAATTTAGTCAATTTTATTTTCTTTTGTTATTTTTTTTGCTGATTTAATACATAATTACCGTTTCTTGATAGGTTCATTTCCGAATTTACATTGAAACGGAACCGATTAATAAAATAGTTTTGTAGGTTAACAAGGGTTTTTCTGGTTCGTTCCCAAAATACCACAATTCGGTATGGTATTTTTCTTTGGTTCCCGAAGTTTCGTTTAAAAATGGATCGGATAAAGTTAATTGCGTTTATATTGATTTTTCAAAAGCACATATTGCCGTAGAATCAATCGCTTTTGAAGCAATAATAACTCCTCATTCAGCCATTTAAACTTGAGTATACCAAAATACAATTATGAAGTACAGTAGTGTATCACAGATCCCAACATATTAAATGGAATAAAACGAACAAAACCGAGCAGTATAATTTTTCCATGCGTCGAAAAAAGCCGTTTAATTATTCGATTTTCGCAACATCAAAACCTATAAAGTCATTGCAATACATGCAAGCAGATTTCATAACATAACAACAGCAAGAGAGAGATAGAGAGAGAGAGAGAGAGAGAGAGAGAGAGAGAGAGAGAGAGAGAGACGGAACGCGAGAGTGAAAGATCAAATTTCTCATGTTCGATAACAAATTAGCTGTCATCCAATACTCCTGTACAAGGTAATAGCGATGAAATCTCTCTCGCTATCACTGCAAATCCCCACTAGGGCTTTGTACTTTTAACTTAACCCATAATTCATGAGTTATCAATGATAGTGAATGTTGTGGTTTAATGATTCAAAATGATGATAGCTATTTACACACTACAATTCAGAGAATCATTTCAGCATAGATATTCAATTTTCTGATGAGATTTCAGTAACTGAATGCAGTGACTGCGAACGTTGTTGTGAGTGAACAAGCGCTTTACATTCAAGCGCGGACATGCATATACATTGGTTTACACATAATCGGAGTGAGTGTGCGTGCGAAAGAAGAGAAGAGAGGAGAGACGAACGAAATGTGTTGCATCGAGCGATGTCCACTTGAAACAGTGTCAGTGTGGCGAATACTTACTATTTGTTTCTTGCAATTGTTGTTCCTTCTTCTTTTTCTTCTAACAAATTGGTTGGCAGCACAAACACAAGCAAAAAAAAATCACATTAAAAAAATAAACAAAACAATATTTGATTATTTTGTTATTGTGTTTAGTTATAGAATTTTATTTTTTTTACTTGAGTTTTTGCTGCCAATCAATTTGTTAGAAGAAAAAGAAGAAGGAACAACAATTCCAAGAAACAAAGAGTAAGTGTTCGCCACACTGACACTGTATCAAGAGACGTTCACTCTCATCGTTCAATGCGACATAATTCGTTCGTCTCTCCTCTCTTCTCTCCTTTCGCACGCACACTCACTCCGATTGTGTGTAAACCAATGTATTTGTATGTCCGCGCTTGAATGTAGAGCGGTGGTTTACTCACAGCGACGTTCGTAGTCACTGCATTCAGTTACTGAGATCTCATCAGAAAATTGAATATCTATGCTGAAATAATTCTCTGCTACAATTTTGATTAAATTCAAATGCGTACGGGGTTATCGTTGGTGTCATGACTGAAATTGATAAGCGCTATCAAAAATTTAATTATCATTTACTTTACTCAAGTGACATACATTGAACGATATAATTTCTGCTAAAGTGCAGCAGCTTGTGTGAAATCATTAGCTTTCCTTCCCATGGTTTATTTTTATTTGACAAAAAATCCACCTAAATTGATGAATATAACAGAGGAAATACATAATTCAATTCATTTATAGCTACTATGTACAATTGTACAAAGACATTGATTCTCTGATGAGGAAAATTGTTTAATGGGATTTTCAATCTATATGTAACACATGAATGGAAAGGTGACCTTTCCGTAGAAACAGCGTTGCAAGAACGAGTCATTTTTTTCAACGTTTTTTCACTATCCATTGGTGAGATAATTTGTCGCTTTGCATTCAATTACTTTCATAAAGTCGTGCTTTTCAGTGAAATTAATTTATTTCTGGCAGCCAAATAATGAAATTTACTGGAAAATTTATTGAAATTGAAATATGACAGAGAAAAAGCGGAGAAAGAAAAATGAGAAAATCTCATAATACATAAATGTCACATCTTGTTTGCACACTAATATAGAAAGAATCAATCTGTAGTTCTTTTTTACATTTTCATGTGAAGCAAGAGGAAGGTAGGTTTTTTCTGAGTTTATTACACTTTTTCTGTCAAGAACGAATGCTCACGACAGTAGCGTAGCCAAAGAGAGTTTCCGCCGAATTTTTCGAAATATCTGAAAATATTCTTGCTTCACCATACCATTCAAGACGTTTCCTTCAGGTACAAAGTTGTTTTGAATAGAACTTTCGACCTTCAGTCGAGTATGAAATGATAAAAAAAACGAAATATTTTGGCCGAATAATAGAATTCTGATTTGAGTTGTATTTTCGAGTACGCTTTACATAGAACACGATTATGCTGTTCAATGAACAATTTTCATCATCGCAGATTCTATTCAACTAGAGATAATCTAAAGGAAGAAATGTTTTTCGTCAAAAAAAAAATGTAAAAATCGTCTAAAAAAATAATTCATTTTGAATCTGAAGAAATTAGGGAAATCGTCAAAAAATTTACGAAAATCGTCTAAAGAATTTGCAAAAATCGTCTAAAAGGTGTCCATTTTTCTTTGGATGAAAATCGTCTGAAGAATTGATAAAACCATCTTATTTGAGTTCCCAATTTTTTTGGTAAAAATCATCTAAAGATATTAGAAAAACGTCTAAAGACATCTTTCGTATTTTTTTTGACGATTTTCATAATATCTTTGGACGTTTTTTGCAATTTCTTTAGATTCGAAATGAATTATTTCTTTTGACGATTTTAACATTTTTTGGACGTTTTTCAAATTTTTTTGACGATAGAAAGAAAAATTGGGCTTTCAGACGATTTCGACATTATTTTAGATGATTTTGACATAAAAAATTATATGGACACCTTTTAGACGATTTTTTCAATTCTTTTAACAAATTCTTCAGAAGTTTTTTTTTCACTTTTTTTAAGACGATATCCAAATGAAACATAATCTAAACCTTCCCGGAAAATATATCTAGCTACGCCACTGACGTACGCAGCAAAAATCACGTCAACACATTGGAGCTCGATGGAACATAAATCATCGTTAGTATGAAAGGTTATTTTGGTGACTTAACCCTTTGACGACCAAGATTGAACGGGTGGGAATTTTGCAATTCTGATTGCAGATTCGTGATCAGCGACCCCAAAAACCTTAAGAAAATTTTAATTAGAAGAAAAAAAAAATTTGGTCGGTCGACCCCATTTTTTCAGTCACTCCATAAGGTTACATGTAAAACTCAAAAATGAGACCAAAAATAGAGTGTTACTGGCAGAGCCATATCGTATGGCCTGAGTAATATCTTCGAACATGTTGAGTAGTTTTGGAAAGAGGAAGGTTGCCCGCATCTTTTCACCTAATATTCCGAAGTTCTAGCTCTAACCGTTTAAAAAATATAAGATTTTGAAAAGTGTGAAAAAAAGTTAAGATTTTTCAACTTTGGAGGCATATGTGGAGCGAGCTGGTGAAAAATGTCAATACTATATAATATTCTTTGGTACCTACATTCATTCTCTTTCCAAAAAGCCTATATTCATCAAAATCGGTTAACAAATGTGGAAATTATAAGCGAAAAACAAAATGGGACATATGTGTCCCAAAGGTCGTCAAAGGGTTAATCGCAATGCCGACGGGATTTTTTCGCCATATCTTTCGCTATGCTCAAAGCAAACCACATTATGAATACTTTATTTACTTTCTCGCACTTTTTCCACGGATGTTCTATTGGAAGTTCCATTTCGAACCGACTTTTTGCGTTTTTCTTTTCTTTGTCTTTCAGAAAGTATGAATTTGTCATTCGTACAATTTGGTGGAGTGAACCGAAGCAATGTGTCCGGCGGGCATACTTTCATCATTGTATAACGTGTGTGTACAGTTTACACTGTACACTCCGAACGCGGACCATCCGCCAGCTGTGATGTTTGGTATTCTTATCCAGTGTTGTCGAAGATAATCTTACTATGTAGATAATTCAGATAAGATAAGATAAGATATTATCGAGGGGAAAATCACTCTTTGAATTACTTTTTCTATTACTTTTTGGCACGCTATTACTTTAGTAAATTACGAAAGCAATTAGACGTTTATGTCAAAGTTTGACATTGTCAAACATTGGTTTTGAAATACCAAAAGATATAAAATTGAGCTTGAAGTAAGTTTTAGTTGAGTATTTCGAAGGTATAAAATAAATTCTATACCAATTTCTTTTGAGTCATGCCGCATTTGAAAAAAAAAACCAATCGAGCCCACAGCAAACTATATTTTTCCATTTTCATTTTATATCATTATTTATTTATCCAAGATTACTTCGGGTATGTGGTTTATGGCGAACAGACATAACCAAAATATGTCCAAGATGTCTCAATGACATCTACCTCAATTACTTTTTTCGTTTTCAAAGTGGCGAAACAAAAATGCTATCCAATTCCAATGTACTTGCCAGAAGAATTGATGTTCCAAATATTAAAATCGTATAGTCAATTTCGATTTACCGTTTAGGGCACAAGAAATTTGCCATTACAGGGCTAAATTGTGACTAATGATTCACTGAATCCGTCACTTCGCGTGTGAATCACAGATTCAAACAAATTTCGGGATCAAGATTCATTTTTTTCTGAATCATTTTCGATTTGTGATCCTACCTAAGGTAATTTATTGTCCAAAAATGAATCACTGATCCACTGAATCAAAATAAATTGAATCTTTCCGAAAAATGATTCAGTGAATCTAATTCATGAATCTTCGTTTTGAATCTGCCCACGCGTATTTGCATAAACTTTCATCGAATTTCAGGAAAAGCAGCAATGGCGATAACTCTTTCGGATGATACATGCAGGAAAAATATGCCATTTTGGCGAAAAATTTGAGTTTATCACCAATACAGTTGTTTTTCCAAAATCGTCAATAAAGTGAAATTGATACTACAAATGTTTCATCTTTTTTTCTTATCTAAAAATTCATAATAGATAAGATAATATCTTATCTTTTATCATTTAGATAAGATAATAACTTATCTTTATCTAGATAAATTATTTCTTCTTTCCGACAACACTGTTCTTATCTGACAAATATTGGCGGTCTATCTTAGAATTGCAAAACAATAAATTGATATACATACAAAGTACTATCCTCAAAATGATGGTTAAGCAAAAAACTTTAAATATAATTTCGAATAGGCATAATATTTTCTTCTCTCTCTCTCTCTCTCTCTCTCTCTCTCTCTCTCTCTCTCTCTCTCGTACGTCACTACTCAATAGAATACGTCGATTGCTATCACACTGAAAATATTGTGGCTTATCAATTGGTTTGAAGCCAATCGTTACTTTACTGTGAATCCATTCTCTAGCTAGCCAAGTAAATATCAGCGAAGCACGTAATTTGGACAATTTTAAATAGCTCAATCGAATCGACATATGAATTTTTTATGGGTAAGCAAACGCAGCCTTACAGACATCCGCACGAATGTAGACCATGATTGTCTATACTAAGAAAATTTCATAAATAAATATTTCAAAAAAATATTTTGATCTACGTCCTATTTTTCATTGTTATTTTATATAATTCATTGGTATGTGTGCTCAGGCGCACTCTACTCGCAGTTCAACCAAAGAACAGAAACATGATTTTTGTCGCACTTCCAACAAGTGACAAACATTTCAATACTTCAAAGACATTGAATTTGATTTACTCTTAAAGCAACTCAAAATAACATAAAGAAATGTGTATGGTTAGATATTGAGAACCAAATTTAATTGCCAATGATTGATGATTGGATTGACGACACGCAGAAAAATATCTGTGAAAATCTACACGATGATACCAATGAAAATTGCATTTATATGACTTAGAATATATCGTTTAATTTTTAATGTTTTAAAGGTGACGCAAACATTTGACAGATGCGTATATCGGGTAATAATAGTATTGACCGATTCATTGATTTATTTGAAATTATACGATATTTTATCGTTTTTACACGAATTGTCGCATAAATCCTATTTCGATTGTTATCATCGTGTAGTTTCTTACAGATATTATTTTATATGTACATACTTTTTTCCACCCATCCGTTATTATTAACCACATAAATACGAATAAATTTTATTACACGTTAGTTTAGCTTTTCTTCCGTTTGAGAAAAAAAAAACTGTTTCTGATGGTTGTGGTCTGCACATTTTAAATAGAATTTGATTATGATTTTTTTTTGACCATCAAACAAATAGCATTGTGAAAGTTCGTGACAGTTGATGAATAATATTTGTACAATGTTTCGGTTTCTTGATTATGTGTATACAAAAACGCGAGAATAGAATAAATTCACAGTCGTTGTGTTGGATCGAATGTGACAAAAATTGTGGCAAAACTATGTATTTGAGACACAATAGAACGAATAGTGAAGCGGGTTCTTCGAGATGGCAAGCGTAGTGAAAATATGCACATTTATACATACAGGAAAAAACAATTAACCCATTAACGCCGAAGGAAATTTTTTTTTCGAATTTTCCGATGAAAATTTGTGGGTATTCTATTTTTTGGCCAAATATGATTTTCCCAAAGTTTCATGTCATTCTGATCAAAAAAAAAAAGCGCGGAAAAATGTCGATGATGAATGAGCGGAAAAGGGATAGCTATATAGTAAACTATAGTGAACTATATAGCTGTCTCTTTTCATTTGACATTTTTCCGCGCAACTTTTCTGTATTACATTTTCGCTCCAAACTACTCATATATAGAATTCATAAATACGACAATTTCATGGAATTGAATGACGAACAAGTCGAAAAAATGCATGATCCACCAAAACCAAGGGTGGCGATTTCGTTGGAACTCTAAAATTCAAGCGAATTCGTTGATATATGAATGTGATATAGTAGTTGATAATTCACATAAATTGTACGTATTTGATTCTGAAATTCTGCTGTATTCTCACTCTCCAAGCAATCATAATGATGTTAATAGCTGCTAATACAGAGAAGATGTGAAGCACGCACTAGTCACCGATGTTTAATGTGAATAATTAATTACATGTGGCTTTGTGGCTCTCTACGGATGAAAAAAGAAGAAAACATTTTCATTTGACTGTAGCGCACATTCAAACGTAACAGCACGCAACGTTTTCATCATGCAATTCAGGTATTTCATTGGAAACAGTTAAAAATAAATTATAATTTTAAATTGGGCAACCGTCATTTTGACCTAAATAGATATAGCCTGGTGGTTCCACTTCATTTTAATAACAATATTGTCAATGGATCTAGCTCAACTTTGAAAATGATAATGGGATATTTCATGTGAACCAAATGACATTATTAGCGACGTGTTTATCATAAAAAAATCATCGAGGTGGCTTTTCACAAAAGCGTCTGTGTTAACGGGAGTAACTTTTTTGTTGTTGTTGATATGTTCAATAAGCTACGCAAAATGATTCCGTTGGTGGTTTTTGTGTCTAGCGTTGGTCAAACAGAAAGAAAAAACATTGTGTCTCGATTGCAATATTCAATTGTATGAAGTGCAGCTATGATTGAAACATTATTTCGACAAAAGAAGCTTTATCCACAATTTGTGCCTTACAAATGATAATATCATAAGGCGATGTGCATTGTGCACTCATCCAGAGTGTGTCGTCAAATGTCAAACGAATAATTTACGAAGTACCTTCTAGGGATGTCGCATTGTTGACTTCAAGCGACATGAACACACAGAAAAGAATCCCCGGAAATTTTAGGTGTTCGCCGTAAAATTTGACATTTATATATAAATTTCTATATACATTTTACCGGCAACACTTCAATTTTCCGGGCGATGACACATTTTCGAACATTTTATCAAATACTATATATATTTTACCGCTTGAAATGACAGATGGCGCTAATTTCTGTTGGAATATTTGAAATTATGTCATCGCCCGGAAAATTGAAGTGTTGCCGGTAAAATGTATATAGAAATTTATATATAAATGTCAAATTTTACGGCGAACACCTTAAATTTTCGGGGATTCTTTTCTGTGTGAAGAGTGTCCACTGTCCATCTGCCCATATCACTCGTTGTCATCAAATCACTCATCATAATTTCTTCGCTTTTGCCGTTCAATAAGACAAGAGATGGGGAAGAGATGTGTTTGTGACAATTGAATCATTGATTTGAACCGTTCTTCATACTACGTCTTGCTATATTGTGGCATTCTTAATCACATTTTGTCATTGTCCAAAACTATTGTACTATACTTGTTGGTTTGAAACAATTCCATTCAATCGAATTTCCATTTACATTGGCGTGAAAAATACCATGGATACAACCATGAAAATGTATTGTTCTACGATATACACACTACAGCCCATATTATCACGCAATTTGAGATCACAATCAAAGCTGTTGTCAACAAAAAACTTTGGGAAAAAAAATTTCTTTTTTGAAACAATTGCTGCTCAGTGTTCTTCGCGTTTGTGCAACAAACACACCAAAGTTTGTCGAACGATAAACGCAAATAGCTTTTTATAGACTGGAAAACGGACATATTTGGCAGTTATAGTATGGTATTATGGTAGAAGTTGTATTTCATTTACGTATGGAACTCGGTTGTTCTTTCTTTAGTTTCGATTAAACTTACACAACAAGATTTCGGGCAATATACAGCTTTTGTTAGTCGCTTTTCGTGCATTTAATTAGAAGTGTATTTGATGGCAGTAGAGAGTTTCCACTCGACAATATATGCATATATCACATTATATATTCATCGCAGAAATCAACCAAACGCCTGACTTATACGCATTGTCTGGTGGCTAGCAAATAGAGCATGTATATGTTGGGGTGTCAAAAAGCGACTAGTATGCACATGAATATCCGATTATCCGATAAATTCAATCGAAACCGCTTGCTATTCACCTGTACGTGTCTGTATTTTATCAATCATTTTCCACGTACAAGTCAAAATTGAATGTTTGATTGCTGTTGTAACTTATAATCCAACTGCGTTCTATTGAGTTAGATCTCATTACTCTGAGTAAAATTTTGATTCAACTGTCGTTAATTCGGCATTTGATGGTAAATTTATTTGCAAATCTTTCGAGTTATTCACCATTTGGTTGTGACACAATTTGCATTTAGACATTAGATAAGTGATCGATTGAATTGGAATATTACCAGTTTCTTTTTCATTCGTTTTTTGTCAGTGTTATGGGGGAGGTGGGTGTTGATAAGTATTACAACCTCGGCTTCGAAAATGAAGTGCAACAAACGTGGAAAGTGGCACTTACCTATCTGCGGTACGTCGTACTGTCTTTGACCACGCATTCCGCGAAACATGAATTTGGTAGGTAAGCCTTTGGCTATCGGTGGTTGGCTCATGTCATCATCCGCGATGCCCATGTGGTCGGCACTGTTGTCACTGTAATCATGGAAATTCCGTTCACCATACCCATCCATGTCTATATTTCCGTCATCTTCGTCATCCATGTGCGCTGCATTTGATGTTCTTTTACTCATATGCGGTCGAATCGCTTGATTGCTATGTTGATTTTGTTGCTGCTGTTTTTGTTGTTGCTGCTGTTGTGGCGGTTGTTTGCTTTGCTCGGTCTTGTTCTGAATCGTGATTGCTGGCTGAGATGCAGGTGCAGGTACGGTTTTCCAAGACCGTGTCTTTGAATAAGGAAACAATTAGCAAATTAGTTTACTCTTTTACACTTTCTGAAGCAATATGGAAGCCATTGCATTCATATTTTTAAAAGATTCACTTGTAAATTAAATCGTCAAAGGTAAAAAAGAACGTCGGTTTATTTAAAGTGCAAACCTGTTTTTGCCATCGATATTTAGAAGCGTCCGGGTCCGTCACCGATGAGCGCGCCAATGAGTCGCTACGAAAGGACATTGAAAGTGGTAATGTTGATGATGGTGATGAGCTAGATCTGGATCCAGATACGCCCACTGACGATGAAGATGACAACGACGATGGAAATAGTTCGTGATATTTTAGAGTGTTTGATAATGGATTTCGTGTTGCACGCATACTCAGGTCAGTGTTTGGAATTCTTTTTGTATTAATTACCGAATCGATAACTACTGTATCGCGATTTATGTTGTTCCGTTCGTTCAACGGCCGATGGTATGCATCTCTGATCATGTGTAATGAAACACTTGTGCTGACCAGCACACTCAAACATATCAACACTTGTACACTTTCACGAATCATCATTTATGCACTAAATTAATTGCTAACTTTAATTAGATTCACTTGGATTACCTTAAATTTTAAATTAATTCCTCTTTTGGTGCATTTATAGTAAAAACAACTTTTTTTCCACATACACACGCACGCACACATTTACACTAATCACCGGTGCAATTTGAATTTCCTTCTCTTCTTTTGTTGCAACTATTGTTGATCTGATGTCGTCGATGTTTCTGCTTCCCAATAAATTAATTTCAACAATTGGATTCTATGTTCAAATTCAACCATCCGAAGACAGCAATGAGCTGTATTTATCGTAATACATTACGACTTATCTCTAAGTATAGCGTTTATAGACGAAGAAAATCAATTGAACTGTGATTTTTGTATTTTAATATTCCACTCACACCGACACAAACATATAATATTAAACGTATTGAACTATGTTATTTTGTTGCTTCTGTGTTTGTGTGTTTGCTGTTGTTGAAATTTAAAATGTTGTACAATTACTTTACTTTGCTTAAATAGTAGTCAGTCGGAATAAAATCACGATGTCAGTCACTCGAAGTTTCCTTTTTTTCTAAAATTTTATTATAGTAAGCTGCTTTATTGCTGTTTTCGTGTCAATCGCAACGATATCTCAAATTTTTATATTATCTACTTGATCCAAACGTCATTCAAAAGATATTTCAGTGTTGATTTTTTTTAA
Source organism: Sitodiplosis mosellana (assembly GCF_009176505.1). NCBI lineage: Eukaryota > Metazoa > Arthropoda > Insecta > Diptera > Cecidomyiidae > Sitodiplosis > Sitodiplosis mosellana. The sequence goes on from NW_022601407.1 coordinate 1,565,547, forward strand.
TATTCAGGATTAGCGGTATGGTTTTGAAGAACCTGTTGATGAAAAAAATGACAATATTTTCTTTAAAATAAACGCAGTTTATGATATTTCATTCTGTTTGCCCGTTCAACTTAATAATATGGCCAACGATTAAGAAGCAAAAGTGGCAATTCACTACAATGCCATCTGACCATAGGAAGATGAACTTGATGAATAAACCACACTTTGCATTTGATATTACTATATATTGAACATCAGCAACTTCATGTATATGGATCAGAGAAAATATCTTATATAGACCAGTGAAAATTTGCATTGATGTCGTTATTTCATTTTACTATGTGGTGATGACGATGTTTTTAGCATCTCTTATAGCGATCTTACATCATTGACATTCCTAACGTAATAGAAATTGAGCGATTCCAGTCCATATTATGAATAATTGTTTCCGATAACATTGTATTTTGCACGACAAGTGCAAAATAATAATTTCAACGTTTAAAACATTTATCAATTTCTAGCTTAATATCTTCAATCCGTTCAATTCTAAACATACAACCGGGATGTGATTCGCATGCTTGTGTGTTTGCTTCTTGAATACTGAACGTAAAGTTGGAAGCGTTTTTTTCATTTCGAACATTTTTTTACAAACAAAGCTTTGCAGTGGTTCCGTGTTTGAAGGAAAAAACGATGTAAAAACCAGGTTTTTTAATGGTCAACTTATTATGCGATACTCTTTAGTTTCTTTAATCGATTTGTTTCAAATGCGCATAGCGTATGAATCGTCAATAGCAATGCTCTTTTGTGTAGATGTATCTGGTTTTTTGTGTTCTCTTTTGCGCCCGGTCTTTTTCGGCCCAATACCTTTTTTGTTGGCTCGCACGGTTTAGTTTATGGTGGTTGTTGCAAAAAATTTCCTTTTTACTTGGGTGCTATATATATATTCTTCACTATTTTTTTTTTTGGTTCGGTTTTCAACGAAAACCAAAATAAATAAATGAATGGCATAAAGTGGATATATCACGGGCACAAATACATATGTCTATCGACTCGCAATGGCATGACTGAGTCTTTTAGATCATTTCCTTTTTCATTTTCTCGTTTGGCAGTCTCGTTTTTCGGGGGCCCTTTCTCTATTTTCTCTGACATTTTGGCAAACAACTTTATTCGGCTTTCCGTCTCTTTTGATATTTGTTTTCTTGTTTTTTTTTTTAATTTGATCTCACTTCCACTTGGGTTGCTGTGTTGGGTTTGGCGTTTCTTTTCTCTCTTCTTGTGCTCTTTTAAAACATTTTGCCAACTTAAGCTTTTTGTAATTTTGTTACATTTTATTTTGTGGGTTTGGGAACGTGTTAAAGCTCACTGCTCTGCGTTAAACGCAAGCAATCACATTTTTGTCTCGTTCATCGAATTCGACAGCATACGTTCGGTAATAGTATCAATGCTTCAATGCTTTCATATTTATTTTTGAACAAATCGAAATTTTGATTCGATATTGTTTTTAAGTCACCAAACTTTGTATACGAAGAAGAAGAAGAAAGACGAAAAATGCCGACAAACTATTACCAATGCATTTTCAGAAGCGGTTTATTCCATTTTTCGTGAATGATTGACACATTTTGCCAAGTTTGAACGAAAAAAAAAACCATTTTGAAAAACAATTGACATGAAGGGAGTGTCTTTGTGAAATGTATGTTGTGCCATGTATGCGTTATAACATTTCATCAAAATCTATGGCATGCACTTGGTTTCCGTATTATGATTTGTTTGCTTTCGTTTTTGCTACAAAAGCAATGCAGTCTGAATTGAATTGCACTTCATCCATTTGGGCAATATTTAGCTTCTGAAAAGCTTTGTTCATATTTACCTTTTGTAGATGTCTTTCCTGGTTTCTTGTTGAAAACCAACTGATAGCTGTTGTAATTGAAGAGTCGCTGTTCGAACTGTACGATGCCAAACTGAATTGTTAATTTTGACTGGAGGTTAGTTTTAGTTCTTGTTGTTGTTGTATTTTTTCAAAGCACTACTTTGTTTCTCTTTCTCTTTCTTTCTTTTTGTGTCGTGCTTTATGATTGACACTGCAGATGTAAAACACTGAATTATTTATAAACGATATTTGAATAAAGGTTTTGTTTCAAAAAGAAAAGTGTGTCGGCGGCTTTCGTGAATTTTGGAATTGCAGTTCGTCGTTGGTATATGTGTGTGCATACGTTGTTGAAGTGGGCCAATGAAGTAGCCACACTCACACATTTCCAGTATCATTTAGTCGTTACAGCCCGAAAAATCGCAATTCTCTCTCTTTTCCGCTTTCTGCCTTTATTTTCGTTCTCTTTATTGTTTATTGCCTATTCAGTAGTACCCTTGCATCCGGAAAAGCACACTGCTGTGAATATGTGACATGATTTGATGGATTCACTTGTTGTCATATATAATAACACTATGCCCATTCACTAACAGTTTTATCACTTTCAATCTAGCTCTGTTCAAGCTGGTATGGATTATTGCCGTTATATTTTTTGTTTCGTTTTTTCTTCTCCTTCTTTATTGCATTAGTAAATTAAATGCGCATCATTGGTATCCATTATTACTGTATTTGGTTTTTTTTTTTTGAAGCTTAGATTAAAACGTTTTCATCATCCACATTTAACTGATTAGTTGAACCGTTTGCAATAGTTGATTCGGCGTTTTCACAATGCTATTTATTTTTGTTCCGTAATTCTTTTTATAAATTCAACAAACTAATTTTAGTTGATATAAACATTCGTGAATGGCTTGCTCGACCTAAGCACACTGTGTATGTGTTCTTCTTTTTTTATGGTTTGTCAAACGTACAACGTACAAATTGTATTCCTGATATTTATGGGTTGGTTATTCAATGTCGATTATCTGGAAAGGTATTAAATTACAATAAAGTGGTTATAATTGATTTGATTAAGAATGGGAATTCAATCCTAATGTGGATTCAACGTATATTTTTGTGTCACAATGATAAACTATGAAAGATGAATTGAAAACTGAAATTATCGTGCAACATTCTCACAATTAAATCACTTGTTATTTCCTTGATTTGTTTCGTTATGATTTTCACCTTCCGATTGCAAATTAAAATAAAAACTTCATTGTAATGAACTTGATAATTCCGATTTTCAATCCGTATTTCAACACTCATGCTCATCACATTTTCACACTATATGCTCCAAACATTTTGATAATGTTTTTGATATTAAAATTTGGTTTTGTAATTATGATAAAGCAACTGGTTAAATAGCTTGAGCCAAGTGGTACGTAACTCTTATTTCATCGCCGTGTAGTTAGCTTTTAGTTTCAGATCAAATTGACCACAATTAGACCACTTCGGTCAATGATAGACCATTTGACAAACTGACAATGGTATATTTTCTCTCATGAGGTCACTCAGTTTGATCTTGTACTACTGTTCACAATTCATCACACAATTCAATTGATTAAATCTGGTCCCTTTGGTTTATAGACATCACAATTCATTTGAAGAACAATTGATCGAAAAGCTTCTGATCCGACTGATTTTTTCTGTTGTTCTATCCATTTTTCTGTCAAAAGATGATTGAATATCAACAATTTGTTCATTAAAAGGTTTAACCTTTGGCAAATAATTTATTGACATTCAACCACTTTATCGAGTTTAAAATTGAGCGTTTTTCAAAAACAAAAAATCAGGATATTATGTTCTTTTTTATTGTCTCGACAAAGTCGATGAGTGAGTTCATTGAATTCCTGTTAACACTTTATTTTTATTTTTTTAATTCAGTTATTTCCTCGTTTTTTATGTGTTGCTTTTTCCCATGAGCAATAATTACATACCCTCCTAAAGCTGTTTATTTCCGTCTTTCACCACCGTTTTCGCCTTTTCTTTTTAAAAGTAGGTATGCGTGCGGCCCTGTTATGTCAGACAATCTGTCTTGTCGAATACTTTTTTTTCGATTTCTTTTTTTTTCTTTTTTTTTTACCGACGGCAAAAATATTCCCAACCGTTTTACTATCGCTTCGCTAGAGGGATGAAACGCGAATGAATTTACGATGGTGTACAAAAAACGTCTAGCATTGATCGAAATCAGATGTAAGTTGAAGCAATAACGTACCGAAATTTGAAGTCGAGCGAATGTACTGTGTGTTACTTTAAACAACACATGCGCAATGCTGTGGCAAGTCATACAATTTTGTTGCCGTATGTACCGTGTGCGACTGGATGTACATATCGTTTGCGTCTTGCGTTTCATCTATCGAAAAAGAAAATACACACAGCTTTGGATTTTGCAATTTCGAAACGCAATTTTTACCCCAATTTCTTCGGTGCTCTGGTTGTTCTGTCTTTTTGCTTTCTATCTATCTATCTCTCTTCCTCTCTCTCTCTCTCTCTCTCTCTCTCTCTCTCTCTCTCTCTCAATATCAGAATTGTTGTCTCTATCGAACGTACACACAGTTCTCAAGACTTCCCCTCCATCCAAGAAACGCAGAAAAAAAAGAGTGGTTAAATTGACAACAATGATTTCGGAAAGTATCTGCTACTAAGAGAGCCGCATCATACTTGCTGAACCCATCTCGCGTTTAATTTCACCATCAACATCACAGTGAAGATGTCGATCCGACCCAATCCGATCCAATCTGAGTTTAGCTATGACGCTTTTGTTCTAATCACCTCTATGTTCTTGGCTCGTGGCACCAGGCAAAAAAGACCGCAAAATACGTTGTGCGTTCGCTGTAGCGGTCGTTGAAAATGATGACGTTGGTAAAAAAGAGAGTAAAATAGAGTATAATGTAATCTACAACAAAATGTTTCTACCCGAAATTATTTATTTGTAATCAATAAAAAAAACACATTTTGGGAATTTCATTCATATTAGCTGATGTAATTTGATTTTCTAGCCATTCCTTTTGAAATTATTTCTCAAACGTGATTCTTCTGTTGGAACAATTATACTGAGGGGGTGGAAAAATAGATAAAGACTCTACAGCCGCTGAAATTTAGTATGTAAAAATTGATTCAATAAATAAAATTATTTCATTTTCTTGGCCAGTTTTACATTTGAACTCAAATCTATTCTTTTCTGAAGAAAAATGGTTGATTTTTAGAATAATTAATGAGAATTACCTTCGGTTGTTTTTCAGAAAAGTGGATTGGATGCGATATATTTTCAGTTTTCAATGATTCCCAGAGTAGAACGTGAATTTTGCGTTGGCCATTTTCTAGATAGACCAATTCATCCGGAAAATGTTGACAATACAAAATTATAAACAGCAAAGCGCTAAATAGAAATAGAGAAAGTATTGAAATATCTTTTTTATGTGCAGAGATCCTCAGTCATAGTCATAGTCATAGACCACAGAGGCAAAGAGGCAGAGAGATAGAGAGAGAATAATAGTTGAAGCGCTTATGCTTTTAAGCACATTAGCTAGGAATACGGAGACCAATAAGAATGTTCAGCTGCAAAAAAAGCTGTTTAGCAATCGCGTATACAATGACGTCGATGGGTCTGATGCGGTGCAATAATCCACATCGTGTTGACATCAATGTGCGTATACATGAAAGCGCTACAAGCGTCCGAAGTGGTGGGGATATGTCGTCGTTGTCGTTGTCATTGTCGTTGTCGTTGTCGTTGTCGTCGACGACAATACCTTTGCACATCTGTCTGCTACATGCGGCCCGTTCACATTTTCCTAACCACCGAGTTGTGTGTTGATACACAATCAATTTTTTTCTCATTGGTAACGTTGCACGGAGGGAAAAAACGCAGTTATTTTTTCGATTGTCGCATCTACATTCGTACATGTTTCGATCCGCTCATTTTGCTGCTCTTCGACATCGACTGTGTTTGTGTGTGTACATGTACTTGTGCGTGAAAGCAAGAGAGAAATAGAATGAGGCATAATGTATTAGTTGATTTTCATAATTATCGTTGAACTAACTGGCTGCCAGAGCTGTGGTTTCATTTAATATCTGTTTTTTTTTATTCAAATGAAACCCATTTTTGCCCAGTTGCTGTATGAATCATTTTATTTTACGTACAAATACGTAGACGATAACAAAGCAGAAATTAGTTTACCAGTAAATTAACTACTAACTCCTAAATTTGACTGGCAAATCTACAATTTCCTCGTGTCGATGGTAACGTGGTAAATGCTCTAGACATATCGTACGCACACTATTTTAAATAATATTTTCTATATGTACGTATATCTTTGTACGCCTAAGTGGCCGCAAAACGGTGTACCAAAATACGGGGTTGGAAAAAGGTTAATTCGCATTTTTCTGATAGTATCTTGAATTGTGTAGCCCCAATGAAACCACATTTGTGGTTACATTATCCCGAAGCGGTTTACCGAGAAAAAAGAATAAAAAATTATTTTAGGTAACGGTTAACAAATTTATGCGTGTTCCGTTCATAAATCAGCAATATTTCGCACCTTCGTCAAAATTGAACGGAAAAAAGTATACGTATTACATTCTCCGTTTACAAATATGTGCCCATGAAATGACAATCAAATACAGAAAAATCCACTTTATGATTTTGAGCTGAATAACGACGATGACGATGACGATGACGACGACGACGACGAGGACAACAACAATAGCAAAAGTGGCAACGGAATCGTTGAATGAATGGCAAATGTACATTCGCAGAACATGCAGATCGAATCTAGATCCCATTTACAGTTGAGAGTCGCACGGTCAGTTCGGTGAGACGTGTAATATTATGTTCGGGGTATTGTTTGCATGTATGTGGTTCTATATGGAAAATGGTGTGTGCGTATTCGTGTCCGTACACAATGAAAGTCGCATTCTCTGATTGTAGTAGGTGTGCCAGACGCCTACGCATCAAACGATAAATGACGTAAAAGTCGAAAGTTAACGCGCTTTTCTCCACTTGTTTTCGTTGTCGTCGTCGTCGTCGTCGTTGCCGTCGTTGATATTTCGAGTTGCGTCTCCCCAATCGGAACGCAACGCGAATCGCTCCTTGATTCAGATTTGCTCGTTTTCTCAATTCAGTTTTGGCATGCTGACAATTCTGTGGACAGATTCATTGCTCCGTTCGATTTGCATTTGATAAACGAATTGGCAGCGCTTCATTTTGCCTGTATACATGAAATTTAACATGATAATAACCATAATGCTTGCCATTGAGGATGACCTAATGCTATATGTGTGTGTGTGTGTGTCTGTGCGTGTTCCATGTTTGCTCACACATTTCTGGCATACTCGTGCACTTCTTATCAATGGATAGTTTAGAATACTATATCATAGTCACAAATTGGGCATTTATACATTTTAATGCAAACTTCCTACACGAAATGGCAAGGAAATGTTCGTTTTGTTTTTCATTCGGTACACACTTTTTCTCTTTTTCAGTATTATATATTGAAAATACAAACAAACATTACTTTCGATATTTAAAATATAATTTCGAACATTCATTTAACCCTCATTAATATACAACCGCCTTTAGACGGGCAACATTTGAACGCCTGCATAACATAAACCGTACTACATCAGATCACATTGCTTCAAAAAAGCATTTTCATTTATTAAAGATTTACATCAAGCGGTGTGTTAAACAAGAATGTGCGCAAAAATAAAAAATCGACAAAATCAATTATTCCATTTCAAAATTGGACATATTTTTGACACTTTCAAAGAATGGAGTCTGATTTATGTCTATCGCATTTCCTGACTAAACCATTATTATGATTTTTTTTTTTTAAATTATCTATGGCCAAAAATCAACCAAGTACCAGGACTCGCAGCGCTGGGAAAAATTAATGCACTAGAGGGTTAAATACACGATCCGACAGCAAAAACCAAAAAAAAACATTGATTCGTATGGACACTGAATTTACAGAATGTGAAAAGAGCGAAACTAGTGAAAATATTCATGAAATAACATGTAATCACAAAGTTTCTATCTTAATTGCATTGAAAAACACAACAACAACGCCTGAAAGTAGTCAAAATTGCAAGTTTCAATCATTTAAACATGAATGAACATGTAAAGCACGTACATATTTCTGTGACGTAAAAAGTTCCATGCTATCGGATCGTGGTTAAATATGTTATACAAAAGCTGAAATCAATTGAAAAAAATTAAATGCTTTTGTCTACATAAATAAAAAAGTAGCGCGATGCGTAGCTAAAACGTATTAGCTATTTCAACAAATTCAACCCTGTGATGTACAATTTTTTGTTTTTGAATCATTTTGATATGTTTTGTGCCACGATAAATAGAGAAAGACCTCATACTTAGATTTTTGAAAAATTGCGTATTTGTCGAGGAAATCGGAAAAGAGTCAAAAGTTTCAAATCACTATGAAAGTTTGAAAAAAATAAATTTCATAAAACTAATGATGCAGAAAGTTAAATTGATGTGTTTTGGTCCCATGAGTCCTAATTTGACAATTGAAAAGAATGTACAAACCCACAAGATAAGAGGAGGAAAAATGTGGAATTCTGCTATAATTTCGCATTTTTTTTACAGCAGTACATGAACAGAAAAAACTTTCTATTCAGCTGAAATTGTAGCCTGTAAACTATCAAATGAAAGCCAGTTCAATTCCCTACATTTGTTTCCAACAAGAATGCAAAAATATTCAGTGGTTTCATAGCTATAGCGTCTGGCGTACCTGGTTACTTTATGAACCGATATGTGATAAAGGGTTAAATAACATGAATCGTTTGCTTCACGCAAAATTCTTCTTAGGGTGAGAACAGACTTTGCAAGCAAAATGCTTACAGCAAGTCACTCATATCAACATTTTTCTTGCGAATTTTGTATTTTTACGCTTAAAACTACCAACCATTTCAAATAAACAATTACGCCCATGGGAATACCAAAAGGCACCCGCGCATACTCTTGTATTGAATACATATAAAATACGAATTGTGAAATTGTAGAGCGCTGTCTATAAATGACGGCAAAATTCAGTACTTATTGGTATGATTTCGCAACATTTCACAATATTTCAAAATCACTTACGGCTACTTACAGCTGATTCTGCCGTCATTTATGGACGGCGCCCTACGATTGTTCAAAATCTGACAATAAGCGTGTGGCAATAAAGGTGTATTAGACATAAATATGAATGCGCGAAATTGATTTATCTTTGATTACATTCCATGAAAAGGTCCACTTGCGATCTCTAGCGAAATGAGATTCCTCTAAATCATTCCAATCATCCAGCGACAACTGATTGGCTTTTTTTCGTATCCATTACAAAACTGATTCATCGTTCGCCATTTCAATGGCAAGTGCTATGAAATATTAACAATTTAAAATTGAATTTTTCAAATGTTTCTGCGTTTTGTTCCAGTTGAATCAAGTTCATTTCGATTTAGACGGGGAAACCGACGATTTCATCACGACAAAAAGAAAACAATTGTTTTCATCCCCCGTTGGAACGTTTAAGGAATGTTTTCATTCAGTTTAACGTGAAATTTTACACGATGAAAATTTTTATTTTGATTTCGTATAGCTCATCAAATCAGTTTTATTGTATATTTGGAAATCATAAAATAGCGAAAGCAAAAGTAAAACGGAATACAAATGGGAACAAATAATGATGAGCACATAGCTGAATGCTAACACGACACATACACACAAGTGAATGAGTCAGTTTTTGAATTCTGACCAAAAACGCTGAAACGGTGAATGAAAAATAAAGCGACAACGACGACGACGACGACGACGACGAAGATGAGAAAAGAGCGAAAGGCGGAAGAAGGAGAAAAAAAAGCACAGTCATCGATTCAAATTAAATGACGAATAAAATATCAAAAATCTAGTGCGATAGAATCGTTTTCGATGGAAATTCCGTATTTGATGCACCAAAGAGCTCGCTGGTGAAACGTATCAGAGTTTGAATAAAGAGAATTCTTTCCATGGCGTGGTCATCATTCATATTGTAGGAGAAAAAAAACAAAAACAAAATGCGCGCGAAATGAAAGTATAACAAACACAGAAGCATACGCACGCTATAGATATTTGGTATCACGATGATATACAGAACGAGAGATAGAGAGGGAAAGAGACGATGGAGAGGCAAAAGACCACATGGATAGAAAAGGAGATGAGAGCAATTCATATAACTTAAATGCTGAATCCACCCCCGAAGTCTGGACCTGTTGGCGCCAAACTATCTATCCGTTTCGGCGTTATATGTAGCGCGCTATATGCAGTGTGATGCGTTGTTCGTCCTCTCTCACTCACTGCTTTCGCATTCACCGTGTCTTTGCGTTCTAGTACAAAAGTATGCACCACATGCATGCTTGGCGACCACTGCCAACATCTAACTAATGAATGAAGATTTTACAGATAAAGCCACATGAGCGAACAAACAAAAAATCTATCGCAGTTGCCTTGAATTGTACATTTTGAAGAAGAAAAAAAACCGGTAGATGAAACCATTCGTTTAGGCATGTACATCAATTTGAATGAAATAAAACGTAACATCATCGGTGACATATATATATTTAAACCAGAAATATCATTTCTTTCTCGTGTATGAGTTCATTTTTTCTTGCAACAGAAAAAGAACTGATTAAACAAACATTTCTGGCAATATCGTATCAAATATGTACAGAAATGATACATCCTGGCCCAAAGAAATTGAGTTAACCACAACCCCCCCCCACCCCCGTATAGATACGCTCCCACATATAAATATTCTATCAACAAACAGAGTAATCATTACTGGAATTTAACGATAATATTATAATTTTTTTGAGTACGTTTTTGGAATTGTTCTATCGTTATCGGGTGCTTTGCTTGAACACTAATGTTTGGACGTTTTTTTTTTCATCTGTGGAAAACCAATTTTTCATGGAGGATTATGACACCAATTCCGACAAGAAGTGTTATGAGAGAGCAATTGATATGTGAAATGCAAAGACAAATAACAATATAATTACTATGTTTAAGGTTTATTTTTCATTGATTTTCAGTTTGTTGGCTCCGTTTTTTGGTCTCGATGAGAAAACAAAAGCGAAATGTGCAATTTACTCATGAAAATTTTACACGATTTTGAAATAACGATGCCATAAATAAGTATTGACTTATTTACATCCGTGATGTGGATTCTACGACAGACGAAAACGTGCGTTATATAGTTTTTTATTCAACAATCATTCAGTTTGTTGTTTTAGTTTTTATTGCGGAAAGAGTGTAGGAGAATGTTTTAATGATAAGTTTTTGCAAATCGAGATGAATAAAGTCAATCCAAAAATGAAGATGGAGATGAGAAAAATGCGGCAAGACGTGCAATGAAAAGTAAACAAAAAGCCATCCACAAAATATATAGGATATGAATCATCAGTCTCGATCACTTTTATTGGTGTATGATATTTATGCAATGTGGCTTCCTACGCAAGAACAAAACAAGTACGAATTAAAAATTGGACGCGTGGAGAGAAAAATGTAAGTATGAAAAAACAATGGAATGGTAGTGATTATCGACTACAGCAAATTCATGCGGAAATATCGATTGGAATTAAATACACTTATCAATCGCAAATCGATGACACTGAATTTAAGCCCCAAATAAATAAAATGCAGTGCGATCAGTGGATTGCACCTTTTCAAACGATTCACACATATGAGATTTAATTCCCATTTGGATGTTGGCAGACAGTTGGTCTCCGTTCGGATCAGGTTCGAAGCATCATCATGGATGTGCGTCTGTATGTACGTGTGGTAGGAAAAGATTTGCTATCGTTATGAGATTAAAGTTATCATTTAAAATAGCACATCTGAATGAGCACGATTTCATCCATGTCCGGTATGTTATCGGATCGATTATTAATTGAAATATTTGCTATTGAAAAAATACAAATCGAAGGTGTACGTAGAGTACCTGAAGTTTAATGGGGAGAGTAGATCTAAAGTGTGTGAAGATACGTATCCATCATATATCGATGCATACGCCATTTAACGATACATTAACGTATCTCAATATAATCTTCGAAGCAGAAATAGAAGGAGAAGAAGCAAAAAAACACATGACGTTCTCGTGTTCGATTCCATGATTCTAACAAACATTGGCAACAACATCAAATCGAGAAAGAGAGAGAGAAAAAAAGAGAACACCATAAAATATCAAATAACTCTCACAGTGGCGGCATAAATAATTGTCAAAGCGCTTTCGTTGGCGCTTTTTCAACATTATTTTCTCTTCAATAGTTGTGAGCAAAATTCACTTGGATATTTGTAGTTTTTCGCAATAAAAATCGTATTTTTAAATCAAAATAATGCTCTACCCACCCCGTTCAACGAAAAACCGAAATGATAGAAAGACGAGAAGAAAAAAATGAAACACACAAAAATTTTGCGGAATAGTGGAGAGCGTGTGTGGGTGTAACGGCAGTAGCAATAGCAACAACAGCGACGGCGACAATGAAACTGATGATTTCTTCGAAGCACTTACAATGTTACGACCATTGACGACTTCAAGATGTTGTTTCTCTCTTTTTTTCTATCCAAGTTATAGAAATATCTCAATTGAATCGCGTCGCTCGAGAGAAAAGAGGAGAGAAAAAAACTTCGACCGCGAACAAAAAAAAAGAGGAAAGCTCGTATACACACAGAGAAATACACACATTCAACCCATCGTGATTCATTCGGGAGAGAAAATTGACCAAAACTTGGTAGGAGTTCAATGCAAATGTAACGGATTGCGCTTTTTTTGTCATTGTCGTTGTATCCAATCGATTGCAAACTATGTGTGTGCTTTTGATTCATATTCAGATTCAGACTCTTTATTGCAACATCGTCATTGGAATGGCAAATAACAACGTTTCTGTGATGAATCAGATCAAATCTTGATATTTGTGATTCATACGAAGAGTTGTTCACGCGTGAGTGTGTATGTCTGTATGTTCGCTTTTCACATGCCTGTCGTCTTTTTTTGACAAGTGGCGATGGGCTTTAGAGCAGCGAAACATAGTCTATACTACTAATCGAATTTGTATCACATGTTTGCAAGAAAAAAAGAGACCTAGGCTTATGTGTGAATTTGTCTCTTTCTCTCTCGCTCTTTTTTCGTCCATTTGCCAAATCGAACTCTCACACTCACACATCATGTTACGTCATACATTTGGATGATCCGATCTATTAATGACAAAATAGTGCTGGATTACTCGTTCGCTGTATTTCTGACGCCATCCATTACGTTTGCTTTTGTTCTACACGCCGGATTTGTGTGTTTGCACCGATTCACATTCATGAATGATTTCTTTCTACTCATGGTTGGAGCATACGAGCTTTTCGCATCCTTTACTCAAACGTCTTTTTTTTCATCCGCGTTTCATCCTTTTCTCATTCATTGTATATTCTACTAAGATTCGAACTAACAAGTAAACCGTCCCAACTGTCACACGTTGATTTTAAAGTTGAATATACAGATTGATGGAGAATGAAAAAAAATAATTTTGACAAAAGAGCAGCGGCCTCTTTTGGGTCATAGTGACGATATGGCCCCTTCGCATTGTAAACTTCGTCTGATGGTTTTTACATAAAAATGCAATTTTCTCATACTAGAAATGGTTTGAGGACAAAAATATGTCGACATGAAATGTTCAAGATACTCCAGAGAATCAAATGACACCTTGGGTGGAGTTGCCCTCCACCCCTGAAATGAAATGGAGGGTCAAAAAAAGTGAAAAAATAGCGAAAAATGACCAATGCATCCCCAAAATAGGGTCAAACCCCCCTTAATCCTCCAAACAAATTATATTTTTGGATTCCTAGAGAAAAATTAACCCCTAGGTTCAGAACATTTCCCATAAAAAAAAATCATCCCTTATGTCCTAATTTAAGGCCGGAATGTTGAACAAATCGCACCCCAAACCTTCTAATGTATTCCGGTCTTGGTTTAGAGCATAAGGGATGATTTTTTTGATGGGAAATGTTCTAAACCTAAAAGTAATTTTTCACGAGGAATCCAAAAATGTAATTTGTTCGGGGGTGAAGGTTTTTTTTGACCCGATATACAGAAAAAATTAGTTTTTTTTTTTCAAAATTATTGTATGAAGACTCCCAAAAGAAGAGCTCGGAGGGGGTGACCCATGGGTTAAATAGATAGCCCAGAAAAAATTAGCTATAGTTGATCATACATTTTTATGCTGGAAGACTGGGTGCGGAGGGCCGTTGGGAAAATACATATTTCCACTAATTTGGGTATGGGGAATCCAAATTTTTGGGTTTCAGGTCAAAAAGTGTAACCCCTGGGCAGAAGACCTTCCCAACCCCCCAGGGGGTGGAAAATGGAAGGACAGCTGCCCCAAAAAATTCTCCTCATCATCCTCTGAACAACTTTGACATATATCGTTTTTTGATCAGACGAAGTTTAGGAAAGGGGGTGGGTCTATCCCCACTATGCCCCAAAAGAGGCCGCTGCCCTTTTGTCAAAATTATTTTTTTTCCATCCCCAATCGATCTGTATATTCAATTTTAAAATCCATTTGTGACAGTTGGGACGGTTTACTTGTAAGATTTTTCGGTCCATTTTTTGGTGCTCTTTTGTTGTGAACACAATACCAGAAAAAAAGAAAAAAAAGATACGAAATAATTGTGAACAATGACAAATGACAACGGGCCGTTCTTATTCTTGATCGTGCCATACGTTTACCTACAGTAAAGTTCTTTTTTTTAAATGCGATTATGAATTCCGTTTGATACTTGAATATGAGTAACGGTACGAAATTCTTTGTCATTTTTTGTCACCTTTGTTTTTTATGATTTTTGTCAACTCAAAACGAAATGCATCCCATCGTATCGATATATTTTATTATTTTTTCTATGTTATTGCCTGACGAGATTTCGTTCACCTTCAATAACCGACATTCGCATTGGTTCCTAGAAATACTTTGGCCGTCCCCCAGTGCCGAGTTAATGTTTTGTGGTGCCCTGAGGCAAAATTTTTTTGGTGCCCTTTGAATTTTTTTAAAAATCAGTTGCAATTTTAACACTGTTTCAAATGTTTCACTTAAATATTAGTACAAAGTTCAACACTCTTCATGTTTTATATTCACCATTGAGCATGTAAATTTTCAACAGCGAAGTGGCAATACACACCACAAAATCCCAATGTGACTTCTTAATTCGCTATTCGCGACATTACGACAAGACTCGAATGGGAAGTTATGTTAAAATAAACGAAAAATGTAGTTTTATAACTAAATTAAACTTAAACAAATTGAACATCGATCAAATCTCAAAAGGCTTGTAATAAAATTACATCCTTCTATGAAAATGGTCTTGATGCAAACGAATTGATTTCTGAATGCGAAATCGTCAAACAATATTTCTTCGGAAGTTCCGGTACTCTCGTTTCGCACACTTCAATCCATTCGAAAATCCATGAAGAACAACTTCAAGCCGTTTTCCCGAATATTGACGTTATGCTGCGAATTTTTACATCGTTGTTCATTAATGAATTTAATTAAAAACGTGCCAGATGAACTTCTTTTTCGAAGGTAAAATACATAGAAGATACATTGCGGACGGATAAGGAACTGAATGCATTCGCCTTGATGTCGATTGAAAACGAAGTTTTGGATTCTTTAGATATGGATGAAATAATAAAAGAATTTGTTTTGTTGAAGAACCGAAGAAAAATAAAGTGGTTATCTAGATTCAATTGAATATAAGTTAATTAATTCTAGATTTTAATTTTATATGCAACATACAGCAAAAAAAAAACAGTAGGTATCATTGCTGTGCGCAAATTTCCTGTATTTATTTATTTTTAATGCGAGCGGTAGCGAGCGAGATTTTTTTTCAAAAACAGCACTTTATGAGGCACCATAAACAGCTTTTCAGAGCATGATTATTTTTCTTAGGGCACCAAAACATCAACAATTTTTTCATTTTCTCTCTTTGTGGTGCCCCCAAATGCGTGGTGCCCTGAGGCAATTGCCTCAATCGTCTCTACAGTTAACGCGACACTGCCATCCCCGCTTTTTGTATTGCAATTTGAAACGTCATACGATCGATACTTTAAACCCCATTTGACAGCACAAATCATTTTTCACAGCATATTCTTTTCAATTTGATCATGCTTAATTATATTCCAAAGCCGTTCTAACTAGATATTTCATCAATGAAGATATAATTGGCTTCTTGAGGCTTTCAATGCTACAAATGCACGAAAGAAGTGAGAATAGCAATGAAAGCCTAGGCGTTCAGTATTTAAAATGTATATAAAAATTATGAAAGCCTCATCGAACGACTGTAGCCTTTCATCAAAGCGTATCGCGTTCACCCGGGTAAAGCAGAATTCCACATTTTTCCTCCTCTTATCTTGTGGGTTTGTACATTCTTTTCAATTGTCAAACTAGGACTCGTAGCACCAAAACACATTAATTTAACCCTCTAATGCATTAATTTTTCCCAGGGCTGGGAGTAATGGTACTTGGTTGATTTTTGGCCATAGATAATTAAAAAAATATTCATAATCCTGGATTCCTCATGGTTTAGTCAGAAAATGCGATTGACATAAATCAGAGAACAATCAAATCCATTGTTTAAAAGTGTCGAAAATGTGTCTAATTTCGAGTTCGAATAATTTATTTTGTCAAATTTTTGTTTTTGCACACATTTTTGTTTATAACTTTACAATCACACTACATGGACAAATATTGCCAAAGACAAAAATAAAGAGAGAACATTGACGAATAAAAATTCTTTTAAAGCAATGTGATCCGATGTACGGTTTACGTTCTACAGGCGTTCAAATGTTGCCCGTCTAGAGGCGGTTGTATGCACTAGAGGGTTAACTTTCTGCATCATTAGTTTTATGAAATTTATTTTTTTCAAGATTTTATAGTGATTTGACACTTTTGACTCTTTTCCGATTTTCTCGACAAATACGCAATTTTTCAAAAATCTAAGTATGAAGTCTTTCTCTATTTATCATGGCACAAAATATATATCAAAATGATTCAAGAACAAAAAATTGTGCATAAAAGGGTTAGCTTTGATCAAAGTCAACCTGAATCAAAACTCACAAATATAAATTCAGCGCTGCACCGTGATTCAAAAAAATTCATATGGGACGCAGAAAATTCCAGATGGGGCTCAGGCCCAAATGCTTTTATGGACGGTACGGCGTTGATATATAAATAGATAAATAGATAGAGATAACCAATCGCTTCTATTAACCCTCTAATGCATTAATTTTTCCCAGGGCTAGGAGTACTGGTACTTGGTTGATTTTTGGCCATAGATATTCAAAAAAATATTCATAATCCTGGATCCCTCGTGGTTCAGTCAGGAAATGCGATTGGCATAAATCAAAGAACAATCAAATCCATTGTTTAAAAGTGTCAAAAATGTGTCTAATTTGAAGTTCGAATAATTTATTTCGTCAAATTTGTGTTTTTACACACATTTTTGTTTATAACTTTACAATCACACTACATAGACAAATATTGCCAAAGACGAAAATAAAGAAAAAACATTGACAAATAAAATTTTTCTTTAACACCATGATTGTTCTTGGGGCACCCAGGGCCCCCAGCGAACTTTAAAGTTGAATAAAAGTACTAAACAGTGTATAAACCAACCGGAGTTAAGTCTCATTGTATAGATTGAACATTTCTCTACACGAATGAAAAAAAAACATATGCATATGTGTGAGTATGTGTAAAATACAGCCTGCCCCAAAACATGTTACGCTGTTGTTCTTGGGGGACTACAGGTCCCCATGGCTATTTTATATTATAACTGGACTATGATAAGAGATATCGACTTGGTGTCTATGCCGAAGTTGTAGTACTCAAGCTGCCCTACAACTTTGGTGAAGATACCAAGTCGTTATCTTTTATCAGTTTCGCGGAATACGCGAGAAACCGCAGAAAACCGCGAAAAACGCGTTTTTTTCCTTATCATTTTTCACGGAACTGATAAAAGATAACGAGATGGTGTCTAAGGCAAAGTTGTAGTTCTGGTCGAGTACTACAATTATTCTGATTCATTATTCCGTTATCTTGATAAGAGATAAAACGCGTTTTTTCCCTTATCATTTTTTCACGGAACTGATAAGAGATAACGAAATAATAAATCAGAATAATTGTAGTACTCGACCAGAACTACAACTTTGCCTTAGACACCATCTCGTTTATCTTATCAGTTCCGTGAAAAATGATAAGGAAAAAACGCGTTTTTTCGCGGTTTTCTGCGTATTCCGCTAAACTGATAAAAGATAACGACTTGGTGTCTTCGGCAAAGTTGTAGAACAGCTTGAGTACTACAACTTCACCATAGACATCAAGTCATTATTTCTTATCAGTTACGCGAAAAACGCGAGTTTTTGATAATCATTTTTCGCGAAACTGATAAGAGATAACACTTGGTGTCTGTGGCAAAGTTGTAGTACTCGACCTTCTCTACATTTCTGTCGAAGAGGCAAGTCTCTCACTTCTTATCGGCTTCACTGAAACGAGGTGGGGAAATTTCGCGATTTTCGCCGAACTGATAAGAGATAAGCAATATTTGTTGCAACAAAATTATAGCAAACCTCGAGTATTACAACTTTGCTTCAGACGCTAATTTGTTATCTCTTATAACGGTCCAGATTTCATATGAAATACATATGGGGCCCTGGAGGCCCCCAAGAACAGCAATATGTTGCAAATATGAAGAACAGTCATAGTGTTAAAGCAATGTGATCCGATGTATGGTTAACGTTCTACAGGCGTTCAAATGTTGCTCGTCTTGAGGCGGTTGTATGCATTAGAGGGTTAAGCGTTATCTAAATATACGTGATGAAAAAAAAATGATGCCATCACCACCTTTTCGAAAATATCCGAACGCTGTGCGAATTTAATGCAATAATATTGAATATATCGACCATTCCACACGATATCGACCAAGAATTGGATCGAGCATCTCAGAATTGGCTGAAAATTTGCACGGAGTCTTGTTTTCGGAAGAAAATGAGAAAACCAAAATTTTAGTACGGTAAGTGGCCTACATTCTCGAGTGAGTGTAATTTTTTCGGAAAAGTCAAAAATTCAAAAAAATTAGTTTTCTGCAACTAAAATCCAACTAAGAAGGTGGTAAGAATGGTACCATTGGAAAGTGAATTAATGGAGCTACAAAAACCGCTAAGTCACCCATGCCCATCAACTCTATTGAGGGCCCGGAAAATGGGTTCAGAGTATAAAAAGTGTTTTTGTATGAAATAAAATACATACACTGAGCCAATTCTGAGATGGTCGATCCAATTCTTAGTCGATTTCGTGTGGAATGGTCGATATGGGAAGCGAACGCTATGTATCGCCACCACCATCACCACCGCCACTGTCATCGTATACAATATAAATAAATATTATTATTTTTATTTGCCAATAAATTTTGGGCGCCCACACATGAAGTGATTTCGAATCCGTTGCTCCATCATTAGCAATATACAAGCGTTCGATTGGTTGTCGTCATCGCTCCTAAATTTCACATATGAACATATCGAAACAATCGGGATGAGGGGGAGAGAGAGATAGATACAGAAAGAGAGAATCGAAAATGTATTCACTGGCACCAGAAGGATGTTGATTCCTTCACTTTATTGCAATTTAATTTTTATGTGATGTAACAATTGTAATTCTTTTTTCCATTACCGCTGGCTTTCTTCTGAACTTTGTCTTCTCTCACTCTATCCCAATTTCTCTCTTTCATTCTCCTTCTCACTGGTTTAATTTGAATCATGGGCCACCCTTATGTGTTACTCGAATTCCTTTGAGAAAAATATCCGATCCACATAAACTGTAATAAATATTATGCGTGAGCGTGATTTTTGCTCGAACGCTATTGTTATTGGATTGAATCTCTTTTCTCCAATCGCATTCAATTTTTCTTATGAAATCTCTCTTTTCAGTGGTGCATGCAATCGGGTGACATTTTCAAACCGGTTTTGTATGTTTTCTTCTTCATCTTCTCATTTTAGCTGCTTATAGTGGTCGATGTGCATATAAAAGATCATATTTTTTTGCTCATCCAAAAAGGAATATTGCTTTGGTTCGGTTCGGTTCGGTTCAGTTGAGCTTAGTCAACGTATGTGTGAGATTTTCTACTCAGTGTTCATTTTTGTGCTTAGTTATATATTTAGAACGTTGCTTTACTCCTTTACTCGCTTATTGCCCATGCCTGCCCAAATGCTGCCATACATATTGTAACATAACACATTTATGTGTATTATTTAATATATTTTACTGTACCATTACATTACATTCAGTTTGCCATCGCTATTTTCTGCGTTTAAGTTGTTTTTTTGTGTCGCTGTTTGCAGGATTTCCTTTTGTTTTGTCTGGGATCCGTTTCAAGTTTTTTAACAATTACATATCGCTGGATATGCGCATTTAATATTTCAACTCAGATTCTATGTGTGTTGTGGGCGATTGCAAAAAACTATTTCGACGCCAGAACCAACATGAATGATTGTATTCTTTTAAAAACTTAACCTATATTTTTACGCCCACTTCGCATGTTAAATCCACAAATCAAGTGTATCTCGATTCATCTTTCCTTGAAATTCGTCATTCCAGTTCTGCTTGCTTTTTAGTCACTATTATTTTTTTTCTGTTTTTATTTCTTCTGCTTCTTTCTGTTATTGAAACGCAAAGCACAAAAATATATTCAATGCCATATCTTTGATCTAAGTAAACGATTTTTTGTTTGGCATCCCACGATTGTTTCCAAGTATGTGCCACCAGTCATGCAACCTATGGCTGTGTTTACAAACCGCATGCGGTTAGCGAAATCTGTCAATCAAGATTTTCATACAGAACCATATTAGATTAATCGGTTGGTTTGTACCGTTTTCCTCACATATTATACTAATACACATTCTTTATTGTAACACGAGTTTGGCTCCATCTCAATCCTCGAAGAGATTGTGAATCTGCCAAAATTTTTCAAGTGACAAAATTGCCATATCAAATTCGGTATACAAAGCGCTTGCTTTTTCAGTAAAGACAGTAAAGAGTAAACCTTCACGGCATAAGAACACGTAAAAGCTTTCACACTTCAAAATACCAACTGCACAAACCTAATCAAATATATTATAGATGACGTAGTGGATAGTTAACCCTCTAATGCATTAATTTTTCCCAGAGCTGGGAGTACTGGTACTTGGTTGATTTTTGGCCACAGATAATTAAAAAAATATTCATGATCCCTCGTGGTTCAGTCAGGAAATGCGATTGACATAAATCAGAGAACAATCAAATCCATTGTTTAAAAGTGTCAAAAATGTGTCTAATTTCGAGTTCGAATAATTTATTCTGTCAAATTCTTGTTTTCACACTACATACACAAATATTGCCAAAGACAAAAATAAAGAGAAAACATTAACGAATAAAATTTTTATTTGAAGCAATGTGATCCGATGTACGATTTACGTTCTACAGGCGTTCAAATGTTGCCCGTCTAGAGGCGGTTGTATGCATTAGAGGGTTAATGTATAACAAAGCAAACAAAAAATGAGCGGCAACCAAATGAATTAGTTTCATAATGAAGCTAACGGGAAAACGCAAAGGAAGTTGCCCACTTTTCCAAGAAACATAGAAAAAATGTCCAAGCGCGTTGCATCAAAGAGTTTTCCTCTTGTGTGGTTTTTGCTAGAACGGTGAAAGCATACACATACAAACACACCACACACAAGGTATGCGCGCGTATTTTCGGTATTTGACTTCATTTCTCTCTTTCTGTATCACTAATTAACGAAGTTTAATCTTAACAAATTGCTTATTGTTATTTGCCTTTGTCTTATTGCGTGCCAAAAGTGTTCTCGCTCGTGTAGTAATCAAGTCATTTCCAAAACTTATTGTTCACTAACATCATGTCGTTGCGCTAATAAAAGTGAACTAAGCTCATTTTAATTACTGCACGTAATGTTTTGGAGCGTGCCACCCGTGCCATTTCCTATTAATTTATATCTACACGAACATTGAAATATAGTGACTGAGGAACACCATTGTTTATTTTTCACTTTCAGTTTATGACGCCAATTCACCAATTCAATTCGCCATCATTCCGTTCGATTTTTCGCTCCATCTCTCACACCCCTCTAATACATGGAAAAACGCTCGTAAACAGACACGCACACGCAAACAAATATACAATACATTCACATTTGGAAGATCTTGATTAGCTAGCATCTGCATTTCCAATTAGCCGGCTAAATGAAATGGCATTTTGTTGTTCACTTGGAAAAACCGGCAATAAAACGCAAACGCACCAAACGAAAACAATATAACAACGGAAAAAAGACAATTTTATTGAGTGTCGGAAAAATTTGGATTTATAAGGAATTCGTTATTTCCATGCACAGTCGTGCTGTTTCGAACTACACTAATCAGTTCTCAAGAGGAATGCAATTTGACTCAGAGGCCAAATCAACCGAATGCGAGCACGAAGCAACAGTTGTCTTGGGAGGGAGATGATTACCAATTCGATATAAGTTGAAATTGCAGGTTTTATTTTAACCATAGTTGTCGCTTTAACATTTCGAAGAGTATAGTTTCAAAGCTTTTTCCCGTACTTATTTCCTCTGGCTCTTGGTTTAAGTAATCATTTTTGAATGGTTTCGCTTTTCGCGTAAACTTATTTTAACTTCCGGTGAAGTGTATGATTTGTATGCAAGCCATCGGCTGCATTTTTTTCATATGGATTTTTCCGCTACCCAGCGAATGTCAAACCGATTGCTTTGTATAATATGTTATAATATGAGTTCTCGTTATCGTTACTCACCACAGTGAGATCGGTGGAGGTCGTTTGCCACCGCTCACTCTCTTGTCAAATAATCTTCTGTTTCATGTTTTCCAAGGTGTGTGTGTGTGTGACAAACGAGGAGCCCGAGTTCGTCTTTGATAAATTTAATTGACATAAAAATGGAAGTCAAATGCGCGGATATCATTCTAATCCCTGCAATATGTGATAGATAGAAAGGTGGAGCGCGAGACTCACACAGAGAGGGGGAGAAAGGAAGAGGGAAAGTTGTTCTGCATTATGTTCAATACATTATGCTGAAAGTTGAAACTTCTCAACACCATTCTCTTGCTGTGAATAAATTTCCATAAAAAAGCACTAACACTCACTAGCATTGCATTTACTAACAAGCCAAGACCATGTGGTTGTGGGAACCTGGGGTGCGGATGAACGGCATCGTACATTTCGTTAATACCGATGCGGTTTTATACAAGTTATCAACACCTTTGCATATGATTTTCGAATATATTGTAAGTTGGGACGGATCGATTTTTAAAAACATAGCCGACATGCCCGGGACATGCCTCAGTCGAAAGAGAGCCTTGATTTAAGTAAATTTTGTTCCACAACTTGAGTCTAATAGTAGACTTGACGTAGCCCAGAACGATTTTTTAGCAACTTTTCTTGATTTTTTCTCTGGAGAAAATATGGCGCTGATCCGGATCTCGTCATTTATCTTTTTCCGTCGGTCAAGATAATGTGAATGACTGAAAGTCCCAGTCAATCTCACTTCAAGTCATCTGCATTCATAGATTTTGAAAATCGATCGACCCTATTTGAAGTGCAAACTTTTTACTATTTAAGACAATAATGAAATAAAAAAATGGCGTTTATTATTCACACAGTAAATGAAGAATGCAGAAACCGAGAAAATGTATTGTTTACTCAAATCGTAAATTCTTTATGCATCATAGTGATGGAAAGTGAAAGAATGAAACCTCACCAGATGGAAATGAAACGATGACGACGACGTCAACAACAACAGCAAAAGATGAAAAAACACAAATGTTATAGATTATGCTACGCTGGATATTATCATATCGTGCTGACAGAAGATGTTATGGGTGCATCTAAAAGTGGTAATGGAAATAGCCTTTTTCGTGTTCAGGTTTTGTTATGCGCTAAATCCATCACGCTGAATAAATTCATGCGATAGATTTATGTGATAAATGTGATGCGCTCGCTTTGCGGTCAACGAAGTCTGTTGCTCTTCATTTGTTCACGCATGAACGTTCATGCTTTGCAGTGAACGCATCGCTAAGCGGTAGTGAAGAGCAACAGACCTCGTTCACTGCAAAGCGAGCGCATCACATTTATCGCATAAATCTATCGCATGAATTTATTCAGCGTGATGGATTTAGCGCATAACAAAGCCTGCTCGTGTTTTCCCATTGACACAAACAAAATTTATTAGAGCAAACGAAAAGTTTTCAGCTCTCTCGCCAGTTCTGAGAATATATGTTTGTGTATGTGTATGTGTTTCGTCATCTAATTTGATCTCGAAATTGTCGCTAATTTTTACACGCTCAGATATTGACATGCCGAACATTTAGATCGCAAGGAATGTGTTAATGATGGACTCATTTTGGTTTTTGAATACTTGGTTCCTTTGCAATTGGTTTTATTTCGATAACTGGTCGAGAATCAGGACAATATTTATGGAAAAAGTAAATGAGAAATACAAAACGCAGCAGAAACTCCAACGGCAACGCCAAAGCAATGGCAATGACAACACAACATTTTCGGAAAAACAAAAACCGAAACGAAAAAGGTCCGGGTGTGTGTCGTAATATCAGAATGTACTATGAGGAAATTACGAGTGGTCGAATTCTCAGGCATGATGAAAAAAGGTTGAAACATGTTGATTTTCCATATAGCTAGAAAATCTGGGTTTATTTCAACGAAAACGTATACTCGTGTTTATGTAATTGTTCCAATATTAATTAACAAATCATTTTCTAACTAGTTTGTTGAGGAGCTACAAAATAACAACAGAAAATGCACTCACTTGATACCTTATCGTTGATTATTTATAAAAAAAAATTATGTATCTCTATAGACCCAAAAAAGTAGTTGACAAAGTCTTATTTCGACAAATTGGATTTTTTTTACATGTATACCCTGCAATATATTCTGAGTTCTTCTTATTCGTTCCATTCATTTATTTTGATATAGCCGTTTCATCATGTCTTGAGCGCTTTTCCAATGCAGATTAACCAATATTTGTTTTCTGGTGATGTCATTCGTTTCGTATACGTAATGAAAGAAAGTAAATCCAGAAACGCAACAGTTCCTATGTTGAGTCCAATTTATTCAGGTGGTTTCACGTTCCAAACCAATAATTCATGTTGACGTAATTCGCTAACTTTTAGCTAAATTAACATCAATCAAAAATAAAACTATCGCAATAAAGTGACGAAAATAGAATTACGTTGATATTAGTTTCAAAGTGTGAGAAAACAAAGTTTGTTTTAAAATGTTTTCTATGCTATAAAAGTTCTAGTTTCACATGTACGGTGAAATTCGAAAGAAAATCCCATTGGGCTAGACCATTTGAAAAGACTGTTTAAAAAAATCGCATGAAATTCGTCAATGAAATTCTATCTATTTAATCTGTTCATCGCCAATTGTTCGGGCTAAAACTCCTCCGAAATAATTTTGCGTATTGTTCAACTGAATTACAGGGCCAAATCCAAATCAAAAACATTGTTGCGACTTAAACTACTTAGCTGTGACGTTGATTCAACGATTACTGACGCATCAAAATAAACTCTGTGTGTGGATTAACATTCTCTGACGTCTGTATAAACCCTGCTATCTAACCTCGACGTGTGGTGCGCGGACCGTGATGGAGAAGCACTTCATTAAAAATGTTCATGAATTATAAATATACATTTCGTGCAAATGAAAAAAAAACCGTCCGTAAGTCCGATGTTTTAAAACACCGTGAGCCAGAGAAATGTTGCTGGAGGAGGGAGAGGGGATAGAGGTGTTCGTTGTTCGAGAGAGCGGTGAATGCATTTTGTTGGGTAGGTGTACCACCAGCATATGTGCACAATTTCGACTTAATTTCCGTTTTATGTTTATAAAACAGATTCCGATAAAGGTCGTCGTTTTAATTATTTTTCATGTATTATAAAAACCAGTCATCAACCGTGTCAACCCACATTTGTTACTTACAGACCGCGCTAAATGGCTCATATTTGCCGTTTGCGTACTTGATTTTTTTCTTCAACTTTTCCTCCGTTTCGTAGGTTGTTTACATAAAATCATTGTTGTTCTAGATGTTTGGGCAATATGGCATTTTTTTTCTACATAGTGAAGTATGTTTCTATGAAGGAAAAAACGAGCAACAACATTATGATTTATTAAGAAATTCACAAAAGCACTGGTCATTGTTAGCTCGCTTTCATAATTTCTTGGTCATAGGATATTGTCGACGCTGAGACCGCTGCCAGACAATGAAAGCCTTTAAAACAATGAGAATTTTGTTATTTTTGGATTCAACATCATAAAAAATCTATAGACGATATTTACTTTGATGTTTAGTTTTTTTTTTAAGTGTTTCAAGGCAATTTAAGAATTATTAAGTTTCATTTAAAAGAACATTTAATTGGTTTTTATTCCTCTGCTCTGTCTATTCGATTTGATCGTTACCTATTAATGATTACAACACAGATGTATTGATTATATTAATGGCAAGCAAAGTGCCTGAGCGACAGATTGATATGGAATGCTTTCAATGGCTGCAACCTTGAATGCCGACGCGTACTGTTGCCAAGCATTATATGTATTTCGACTTTCTCCCAAATAAAATCTCACTTTCTTCCTTCCATTCTCTCCGCACTTCGCTGATACATCTGGTCTGGTGTTTTAGCTAATTACCGGTTATTTTAAGTTCGGATAGTTTTTTCAATAAAATATTTAGATTTCCTGAGTCAAAGGCTTTTTCCAGATCAATGCTTATTTGTCATGACTCTCAAAATAGCCTCAGCGCAGAAATATCATTTCTGCTTTAGCGTATGCAGATCTGAACAAGAATTGCAAAACAGTATCAGTGACCTAGAAGCGGCTTGTACAAACTTTGGCATGATCATTAGTAGCTTAAAAACACAAGTTATGCATGTTGATAAGAGTTGAAAGACGATTAATTGCGTTTTGAATGGTAGCGTGCTTGAACAAGTGTCAGAGTTTAAATATTTGGTTTGTTCTTTTTGCGGAAGATGGAAAATTCGACAAAGAATTTGAACATCGCAGAGGGAATGGTAATAAGGTAGTTGCACACCTTGGATCGCATGTGTTTAATAGCGTGAATTGTGTGAAGAGACTAAATTGATGATTTATTGGTCAATCTTCAGACCAATTGTCTTGTATGGAAGTGAGAGCTGATTCTAATAATTTAATCCACGATCTTGAGGTATCTTATATGAAACTGTTACGTATTATTTCTGGAGTGTCACGTAGAGACCAGTGGGAGAACAGAATTAGGAATGTGAGAATTAGAGAGGATTTGAATGTTGATTCGATTGATGTGGCTGCAAGAAAGTCTAGATTGAGATGATTTGGTCATGTACAACGTATGAATGAGTCTCATTTACTCAAGTTAGTTTTGAATGCTGAAGCTAATGGTCCGAGAAGTAGAGGTAGGCCCAGAAGACTGTATTTGGATTCGGTTGAGTGTGATTTGAATGAAAGAGGATATGATTGGAATAGGGAAACTCAAGACCTGGCTCTCGACAGAGTGTTTTGGAAAAGGAATATTGTTAGAGAAGAAGTGAGGCCATAATTACAACACAGACCACACGCCACAAGGCATTAATGGTCTTTGAACGCTTGTTGTTTGTTGTTATTGTTGTTGTCTAACCTTCAATTTGATTTTGAATTTCAGTTTTTCTGTTCGTAAAAAATAGTGCCAAAATCACGATATTAGCATGAGATTTTATAATAATAATAATTATTGAATGATTGGAACAGTGACCAATCGATATTCACATGAATATTGAGGACTTTGTGTCCTTTTTGAGAGTTACCACTCCCTTTGGATTGAACGCGTGTGATCTTGAAATGCAGTCATAGCTGGTAGCAACTCAAAAAATATGATACGAAATCTATAAATATTTTAAACTTCCAATAAAAACTAATTCAAATTTACTTTTAAATAAAAATGCTCATTGCAGTTGAAAACATTTGTTTTCCAAGTGACAATATAGAATTAATAATAGTGAAAGGCGAAAAAATTATAAAATTTTCACAATGTGATTGAAAAATGAACAAGAACTTTGCATTGATTGCCGTGCTCAATCGACTCGAGTATATAAATCTAAATAAAAATGCGCACACGTTGTTTCTATGTGCTGCATACCAAAAAGCATGCGCGCCATTTATTGTAACCAAATACACAAGACAAGTTGATAAATTGAACCGAGAAGCACCACTGACTCTGTCTCAATGTAATATTCGATTAGTTGAAGATAATTTTGATTGAAATGCGACTCCGTTGTTATCCCTTTTTCCAGCGACATTGTATAGCTTCGATGTGAGCCACCGCTGTAATTTAATTTATATAATATCGCAGACGGTAAAAAGACGGATTTCATTTTTTTCTTTCGAATTGGAGATTGTTTCTTTTCATATTCCATGACCTCGTTCATCGTGATGAATCTTGAAACCACTTGAAAAATGTTCCTTTGTTTTCTAAATGTTCCCTATCTTCGTGTTGCACGTAAACCATTGTTAAATTTCATCCACATTTTATCAAAAAGTGGACTTTGACTTTATAGGACTTAATGGAACAGTGATGCATAGCAACGAAGACAAAGAAAATTCTCTCGTTATGCAAAATGAAGGTGAATGAAAAAGGTAACGCGGCTTTGACACAAAGCTAATTTATTCGATCAATGTAATGTGTGTTTGTGACAACTGAAATGAAAATTCAGCAGTTTTTGATGCGTCGTTTTTTTCTCATCGTCAAATTCTTTACATTTTCCCAATATATCAGATAGGATATCATTTCATAGGCGGAAGATAGCAAAAAAGTAATCGTAGAAAGCTCTTCCTTTCGTGCATCTATTCATGTTTTTCGGCTTTTGCTCTTACTTAGCATGTAAAAAATCTTCCACAAAAAAGCTGTTTATTGAAAATTGACTGAAAGTTTCGCAAGATTTTCGATTTTGTTTATCGTTAATACTTTACCAAGCATTTTGAAATAATCAAAACATTTCAATGTAAAGTTTCTTTGGTGAACGTTTCAAAAATCGATCGATGTTGGGCAAATGAAAGACAAGAAGTGAACATGGCCCGGGTGTATCGCAACAGAGACGCATTTTATTGCGTGTGTAAAGAATAAACGGATGGAGTTTCATAAGCGATGGGAAGAAGGGAAAAAAACCGATGACGTCAGAACATTTGTTCGACTGTGCCGTGCCGTGTCGACTTCCCCCCAACGGCAAACCACCACCAACAAAAACAACAATAACATTGGCAGGCATAATGCGTGCATTCACGCGTATCATGTAAAATGAAATGTGAAATAATTATATTCATTCCTTTTGGGCTAATTTTACAGTAGAGCAGGAGGCTAGTTTACAGTAAGAAGAGCAAACGATGTAAACTGAGTGAGCGGATGTGAAATGTTGCTTTTGAGCTCACCGTACAAATGAGCAGCGATTGTATTTCATTCGCTCATTTCCTCGTTGCGAACAGACGTGTGCAAGGTTAAAAATTCTAGAGGGGGGTAAAATGATTTTGCCAGATGGGGGTCTGAAAATTTTTAAATGGGTGTCAAAAAAATGAAGACCTAAAAAAAGGTCCTCACTTTTGAAAATCGATTCTATCTAGTGTAAAATTTTCCAAATCGCTCGATGGGGGTCTCACATTTTAAAATCCTAGGGAAGGGGGTGGGCGTAAAAATGTATTTTTCCAAATAAAAAAATGCCTTACAAAATTAGTGATATCAGATGAAAAACATCTAGACGAGGTTAAAATGGAGTGACGCTCCTGTGCGTGGATTTACCACTCAAAATGACTGATATCATTTTGAGTGACGCTAGGACGCTGTATTATCACTGGGTACGAAGTTCAAAAGTGTTAATACAGCGTCTTAGCGTCACTCAAAATGATATCAGTCATTTTGAGTGGTAAATCCACGCACAGGAGCGTCACTCCATTTTAACCTCTAGAGGTTTTCATCTGATATTATTATACTCATAGAAATTTGAAGAAGAATTTGATTTTACGACAAAGGAAAACGCCACCTGCACAAACAAACTTCGTTTTCGCTAAACATATGACGTAAATTGGAAATGAGTTTGATGTGAATGAACAAGTCGCTTCTCTTCAAACATGAAATTCACATAATCACTTTTCCATCGACTTCCATTCGGGTTGTAGCCGAATAACAATGAATTAAATTTAACGATTCAGTTTGTTACAACCGTGACGATAAAGGAATATCTTTTATCCTGTCATACAAAATACCTCAAGAATATTCTGCCTTTGAACAACATTGACTTCTTTTAATCAACATAATAGTTATGTTCATCGATCTGATGACTGTTAAAATACCAAATACAGTATTTCGATCAGTTTTTTCTTCAAAATTAAATATTATTTCAATCATTCAATCACGTAATCATCAAACGTGTGTATTGTAAACAATAAACATACAACAGGTGAGCAAAATAATGGGTGGGACCGTTCTAAATACCTTTGAATAATAACATTGGTGTAACGTTATCAACAGTATTGTATTTTTAAAATGTATAGCGAGGAGCCCATAAACAACATCACTGAAAATGAATACCAACACGCCTCGGAATAATTGGAACGAAAACAAAAACGTAAACGTGAACTCAAACACCCAGGATGATGAAACGTCTTGACCATTTTCATAAATGGTTGCTATATTATTATAATACCATATAAGCAGAATATGTATAAGAACGTCTTTCACCTGCCAAGCATGAATCGTGATTATTATTAATTCAACATTTCGAGATAGATAAATTTAATGAAATATTGAAGAATTGTCTCTCTTTTCACTCATTGTTTAAATGATGTGTTTTTGTGGGCGATGAGTGAATGACGATGCAGCGCGTCTGTCTTTTCAAATTAAAAATCTCAACAAACGAAATGGCGAAATGAAACATGGTGCTGTCTATTGTGATATGCCTCTCTCCATATAATGTCGGTATACACTACCGTGCAAAAGTTTGGAACCACTAGGTATTTTTCATACAAATTGACCATTTTTGGTGGACTCATTAACATATTTCGGAAACACCTGCACTCTTGATATTTTGTGCATAGTTTCTACAACGTTTCAATAGTAAATCACAGAGGTTTCATCAAAAAATATTCATGAATTTCAAAAATATAGCAATTTGAATTTGTACTGTGTGAAAAATGATTAAATTTGTATGAAGATTAAAACAGATCAAATTCAAATTGATATATTTTTTAAATACGTGAATTTTACTATTGGAACGTTGTAGAAACTATGCACAAAATATCAAGAGTGCAGGTGTTTCCGAAATATGTTAATGAGTCCACCAAAAATGGTCAATTTGTATGAAAAATACCTAGTGGTTCCAAACTTTTGCACGATAGTGTATTTCATTTTCATTTAAATTGATTCACTGTATTTCGTCATTCCTAATCACAATTGCAATTGTGATGAGCCATGGCTTCGCTTCGTTTGCACTACCATGCGAAACAACTTTCCAATCCAATTTACAATGAAGAAAAAACGGGAACCATTAGCACATTAAATGCGTATTTTTATATGGCAAAAAATATAGAGTCAGTCGTCCATAAATCGAAACGTAATTCGATAGTATGATGGTGTTTTGGTGTGAGTTCTTAGTTTAGATATACATCATTTATATTCATTTGAACTCGGGCTACAACTATTCTCAAACAGTATGCCTAAACTCACCATAGGGGAAAAAATCGTCCGACAACGCACGAAGAACATTTACAACAGGGAGACCTAAATCATCAAATATTCGCACAGATTAGAACTTTTTGAGCAGCAGCAGCAAAAACAACAGCACCAGTCCGAATGAAAAGAAAAATCGTAAGAAGAAAAGCAGTTGTTAGCGAAGAGAAGGCGAAAATGAGAGCGCATGAAATAGAACTTGAAATGTATCAACGATTTACAAAAACATATTTTGGGGCGAAATACAAAGAGACGAAAACAAGAGAAACCGGAGCCGCATACAGAAAAAGCCCAAGAGAAAAACGGAAAATATGAAGCATGAAACGGCAAAAGTGTCGAACTGACAAATGTGCACATTCATATCATTTAACTGTAGACATATTACAATTTTTGGTATAAAAAAGAATATACATGAAGAAAATTTCTAGTTACACTCAACGTGCACACACAAAGACAAAATCTTTCACACACACATACATATACACAATAGCAGCCGATTCGAGCGACAAACCGAATAGAAGCTGTTTATCTTTATAACAAAAAACGTCACCATTTGTTTTCTTCTTTCAACGCTGCATACACTTAATTTGCTTCACAACCAATGTTCCGTTCTTAATTTTTGCATGACGCATGGACATAAAAGTCATGCGTTTTGAGTCGTTGTTCAACGGGAAAAATTAAATAGTAGCAAAATGCAAAATCGGATATAGGTATGCTATCCCAAAAGGGTGGCAAACTAAACGTTTATTCAAAATGTAAAAAATGAAAACAAAAAAAGGAAAAACTGAAAATATAATAAAGTATCGAATCTAAAACCACTGCCTACGCAAACACATACAACAACAACTTCGACCAAAAACGTTGTTGAGAATCTCAAATTTTTCGTGGGGCCCATATCGAAATAAGATCCGATCTTCGAAATGTTATTATGTTATCCGACCCAACACAGTAAAACTAAACACGAACAAAACACACACACATACATGTCCTGGCCACCGCTGAACACAGTGTGAAATCGTCGTTATTACACCCGTCGACTGTTGAAACATTCCAAAAACCTGAATGAATCTGGTGTACGTTCGCTTTTATCGTACTGTTTCATTCAAAGAGCGTGATTACGCATCCAGCAAAACAAGAAAAACCATCTAAAAACGAACAAACCGAATGAAATGTTCGGATTGGTGACGCTTTGAATTCAAATCAGTTGGTATTATTTATGTGTGTATGAATGTACGCGCGTATTTGCGCTGAATGGTTTGCGTGCGTAGCTTGATGTTTGTGTAGCTTGTCATAAATATAATTTGATTATGGTTTGTTACTACTACCGTTATTATTGTGTTGATTGTTGCCTCGTCGCCATAGGACATGTTCGCATATACAGAGCACGTTTTCATTCGTTAATCTTGTCGCTTTAGTTTCCTTTTTCGCATTACATACCTCTATTTTATTTCCATTTATTTTAGCATTGTATCAATTTTTGGTATGCTTTCGATCGGTCACATACTTTATATTTTTACTTTTCCGCACACGAAGTGTGTGAGAAAAGTATAGCGATCGACGTGATAAAAAGTGTGCTAATTTTTGTTGTGTCCACGATAACTTTCGAACCGCTCAAGCGATTTTGCTCAAATTTGGCCAGGGGTCACAATTAGTAAATATCTTGGATGTATCAAAAGTTGGGCCAAATTGGACCAGTTCATCTGGTACTTTTGGGACATCATGAAAAATCACCCAAGGGTCCCCCCTTGGATTATGTCGAAAAAAAAATGTCTTTTTTCATCAACCTAGAGTGGATTGTTGTATCGTTCTCACATAGTTTTATAATATTAGGCAGTGTTAAATGGTTTATAACACGATGGCCGACCATGATGGCCCAAAAACCACGATTTTTGGTTGTGTCCACGATAACTTTCGATCCCGAGGGGCAAATCACTCTTTTTGCAATTACTTCCCAAAAGTTGCAATTACTCCATTTTTCAACAATTACTGGTCGGTTGCAATTACTTGTATATGGAAAGTAATTGTAAATTTTAAGGTAATTGCTGAAAAAAAGAGTAATTGCAACTTTTGGGAAGTAATTGCAAAAAGAGTGATTTGCCCCTCGTTCGAACCGCTTAAACGATTTTGCTCAAATTTGGCCAGGAGTCACTATTAGTAAATACCTTGGATGTATCAAAAGTTGGGCCAAATTGGACTAGTTCATCTGGTAATTTTCGGATGTCATAGAATTTCACCCAAGGGGGGACCCTTGGATTTTTTTGAAAAAAAAATTTTGACGGATTTTTGATTTGTTTTAACACGATTTTATCATGTTAATCCGTGTTAAATGATTTATAACACGATGGCCGACCATGATTGACTTTTTTTCAATTTTTTTGAATTTTTTTTCAACTTTTTTCATTTTAAAGCCAAGTACACAGCTCCTCGTGAAATGAAAAAATTTCCCCGGTGAAATTTTTACAGGGTATATTTGTATGGTGGTTTGTATTTTCGAATTGCAAGCATAATGATTTTGATGTATGAAGCAGTTAACTCCCTCCAATATCAACACAACACATGAACAAATTTGAATTTTGAATTCATACTTGAATTTATTTTGATCTTTCTTATTTTTTCACGGCCGTGAAAAAAATTTCGCGTACATTTTGCACGCGAAATATTTTTCACGAGCGTGAAAAAAATTTGTTCAGACAAAACACATAGAAGAATGAACTCAAAAACCAAATTTGTTCATGTGTCGTGTTGATATTGGGATGAGTTAGCTGATTTATACATCAAAAATCATTATGCTTGCAATTCGAAAATAAAAAACACCATAAAATTATCACCTGTGAAAATTTCACCGGAGAAATTTTTTCATTTCACGAGGAACTGTGTACTTAGCTTAAAATGCATTTTCTGGTTTTTTATATCATTTTCTTATCGTTAGCCGTGTTAAATGATTGGTCAACCATGGTCTTCTTTTTAATTTTTATTTTCAACTTTTTTTCATTTAAAAATATACTTTATGGGTCATTTTATATGATTACTTTGGCTCTCTCTCGGTCAGCTGTCATTAAATATGATGGTGTTATAATATGCTGGCCATTATCTTTTATCTCATTTTTTTCATTCAAATGTATTTTATTGACCTGTAAGCATATAAAACGTGCGGAAAAGTCCGTTTTACGCTCGTAAAACTTTTTATTTTAGTTCCTTTTCCGATTTATTATTTTGATTCCGGTGCTTTTTTTTGCTGTTTTGTGTGATGTCGTAAAATAGTTGTGTCGCTTTTGCCATTTTCAAAAATGCCGGCATTTTGATTTTCCACCCTTATTAATTGTTATATTATTATAGGCAAGGGAAAGTGTTTGTTGAAAGTTGAATGTTAAGCAAGGCTTGAAAAACCAATTTTCACTCATTTTTCACTTTCTCAAGAACGTTTTTTCGAACAAAGCGACATCTTATGTCGTATCAAATTACCTTGTGTGCCTTAGTAGGATTTGAAAACTGTTCGCAATGAACGTCAATAGCTGTCGCCAGATCATTATAATATCCATGCTCGATGAGTCCCCCCCCCCCGGCGGAGTTCATTTCCATTTGCTGTTTGTTTGTCTATCTCCTCGTTTTTATTTGTCTCGATTCCATGATAATCATAATTTCCGTCTACTTGATAGTTGTTTTGATAAGAAACAGTTTCGGCTCACATATTTATTGGTTGCTATTGTCAGATAGCAGTTTGTGTGCTTCTGGGCCTATTGACAATGTGATAAAACGCCAACACATTTTCCTTTCAACTCTGAGCTCTTATGTAGTTTTGGAGTGTGTCCGCTGTACTCCCATCCTTCTCACGTTTACGTTAGTACAAAAATCATGCAATTCGATAAATTAATAATTTCACCGACAATTTTACTTTTATTAAATGTATCGAGAAGGAAGTGCCGTCTTTTGACTATTGGTATGGACTCCAAACTCTGGAAGCAACATTCATTATCACTACTACCATACGATACCTTTGAAACTGGTTTCTTAACACTATGACCGTGTATGGTGCCGCCACCATATTTCCATGTTTCGGAGCATACACTGTGGCCCAAGAGTATTTTATATGCAAACTGGGATGTGGTAAGAGATAACGAATTGATGTCTTCCGCAATAAATTCACACAAAAATCGCGAAGATATGAATTTTTTGCTTCTTATCCTTCACGAAATTTATAAGAAGATAACCGACTTCAGCTAAGTTGTAGAAAACAACGAGATGGTGTCTCTGTTATCAGTTTCTGTCTTCAGCAAAATAGTAGGGGGAACTGGAGTACTCCAACTTTGCTTGAATGTGGATACAAAGCTATATTTCAAGTAATACAAACACTTTTCATTTATACGGACTATGTGTTATTCTTACAATCAGCAATGAATGTGTGACCAATCAATCACGCTGGGCATGTCTCTGTTTCCGTAAGCGTTTGAAAACTATTCAATTTGTTTGTATGTAGTAGCACAGTAAGATCATCTGATAACGCGCCTTTCTTGTGACACATCTTCACAATCAATTTGATGCACTGTCGATATAAATGAACAAGTCACATAACTGCATGCAATATGTTAGTGAAAGGTCATTACAAAAAATTCGATTAAAAATCATGCTTCAAATGCAAAATGCCGATGGTAACGATAGAACACGTATTAGCACGTAGGTCTAATTCATTTTTTTCTCTTTTTTCTAGCAGAAAAAAATATTTTTTGGATCACATTTGAATTGAAGTCATCCTGACAGTTCGTTCTGTTTTTAGCATCACATGAAATGTAGAGCTATTAGGTTTGTTTGCTTTTCTTTAATCTCCGAGAGAGTAATAAGAGACACGGTTCAGGCTTATCACAGGCTTAAGCACGTGCCTATATTTTGAACCAAGTTGAGAGCGGAACGAAGCGAAGTGATTTACTTTTTGAGTTTTAATATGATGTTAAATTTACGTTTTCTACTAATCTACTGGAAATGTTTATAGCATGTAAAAAGCGATCAGCTTGAAATCCCAAAACAGTAGAACTGTCGTTGTATAAAACCTGAGTGGCCAGCGCCAAGAAAAAATACACACACAGGGAAAGAAAATAATCGCATTGGCCAGTCGGACCCGTTTGTGCGTGTGTGTCTCTGAAATAGATTTTCGTCGAAAATGAAAACTCATCGCATTCAATTAAAAATGGTTCAACTCACTTACTTAGTTAAAGCTTTATCGTTGATGACGAAAGTGCTGCCATTAAAATCACTTAATCGCTTGTGCCAAAGGTATGCGAAACAAGAAATTCTCGCTCTACGCTACGCGTAGATTCTTTTAGAAGCTACGAAAGGACTCATTTTGGGTCTAGTTTGTTATTGCATAACAAACTATAATTGAGCCGTTGCATGAAATGTACTACATCACAATGTATGGATGGATTAGATAGATAGCATACAGAGTACAATAAGTTCAGGAGTTCAAAAATCAAAAAATCAGATTATCTTCTTTATTAAATTCAATGCTATCACAATAACCAATACTCTACATCGTACATCATAATGTATGGAAATGAAAATTTTCAAGTTTCGTATTGGTAATAACGTTTTAATCTAAATTTGTAGTTAGTCACAGATCATAATTAAACATAAAAACAGAATCGGTTTTGGAATAAAAAAATCCAAAGTTTTGAACTCCGAAGGAGAAAAAAAATAAACGAAGTTAGTACCTTTTACATGTAATGTAACGGTAAAAACCATGGGCATGGAAAAATGAAGGGAATCGAGGAGATATAGAGGGGGGGAGAAATGAATATGGTTTGATGTAAAATTATGTCTGTGTTCCGACATCGTAATATCAAACTTCTAATGGGGTTATCAACTCTTTTTTCTAGTAATCAGGTTTTTGTTAGTTTCAATTATTGCTTTTTTATTCTTGTTGTCTAAATCTGAAAATACGTGCAACAAGTGTGTTGCGATTAAAGTGACATGTTAGAGGGTTCTTTCACAAATGCTAATGGTTCTACTACAGGTTCCGAATGAAACGAGTTTAATTTCTGCGTGTCTGTGTGTATGGCCGGGTACATTGAGACTAAACTCAACAAATGCAAGGACCTGCTTTGAACTTAATTCAAAAGTGACGCTTTGAAAGCGTTTCATTTAGTAGACAGAAAATCTACATTCAAGAGATAAATCTATCATCAGAGTCAATGATTCCATGTTTTAAAGTGGAAAGTGCTCGTAAGGTACTTCAAATAATCCTATCAGTCTCTATGTGTTGCTATGTTGTTTTATGTTCAAATCATGCTAGATGAAGCCTTTGCCTCAGATTGTGCACTGAAAAGCTTCCAATTAATGTGGACTGGATATTAGGAATGTGAATGCCATCGTAGTAGTTGGATGTTAGTTGTGTGCGAATGCACCTCGCAATCCCATGTTTTGCATTATACAATAGCTGTCGTATAGTTGATTTGCATTTTACTACATACTTTTTACCATGTCATGAGTTCAATGCGATTTACTTTGACATGGGATTCAAACCGAGCGTCAATTGTGAGCACGTCAACACTTTACATTACCATTATCACCTTACATTCAGTCATAGAAATATGACACACTCACATTCGCCCTAACATATAGCAGATACAGCACTGGAATTGCTGCGGTTTTCAGAAAATGTCCTCAATACTATGCAACAGAAGCAGAATATTTCCTTATTCAACTTTATAATAATCATCATTTTATCACTTTCATTTAAATGCAGTTTCTAAATTATAATGTATAAGATCGTTTTGCCAATGGCTTTGTAATTAACACCGAATTTAAAAATTCAGTTTTATTCTACGCTTTTAGTTTTGAGTGAAAATCAAACAATAATTTAATGGTCTCTGTTGCGCGACCAACTTAGCTCTCAATGATGTATTTCAATGAGCACTATGTTAATATCTGAATTTTTTCATTCAAAATCTTTTTATATACGAAGAAGATCGATCTAGTACAAAACTGCCAATATCCAATGATAAACCTTCTACTGAATTGAGAATGTGTCGAAATCAAAATCTAAGAACTTCCGATATAGGTTTTTTGAAAGAAAAATATTAAGAAATATTATTACTATAAACAAGTAAAACTTTTAGAAGTTTTTACGTTTCTCGCTATATAAATACATTTTTAAGCTTCTTCCTTCACAGAATCAGTGCAATCGGTAGATGAACGCACCCCAAATAACCATAAGAAATACATTGAAAGAAGTTAGGAACGCAATCTTAGGGCAAAGTTTCCAACAAGTTCTTTGAGTCAAGGACTTTTTAGCGATAATCGTCATTCTCCGTCAAATTTAGGAGCTGAAGTATCACCCCTTTTAAGGGGGGTAATTACCCAAAAAAAATCGATCGGCCAAAAAAAATATCACTTAAAAAGTTGCCGATCGATTTTGCGAGAAAATGAGTGGGTAATTACCCCTAAGGGGAATATTTCAGCCCACTAAACAAAGAATCCGATATGTCACTTTTTGATTTTTGGTCCAAATATGGTCGAAAACGAATTGTTGTCGAATTTCACATTTTTTGAATTTTTAGCCCCACCCTCCGAGGTCCTCCCTTAATTCCATAGCTTCTCGAACTTGTCTTTGGTACTGATTCTAATGATAATTTTCATTTTTACTTATTGGCTATGAAATACAAGGTTTTATTGAAAATCTTCAAAAAACTTCAGAAGCTATGACGTTAATAAATATAGCGTATTTTATTAACATATTAATAATTATTAGTATTGTGAATTTTCGATTGATTTTGGTGTAGATTTTATTAGAATTTTGATAAAATCGACAACATATTAATAACCGAAAATTCGCCATACCAGTTATTATTAATATGTTAATAAAGTGACAGCTGTACACCTGCTCTCTCGAGCTATGATTTCACGTCTGTTGGGCCTTTAAAAAGTTTCCTAAGCAAATGACATATAATGTCATAAGCATGAAAATGACGGAATAGAGGCATTTTTTTTAATTCAATACCGGTGCTCTTGTTATCTCTATATTTTCTTTGATTTTTTATGCTTGAAATACTGAGCGGCAACATAATAATGCATAGCTAGAAAATATAAAATAATCTCGAAACTCTGACGTTACTGATGACAAAACCACAAGTGCTGCAGAAAAACATTGTTGCTACACACAAAAATAAAATGTGGTAGGTTTGTGCTATCTATTGGTGACGAGTATAGTTACCACAAGTCTTAGAAAAGTTACCACACGCACCAAACTATTACTATGCACAGCACAGCACACATGCATTTTTTGGTTGGAAAATTCTCGAAAAAGCGCTACTGTGAGAAATCGGGAAATCGGGGAAAGTTCAGACCAGTCTCAATCGATCGGGCGGAAAATTGCATGTGAGGTACCGACCCGAAGGGCGATTTTCAAGCGGAAAAATCATCCATTTCTGAGATAAATGAAAAAAAATTCGGAAATATCGGCACGTTTTTTTCATTTATCTCAGAAATGGATGGTTTTTTGCTTAGATTATGGACAAAATTGACATCATATTTGCACAATTTATATAGAATTTTGAGTATTCTTAGCTTTTCACTAGGTATTCATGGTGAGTTTTGGTAACAGATGTAGGAATATTGATTTATCGTTGTTGACGAAATGCTGCTAACATTTAAATTGAATTATATTCGAGCAATGTGAATAAATCGATCCTAAGTAAACATTCTTAACGAGAACCTTTGCAATCAGGGAAAAATCATATTATTTATTTGTATTTGCATTTATTTCAACAATAATGGAAGGACGCCTAATTTGTACTATACGTATGCCTTATATTTGAGACTCTGATTTCGAAAACGATTCGCATATCTTTGGTTTTGGAAACCGAGATTTAAATTTACTCTGTGCAAAAACGTGATGAAAATTGCATGATGTTCTGCTTTCCTTTTTACTCCAAACACAAAGGATTTTACATACAAACCATTTTTTCTTGCCAAATGAACTCGCCTCCAATCTATGACAGTGCTGAAATTCACAGCATGTTTTATGCATAATGCATTCATCACAAAATGATGTTTAAAACGCATACTTCTGATTGATCAAGTGTAGTCATTTGGCTCGATAAATTTCGAAGATGTAAAATAAAGCCACAAGTTTTCAGCCTTGATGTAGACTATGTGGTAAATCAAGACGGTAGGTTCCTGCCATTTGTGTGGGACAATTCCGTCTGTCGATGCACCTAATCACCGGTTCCATCAGTTCGATTGAACTAATTCAAAGTTTAAATGGAATGGGGTTAGGGGTCGGCTGAAGACAAGAATATATTGGCATTTTAATTTCATTTATGTAGTTCGCATTGAATAGATACGCCTTCATTCACAATTTATTTCGGTCGCTCCTACGTTCTTTTGATGGTTCGGGTTGCAACGAGCCTTAATCGGCTACCTAGAATTATTCGCTTTGAATATTTTCTGTGAAATAAGGAAGAGAGGAAAAAAATTAACAATAAGGTTTTCTTCCTAAAAATGTTAAGTAAATTTTCTATCACGAGCTCTACGAAATTGATGAATGTATACTGATCTTTCTTTTTTCCGCGTGTTGGAAAAACTCGACGTGGAATTCTTCAAAAACTGTTTTTGACAGCATAAAAGAAAAGCGTTTTCTGTCCGGGTCGTATGCAAACATTAATAATAATTCTTTGAAGGACCGTTGAAAATGGAGTGTTCATTATATTGTGATACCCCTGTGCTACCCCAACCCCCAACCACGAATAGCCTTGACACTTTAGTTGGAGCGTATACTTTGTTGTGGGCTCGTCATTCAAATTGCTTTTAAATATATTTGAACCATTTTTTTCGCTTTTCTTTCAATTGAATTCAAAGGAAATAGAAAAATTGCTTACCTTTGGTTATATGCGGTGGTATTAATTTAACATATTCCCGAGTTTTCGAATTGTTTGGTTTGGTGTGAATGAGCGTGATATTTTCCCACGTTCTGCGGGGCAGGTATGAAAATTGGCTTTTGATGACAGTACTTTTAGTGGAATTGTTTTTTTCATTGCTTGAATATGACCTTTGAAGCGATTGTAGGATGAAGTATCCATACTAGGTTTCAATAATTGCTTAATGACAGTTTTTGGAGCCATCCAATTTCGAAAGAGCAAGAGAATTGCTTCCACAAGATACTACACAATCATTAACGTGTCTTTGTTTTCAATTTATCGAAAGTGTGTCATTTTTCATTAGCAAGGCACCTCCAAACTGGGTGATCAATAGAATTCATTTTGCTCACCATTTTTTCTGGGCACATTTTTCACATTCCCAAAGATAAATTTATCATTTTGTTCTCTGTCGAAATTACTGAAA
The DNA here is from genome assembly GCF_009176505.1 of Sitodiplosis mosellana. Taxonomy (NCBI): domain Eukaryota; kingdom Metazoa; phylum Arthropoda; class Insecta; order Diptera; family Cecidomyiidae; genus Sitodiplosis; species Sitodiplosis mosellana. The sequence continues at coordinate 1,607,583 of NW_022601407.1, forward strand.
AAAATTAAAACAAAATATCGATATGACTTACTGTTGAATTCAATTTTGGTGTTGGATTGATAGCCACATGCAAAATTCATCAGACCTGAACACTGAATGCAGTTGTGATGAATAGAAAACAGAAAAAGGAATGTGAACAACGGTGAAAAATGGCGTATGATTGTATCTGGAGTGAAAAAAGTGCGCTCAGCAGTGAACATCAAATGCAACGTGTTCTCTCTCTCTCTCTCTCTCTCTCGCTATCTTTCACTCTCTCTTTGTGAGAAAGGATTTTCGAAATAAACAAAAATTCCAAGAAACTTGGTAAAGACCAATGCAAAATGGCACACGTGCAACTGAACTTATGGCTCAACATAATACCTGTACAAAGAAGGGGGAAAAAACCTGTATGTTGTGAATGGCCACAGATGCACTGATTAAGTCGGCTTTTGTTGTTTGTCTGTATATATTCTCTGGAAATTTCTTCGTGTCATTTCGTGTTTGTCATAAACGTTTTACGTGCAATTCTATATGAAGATGCTTAGCCGTTAAAGCGACAAGCGATAACTTGCAAAATTGGGTAACGTCTTCATTGCGTCTTCTCGCCCATCTACTTTTATAAAACTGAAGGCATTCGTCTCCATCCTTTTCGGTCCGGTGTTGCTTCTCTCTTCTTCTTCTTCTTCTTTGCTCTTTCCCTTTCTCATTCTACATACTAATCGCAATGACAGCAATAAGACTATAGCACTGAAATGGCGCTTTTTATTCACTTTTGACGCTGAGTTTTATGTTATGTCTTTCTATCCAAAAATAGCAACGCAATAAAAACCGATGCTTCTTTTCCATTTTTTTCCCTTCTTCTTCTTTCCTTCTCTCTGCCGAGCATAAGCAGCAGAGGAGCCGATGCTGCAAAGCAACACGAAGTTAGTAACACAAGTATGAGACAACTATTAATTCTTATCTAACTATCAAACGCAATAAAAAAATACACAAAAAATACAGAAGAGAAAGGTTTCATCTTACATACAATGAAGTTATCAATTCAAGTATTCGGTTATATTCTTATATAGAAGATCGGTGAAATGAAGGTGCCATGGAAAAAACAAACATGTCAACCGATAGCTACACATGCCATCGTTTCAAATATTCTACCATTAACATTCAATTTTCTGTCTGTTCGTTTCACAAAACTATGCGACAGAAAGAGTGTGTGTGAAAGAGAGAGAGAAAGAGACAGATATACACATACACCGTTCGAAATTGATTCGACAATCAATGTCAATTCGATTTATATGAAAATTGATGGTTTTATTGCGTTCAGTTTATCGGGGTCTATGGTATAATTTCTGGCAAATGTTGTCGATTCCTTTGGGCTGTGTCGAAATTGACATAACGACAACCGGCAAAAGGAAATCATCGACGTACATTCCTCATTAATTGTGTTTATGTGTGTGCTTGTGCACAAAGCTTGGATAGTTCTTATCGTCTCTTTATCACCAATATCCAAAAAAAAAGAAAAACCAGACAAGAAGAAAACGAATACATTTTTCGAACCTTTCAAATGTTCATGATTCTATTTCATTTTCCTTTTATTTGGGTCTTGTTCGCATCTTATTTTATTTGTCGTACTTTTTTTTGTGTGGACATTATAGTCGAATATACTTTGCATAAAACCCACGCGCTCTTTTCGATAGCGAAAATGTTTGTTCAACATGTATATTAACCGAAGTCACTTGTGCACTCCTTTCAACCATGTTTCTCTGAAAAATGTTGTCTCTCGCCTTCGTCCCATGCACAAAAAATCAGCAATTTGTATAGAGCCCACTAACGTACCCGATTTGATTTATCGCTTTCAAACTGTCCCGACGGTGAAAATATTTTATTTTTATTTATTTTATTTTAATAAACACCGCCAAGCTCTGGCTGAATGTAATGTGGGTTTTTGATTAAGGTTTGGCCGGAAAAGAGTGCAAGACTGTTACATATTTAAAATAATAAACATTTAGTAGCGATAATTTTTCATAACTATCAGTTCTCGCCTCGTTAAAAACCTGGCTCTTTTCATACATCATGCGGTATTCACAATAGTCGGAACATGAAAACGAAAAAAAAGTCATACAACCAAGATGGAAATGCTTGATATTAGTCTATGGCAAACGGTCCATGATAACCTTTGGTAAACGTTTCCAAAGGAACAAAGGCTATGTGAAGCGTTTAATTACGCGTTTAATTTGAGACCCTAGGACAGCAAAAGTCGTCGCTCAATTTATACCGGTGGATAAATTGACGAGAAGTTTTACGTCTTAAAGGCAGATCCATGTTGATTGCAGAGTGCATTGAGTTGACATGGACTATGATTTGAAGCGTAACTAGAGCATTTGATGCTAATTATGAATAATTCAAAATTGATTTCAGACATAAGAATATTAAGTTGCCAACTCATGGATGGCTACAACAAAGCACAAAATCAAAATTTACAATAAATAATAAGTGTAAACATCACAGATAAGCATCATCATTTCCATACACATAAGAGAATGTATGGGGAACAATTCGTCAGTCTTTTAGTATCGATTTTGCTGTGTGATTCGTGTGCGATGAGTCGAATACCACGTAGGTGGTTGGTACCTGGGGCAGCCCCACTCTTGTTTGTTTCAATCAGCAGCAACCTAAATGGCATTCGGGCAATATGCGTTGTCATTGATGAGTTTGTCCGCTTGAGATCAGGATCAGGTTTAACGGCAACATGAAAATCGAAATTTCATCATTAATGTGGGCAGCATCAAGGTGTTCTCGTGGAGAACATATACAAAAAATGAGGTTACCTGAATGAGAAGTTGACTAGGCGGCCAGGTAGTCATTTAAGTTTGCAAAGCGATCCAAAAGTGGTGTCCGCCATTCTGCGAACCGATGATGCAAAATTCTTCTTTGAGGTCGCAGCTGTGAACAGTTCCGGCACCATGTTCGCCATTTTGCACATTTGAGGAATTGGAGCTTCGCGCACCAGCTTCATGTGCTTGTCATTCACCTTGAATTGTTCGCTGTGTCTCAATGAACGCCCATCATTAAGTGAGACTTGGTCACTAACTGTTGGACAGTTAGCATTACCGTTGATGATGTCGTAGAAGAAAGTCAGTGACGCGTTGACACGTCGACGGCGAAGACTATTCATGTTCAAGTCTGACAATCGCTGCTCGTACGGTGTGATTGAGTATTGGTTATGCACGGATGGGTATTCTCGACGAGCGTACATAGTGAATTGGCGTTGCACGGATTCAATTTTGTCACTGTGAATTTTGTGGAATGGAAGCCATACCATGGCGCAGTAATCGAGGTGCGATTGAACTAATGCAAAATACAGCGACTTTAGTGTGATTACGTCGGTGATATCATGGCAGAAGCGTTTGACAAAGCCAAGCGCAGCCGTTGCCTTCGAAGTGACCATGTCAATGTGTTTGGCAAAAGATAGCTTTCTGTCAATTAGAACACCCAAGTCCTTGTGTTCAGTCACTTTGTCGAAGGCATGGTCGCCATAGGTGTAGTTTGTATGGAAATGCTGACGTTTCTTGTATATAGATAGCACTGCACATTTCTTGAGGTTAAGGTGCAGCAGGTTCACGTCACACCAATGCTTAAGTTTGTCAATGGCTTGTTGCAGTATCTCCGAATCTTGCTGAGATTTGATGATTTTGGCAATTTTGATATCGTCAGCAAACAGTAATATCATGATGTCCGGGGGCATTTGATCAACGATGTCATTGATGAATAGCAGGAACAGTGTCGGGCCCAGATGGCTCCCCTGTGGGACACCCGACGGCGCTGTAAAATCGTCCGACTCACTTGCTCCATGCTTGACGAATTGAACGCGATTTTCCAGGTACGACTTAAGCCATGACAGCAAATTTTGAGGTAGATTGAATGACCTCAATTTTTGAATCAAAATGCTGTGATCAACTCGATCGAAGGCTTTCGTAAAGTCCGTGTACAGGACATCAACTTGAGCTCCAATGTTCAGGCCACTCTGGGCGTAGTACACAAACTCGGTTAGGTTTGATGCTGTAGATCGTCCTTTCATAAAGCCATGTTGGTTAGGCGAGATGCGATCACGAACAGTTTCAAGCAATTTTACGTTGACGAGGTGCTCGAAGAATTTTTCGATCGTTGGTAATTTTGCTATGCACCTGTAGTTTTCAATGTCCGATCTGGCACCCTTTTTGAATATGGCTGATACACTCGATCGTTTCCACTCGTCGGGAAAAATGCCAGATGAAAGCGACTCATTGAAGATCTTAGTCAACGGGCTAGCAAGCGGTGGAGCACACTCCTTCAAAATTAAAGGATGAATACCGTCGGGTCCTACACCTTTCTTGGTGTTGACCTTCGTCATTTCAGTCATGACAAAGTCTAGGTCAAGCTGGAAACAAGAGGTGTTCTCAGACTGAGGTGACGGTTGATTATTGGGTGTCGTAGAAGTGGAGTAGTTGCTCCCGAAGAAGTTAGCAAATAAATTTGCTTGCTCCGATTCGCTGGTTGTCTTGGAGTCGCCGAATCGCATGGTTTTCGGTATGTTATCAGTGCTCTTTTTGGAGTTAACATATTGCCAAAACGAAGATGGATCACTTTTCAAGTTTGATTTCATTTTGTCGACATACTGATTGTAAAGCTCGGTATTTTTTGCACTGTATTCCTCGTGCAATTCTTCAAATGGCTGTTTGTCATTTGTCAGCTTCCAGTAATCCCAGGCCTTTTTCCTTAAATTCTTGAGATGCCGAAGTTCATTGTTTTTCCATGGGCATTTTCGGTTGTTCTTGCGGACATACGTTGGAACCGTACACTGAATAGCTTTCGCTAACACGTCATGAAGGGATGACACCTTCTCCGCAAGTGATTTGTTTGCGAATAAGTCATCGAAATTGACGGCAGCAAAATATTCATTCATGCGCTGAAAATCAGCCCGTTTGAAATTTAAATGCGTGCTATTCTGGTTTTCCGAACCATTGTTAATCGGATGCCATTCAAATTCAATCAACAAAGGAGGGTGGTGAATGTCGATTTTATCCGTCAATGACAGTTTAGTAGCATCGCTCACTGTTGTGTTGGCATGGTCGTTAGTAAAAAATAGGTCCAACAGTTTGAGGTTCCGATTTCTTATTGAATTTATTTGCTGGAGGCCCAGGCCCATCAGGCCGGTAATGAAATCAGCAGCACATTGGGAGTGGAAATTAGAGGGAACAAGCACATTGCTATCCTCATCGTCATTTATCCACTCAACGTTTGTCAGATTAAAGTCACCAACAACTATCACAACGTCATCGGCATTCGTCGTGAGTGATTCAATGGCTGAACGATGCAAAGCGTAGATTTCGTTGGGTGAGTTCGGTGGAATGTATGCATTATAAATGAAAATGTTGTGTGTTGGCAAGCTCGCTTTAATGCATACGTGCTCAATGTCCACGTTGTCAAATTTAATTTCTTCAGTAGAGAAGACTTTATTGTTGAGCGCAATGAGAACACCTCCACCTCGTCTAAATAATCTGTCTTTGCGGTAGACGTCGTATGTGCTATCGAAGAATTCGGCATTAAGGTGGCTATGTTTGAGCCAGGTTTCAGTCAAGATGACTATGTCAAAACCGAAAGCAGCACATTTGTGGAAAAATTCATCCTGTTTGTTACCCAAGCTGCGAATGTTTTGGTAATAGACACTGATGCGTGTCGCGTCGGCTGTGTGCAGCTTGGGGTTTAACGGAATCGTCTGTTGCCCACGCGATGGGCGAAACGGTTTTGCTGTTGCTCGGAGTTTGCTGCGCGGTAGTGGCTTGGGCGCTGAGCAAATGGATTGAACCAATGGTTCACATTCGGTGTCGTCAGTGCCTGTGTATAGGCGTACATTGGCTGAGGATGGTTTCTGACTCTGTTTATGTGGCCATTTGGGTGCATCCCGTTTTTTGACAGCCGGTTTGAATTGACATGTGGTGCACTGGTGGACGAGGGAGGTTTCGGTTTGTCCACAAATTCACAGGCCTTAACTGAACTTGGCCATATCGACGGATTAATAACACGTTCAAAATATTGACGAGGAAAGGTCAGTTTGAACGTTATGAATTTGTAGCTTGAAATTGGCCGGCCACCACTTGTCAATCTTTTGCATTGAATCTCATTGACAATGTTGGATGTGGAGCAAATGGAGCGCAAATGACTCAAAATATCATCACAGGTGGTGTCATTTGAAAAGCGTGAAATGTGAACGCTCTTCGTCAGTTTGGATGACAGTAGAACTGATGGAACAATTTTCTTGTGTAAATTGCTGACCTGTGGTAACGGCGTGCAAATTGCTGGCTTGAGCGCGTGAGGCATTTTTTATAACCGGTTTGCGGGCCGGAGCGTGAACCAAATTGCGTAAATTCATTGCATTTTGATGAACTGATGGTGTCGAGACAGTTTCATCAACAGCGTTATCAACGCGCGACATACCTGGATCGTCGGATGATGTGAGGCACGTTCGTTTCACCGTCTCGTTGATTGGGCGACGAATTTTACGCTTAACAAGATTTTGGTTCGGACGTGGAGTTTCCACATATTCACTCGATAATATATAATATTGAGAATGAAGATTTCACCGTGGCACATAGACCATTGGACCGAACATTCATTTCTCCCCAATGCTCAACCATAAAAACATTAAAATAATTGCTCTCCATACACGTTCTACGTCCAGAATGAATAGAACTAAAACGGGCTCGTCGCTTCGCTCCTAACCTATCTTCGCTTCGCGAGCTCTGGTATCATTAGTATTCTTTATTATTTTGAGTTTGTTTTCACAAACACATTATTTAACACGATATAAAATGTACAATAAAAAACACTGGACTGAAATGTGAAATGTGGCTTATCCGAAAATCAAATAAAAATAAATTCGAAAATGAGTTCCAATTTTGATATGATGGTTTTTGAAAATAAAATTGAACAATATATTTAGAATTTCAATATAAGTTCAAAATCTCTTATCCGAAAATTGTTTTTTGAATTTCGAAGTTCCATGATGGTTGATTTTGGTCCAAAAGTTAATTGTGACGAAAGATAAAAGACCTACACCAACTGGTCAGATTTGAATGCAATCGGTCAGACGTTTAAAAGTTCGTGTATACACTTCAGCTATAGCTGAAGAAAAAATGAAACTCAGTCCATTTCTGATTACTGCCCAATCAGCATAATTTGGCTAATCCCAAAAATTTTCGCGATTCTTATTAATAGTCAGTTATCTGGCTATCTTGAATCAATGCATTTCTACACGAACGGCAACCTGGTTTCCGTAAGAATCACAGCTGCACCACCGCATTATCACAGCCGGCTACAGCAGGCGCGAGTGACGAAAGCACCCTAGTGCTGAAAGTCGAACTCGCCTATATATACACGAAATTTCGAACTTTTTTCCTAGAAGGGCATCTGGTATGATTGAAGTACGAAAATGCATTCAAACTTGGGAATCAACCATTCGCCTTCATAGAAACAGCCACTTGGAAATTGAGAGGAATTCCCAGTTTTACCCATTTAACGGACGTTGAACGCAGCCCGTTCATCCCGGAACATGTTTCTCACGTAGCTACTCGTGGAGACCTTTCCAACATACCCAAGAACGTCGAAATTGAACCATCCGTTTGAACATTTTCTTTGGCGTCTAAGAAAATACAAATTAGTCATATATTCATATCGGAAGATTTTTTCGTGTTCTTCTCAAATATGATATAAAAAACAACAGTTATCCTTCAAAGTTTTGCAGAAAATTAGTCTATTTTTTCAATTGTTACAATTAAGATGGTTTACGATACGTACTTTTTGTCCGATCTTTTTCAAACTTTCAGGGAATGAAGTACATCAAAAACTAAGACTTTTTTGTTCTACGACTTTTTGATTTGGGCGCCATCTTGGCCTTGTCATAAGCGCATGCCTTAGAAACTCCTAGAAATGGCCTTCCTTCCAATGACCACTTTGCCCAAACCAGTCAACTGATTTCAGATTTTTGGGTATCGTTGGAAAGGTCTCGAGGCCAGCTATCAAATGGCAAAAATTGGAGTTGGCGTGGTCTTATGGATGAAAAACCGAAAAACGATCATCTGGCCTTACACAAATCGGCCATTTCCCCGAAAACAATGCAATTTCTTAAGATGGTAACCCTTCACAAAGTCTTTTTATATCATAATATCAAGAAAAATACGGAAAATTGAACTATTTCCTAATATTTCAAATTTATTGCATTCATGATCAAATATGTGAAAGAACATAGACTTTTTGTTAATTTTATTGTAGAGTAATATAATAACAAAAAAGCTGATATCAAATAAAAAATTTCTTTCGAAGTCATTCCTAGTGACGAAAGCGAACAAAAAACCAGTGATATCAGATTTAATCAAAGAGTCTCCGCCAGCTCAGCACAAAATACCGTATCATTTAGAACTTTGTTTTAGTACTATAGTATGTTAACCGAACAATAGATGGCGACGTCAGATAACATATTTCAATTGTTCGAAAAAAATATATTCTATGAAAAAATTAATTTATATTTTTCATCAGAATCTTCCGTGTGTGATGAAAAACAAAACTGAACACAGAGATGACTAAGCGCACGCTCAGTAGCGTATTCAGCAACTCAACTGAGAGTCGTTTTCTGCTCTGTGCGTTTACACTCACTTCGTTATGAGTTTATGTGCGCACTCTGACTTTGTTGTTAAGAAATGTGTGCGCACTCTAACTCTGTTGCCTATTATGGTTTATACACACATATAAAGAGTTGAGTGTGTATTGTCTTATTCTTTTCTTTGTGTTTCTTTCTTTGTATATCCTCTCTATTGTTTCTTCGTTGTGTACGAGTGCGGTGTAGCGCACTCCGTTGGTGCGCTTATACTCTCTTCATGGAGTGGGTTTGTTTGTGCTGCAGCGCAATATCGCACTGAGCATGTTTTAAGCACGCAAACTCAGTGTCCGTGCGGCCGTTGCTCGGTCACTCGGTGCGCTTCAGTCATCTCTGACTGAACATTGAATTATTAAAAAAATGAATAAATAAAAAAACTGAACATTTTTGACTATAATTTAGTACACTGATTTGACAATTAATGAAAACATTTCAATTGGTCCGTACCGGCCCGTATATTTTTCTAAAACGATAATCTACGACAACTTTTTTTCGTGTCAATAACTACAACAGTGATATCGATTTGGTATTTCGACCACCATTGATCATCGTTTTAGAAAAAGTACGGATCAATTGAAATCCATCTCAACACTACACGTTCCTTTTCTCTCTTTCATCATTGTCGCTTTCACCGACCAACAGATGGCGCTGCTAGTAACAACATCAAGAAAGTACGGACCAATTGAAATCTCTCTCAACACTACACTTTTCTTTGCTCTCTTTCTTCATCAAACTAAAAAAATTGGAACAATACACAGAGAGAAATCCAACATGGTTTCACCAATACAAAAACATAATTTTGGCATTTTACAACAGTATTTGTGAAAATCGCAACAAATGTTTGGCTGTCAATATAGTACGAATTTGGGTGCGTTCCACACAAATACTAATCTGAACATTTGTTGTGATTTTCACAAATACTGTTGCGTTTTGACACTTTGCAATGTTCTGTGGTGTTGAACGTAGCCTCATTTTTCTCTGTGTAATAATTTGGCCAATTTATTTAATTTTTTTCCGTTGAATTTCATTTGAAATATCATGTATTTAATAATATATAAAAAATTAAATAAATTGGCCAAATTATTATTGTTCCAATTTTGTTAGTTTGATGAAGAAAGAGAGCAAAGGAACGTGTAGTGTTGAGAGAGATTTCAATTGGTCCGTACTTTATTTATATTGTTACTAGCAGCGCCATCTGTTGGTCGGTGAAAGCGATGTAGCATTTAGTACAAATGTTATATATGTTCTAAATGATACGGAATTGGTGGAGACTCTTTAGAAAATCATTTCGGAGCGATTTGGATTTGCCGTAGCCGTGCAGTATAAGACTACGAAGGGCGCATAGTTGGATTACGCGAGGCACGTAGAGCCTTTTTGACAGCTTATAAAGACAGCAAAAGTACAAGCTATAGATTATTAGTGCTATTAAGTATCCCCAGTTTTTTGTTGTTATTAGCCATTTGAAATTTATGTTAATAATTCGAATTGTTGAAAAATATGTTTAATTCAATCAAAATATCGTACAAAATAATCTCACGCAATTCTTTTAACCTATCGGAATCGATTTCCATTAGTCAAGTTTGTATACTGGAGAAGTGCCTCCTTAAAGAAGCTCTTCAATTACATAATATACACATACAAAATTGAATAAATAAACTTCGTATAGCAATCAATTTAATTTTATTCAATTTCTTATAATTTAAAAGGTAATAGAAATGAAAAAATTATTTAAATAATTTAAAATATATCCCATTTGCTGATCGAAGTTATACCTATGCACATACTTAAGCATCTTATGTTACTTAAGTAACATGTGACGTTCGTACAATCGTATAATTAATGTTAATAGTGCCTCCTTAAGGAATCAGCTGTTGATCAACCTTTTTCACATTATTTTCTATTTTTTGCATAGTATTTCGGTTTGATTTTATTGCGTTAGTGAATATCTAACAAAATTAACTCTAAATCTATGGATAAATTGAAAAAAAAAATCAGTTATTATGCACAACTTCAGACTGCGACATCCCTATGTAAACCCATACACAGTTTCTTATAATAGTGCTTCTTCTTCTTCACACTGTCGTACACAATGAGCGCAGCGCGGCCATATTGAAAATGTATACAGTGTATTGAGTGCGTTTAATGATGCGTCAACATGCGCATATGTTATTCGATTTATCATCTTGTGCTACTGCTTAGATAAACACTATTACATTTTTGGCCGATAGACATTTTTTCTAAATAAAATTGACACGTCGTGACATGTAACATTCGCCAAACCTCCAATGCAAATGCCGATAAAAATCGTATCATTTTCTTCTAGCCGATAAAATTGTGTGCCGTGTTATGCTCAGTCGTATTAACGTGCCGATTATCGCGGCAGATAAAAACGGATAAAAATTGATTTGTGGGCAAGACACCGCGAGAAACCAATCATGCTCGTTCGCATTCGGTCGCATTAACGTGACAATTCACGATAACATTCGAGCAAAAATGATATTTCGAAAAATCGTGAACCATATTATTCCTATCGATTTCTATCGGCTTTTTAGCACTATCGTAAACACTCCGAATTGTAACATAGTTCAAATTGTAAAATATTTGCAAAAAAACACGATTTTAACATAGATACGAATTTTAAATGCGACACATTATATACATTTTCGGAAAAAGCACGAAAAAATCTATCCATATGTAGAATAATTAAACACTGAAAATGTTTTAGTTTACATTCATTTATCCATTTTGAAAACAGCATCTAGTTTTTCACTGGTTTTGAGAGGAAAAGTTGAACTATGTTGCAATGTCACTCTTCCCAATTCATTGTTTTTTTCACTAAATATAGTACAGTAAAACCTGTCAATAACGGAACCTGGGAATAGTGGAAATCGTGTCAATAGTGGAAAAAAAATTTGGCCGTTGAGCTCTCCCATACAAATTGACCTGTTAATAACGGAAAACCGAAACTCCCAATACAATAATCAACGAATTTCAACTTTTGATTTGCGCGAGCAAAACGGAGCATACCACGTTGAAGGGGACCCTCTCCTGATCTCAAAACCATATTCCGTTTCTCTAGGTTACGGCACGACTTAGTGCACTTTGGTTTTATGTAGGTTTTTTCTGAAAATCGACGTTCTCTGTACACATCCAAGGCTAAAACTATGTCTGTAGACAAGCTAGCACCAAAAATAAAATGGCTCCGAATTGTGGAAGGAAGTACCTTTCAAACGCGCCATAGACCATTAGAATCAGTGCAGTGGTTAGAATTTTATAAACCATAAATATGAGAAATGAACATTGAAACTGGTCGATTTCACCAACTACCGGATTAAATATACATCAAAATGGGAGTAATTTTTGCCAGTTTCAAAGTTTTATCGTAAAGAGCATTGAATTTACATAAATTTAGCCACAGTCAGATCTATCGTATGACCACCAACAAGTAAGTAACAGCTGTACATAAGCGGTGGCGAACGTGAAAAATGAATAAAAATCAGAATTAAATGTAATCCAATAATCATATTCCGAAGATCGAAAAATCATAAAACTTCGGGAATCTTATTTTTTCATCAAAATCAGATACCAAACCAAATTTAGAGCCAATCTGATGGAAAATTGGGGTACCTCCCATACAAAAGTTTTTAATTTCATCTCTGAAATAGCAAAATTTGTATGGGAGGTACCTTTATTTCTTAACTGATTGGCTTCATATTTTACAAGACTCACTTTTTGAGCAAAAAATTAAAACCTACTAGGTTTGAAGCCAATCGATAAAGAAATAAAGGTACCTCCCATACAAATTTTGCTATTTCCGGGGCCCAGAAACGCGTAGTTATGTTTTGTGTGCTGCCACAAGTAACTACGCGCCCCACGTAGTATCTTTTACGATCTATTACGTTTCCCAACAAAAATGAAAAATATCTTCAGTTGTTTTATGATTTCCTGTAAATGTTTTTTAATAATAATTTCGCATTTTTTTCAAATGTTTTTTTTTTCAAATTCCTTTTTCAATGAACATTATTTGAATCTAAAACTCGTTAAGATAAGTTCTATGACTTTTTACCACTTTTCCGTTCAATGATTCCTGGATTTTTCAATTTGTTTTCTCACGCCATTGTAAATTCTACTCAAACTAGGCCATTAAAACCCATGTCTAGAAACTTCATTTTCTATATAAAAATTATCCAAATAAATTAAATGAAATGTTAAATGAATGTTCAATTTTACGTGATTTTACGTTTAGCATTGCTACACAGCATGTTTTGTTGATCTCCCAGTATATAACGTACTAGAATAAACTGACTGAAACTAGTACAATTAGCATTTGCCACCATTTTTATTCAATTATTTTTCATATTTTTGACATTTTGAACAATCAAAATAAAATTGAAGTGAGGTTTATTTTGTCACGAGTTGTTTTCCATAAACATATGTGCCGTAAAAATTACAAATTAAACTTTGTCGAACAAATCCCAATCTGAATACATTCTACTGTTTACTGAAATAGAAGTTTTATTCCATGCTTCAAAGTCTGTACGGAAATATAAATAAACTGATTAAGTATACCATGACGCTCGATGCATTGTATTGTAAACTATACTTTACAAGTAAAAATGATCAATTTTCATCCAATTTACTTGGAATTTGGCATAGATAACTTTTGTGATACAAAAATAAAATTCCAATATCCAAATAGCAGTTATATCGGGAGAAAGGCATAGTTGCAGAATGAAATCTTCAATTTTTCACTGATTTTTAAGGTGGACCAAAAAATTTGTTTGGGAAGTACTCAAATAGATTGTCCGATTGTATTGGAATTGTATCTGGCAACTGTCGTGAGTAAAGAAAAGTTCCGCATTTGGTAGCGGTTTTCGAAGAAGTTCTGTCTTTTTTGAGCCAATTTCTATTCATTGATTCCTGGATTTTTCATTTATTCATTTCACTTCAATCTCGACTCTATCCAAACAAGGCCATCAAAACCAATATATATTGGCACTTGATTTTCCTTGTATTTCTTTGTAAAATGATTGTTATCATCTCTACAAAGAAGGAAAATCAACTGAATTTGAAGTGAAATGAGTGAACGAAAAATCCAGGAATCAATGAATCGAAACGAGCTCAAAAATAATAGAAGACATTTGGAGATTGCTACCAAACTCTCAGATCTTCATTTCTTTGCTCATGGCAGTAGCCAAGAGCAATTCCAACACAATCGGATAAGCTATTCAAGTCCAGTATAAGAGAAAAATTGAGGAAACTGTCCATTGAAAAATCAGAAATTCTACCTTGTAAAGTATAGTTTACATGTGCAGAATGTGTACTACATAGTGAACTTCAGATGCATAGCGTATGTAACAAGGCATTGCACTTGTTACGCATATATTTTATATATTAAAAACAAGAATTTGCCATTTTCCATAATTATTTTCCCTCAAATTCCACTTTGTAAAGTATAGTTTACATGTGTAGAATATGTGCTACTAAAATCAAATATATACACGGTACATGACGACATAATATTTATAAAATCAAATTTGAATTATACGCTATCGAATCAAACTTTCAATGAATAATGTGTAATTGAAATTTGAACTTGAAAATTGTTGTGTTGTCGTGTTCCGTGTATAGAACTGAATTTCACTATGTAGCACAAATGCTAAAAAAGTGCTGTACTTTGCAAAGTAGAATTTCCAAGGTAGAATTTGTAGTACTAGATCCGCTGTCAAAGTATACTTGCGTTCACTACGTTGGGCGCGTAGTATACGTTTGAAGTTTCGTTTCCACGCCCCGGCTATTTCAGAAATGAAATTAGATACTTTTGTATGGGAGGTACCCCAATTTTCCATCAGATTGGCTCCAAATTTGGTTTGGTATCGGATTTAGATGAAAAAATAAGATTCCCGAAGTTTTATGACTTTTCGATCTTCGGAATATGATTATTGGATTGCATTTATTTCTGATTTTTGTTCATTTTTCACGTTCGCCACCGCTTATGTACAGCTGTTACTTATTTGTTGGTGGTCATACGATGGATCTGACTGTGGCCAAATTCATCTAAATTCAATGCTCTTTACGATGAAACTTTGAAACTGGCAAAAATTACTCCCAATTTGATGTATATTTAATCCGGTAGTTGGTGAAATCGACTAGTTTTAATGTTCACTCTACACTTTTGGGGCTTATAAAATTCTAACCACTGCACCGAATCTAATGGTCTATAGCGCGTTTGAAAGGTACTTCCTTCGACTATTCAGAACCATTTTATTTTTGGTGCTAGCTAGTCTAAGAAAAAAGTTACAGCCTCCGATGTGTACAGAGAACGTCGATTTTTAGAAAAAACCTACATAAAACCAAAATGCACTAAGTCGTACCGTAACCCAGATAAACGGAATATGGTTTTGAGATCAGGGGAAGGTCCTCTACAACGTAGTATGGTCCGTTTTGCTCGCGCAAAAACACCGTTGATTAGTGATAGTGTAAAAAAATTTCTTGACGAAATTTTTTTTCGTCTTTTATTCATCTCGTTTTCATATAAAACTAATTTTTTCCTTTATCAAAACCACTGATCATCATAAAAATTGTGCAGTACAATTTACATTACATTCATTTCAGTATTATTTTTCACTTTTGTCTGCCAAAATCATTGCTTTTTTATTCAAGCAAAGAAATTTTTGACGCTCCCAGTAAAAACATATTCATTCGATCAGTGCATTTACATTAAGTTTTGTAATCATTGTTTCGTTTCATGAAATGCAGGATTCATCGCTGCCAAATTGATAGTGTAAAAAATGAGTATCATTTACCTTCCCATTTTGAGTCATTGTTTAGACTGCTTGATTATTTTAAAAAGTGATGTTTGTCATTCACTCAGTGAATTTTACTGTTTTTTCACTTCATACATTTAGTAAAAAATCCTTTCATTTCATTATTTCCTCTTCACGTTCATTATATCACTTGATTTGATAATTGAATACCCATAAAAATGTATGTTTTGTTTTATTTTACCCTCAATAATGGAAAATCTTGTTTGAATCGACTCAAAAACCCCTGAATAACGTATCCTGTGAATACTGGAATTCTTGTCAATAGTGGAAAAAAAAAATTCCCACGGGATTTCGTTATTGACAGGTTTTACTGTACAAAATATTTGATGTTTTCATGAATTTCTACGGTGAAATGTTTTTGAAAATTTAATGAAACACTCTTTTTGCAATATATTTCAACAAATATTAATATTTTAGATAAATTTCATGATGTATCAATTGTAACTCATTCTTTCCGAGTTATAACATACAAAGCTGCTGTCAAACTGAACTTTGAATGAAAGTTCTATGTTGATTTGGTGTTGATAGATGTGACAGTTCGCAATGTGCCGATCACTTAGTGTGTTGAAATGTATGATAGTGTAAATATTCTTGTTTGCGAAAATTCACTTAAATACATTCCAAATGCCTTTTGACTAAAAAATTTCTGTGTTTGTGTTCTGCGCACAGGTTTTGTAGGAAAAGTTTTTCTTCTCAGGCCGTCATATGTACACTGCCATTTTTTCACTGTTATTTTGTCATAATAATAATGGAATATATCAAACTCACTTTAATAAATTAAAAATTCATCACTTTCTCAAACTCGATTCATTTCAACGAATGTCACATATGTCTAGACCAAGAGCCCACCGTACAAACAACTTTTTTTCTTGTGCACTGCATAAATTCATAAAATTAACATCTTCCCACAATACTCTAACACAAATGTACCACTTGTTTCAATGAAATTGGGCGGATCGCTTTATTCGCGGCTTTATTCGCGCTACGCGAAAAAGTATACTTTTTTCGCACCAGTATCGCAGAAATTTGTATTAAATCTTCATTCGGATCTAACTAACTTATAAATAAAATATCTGCACCGAAAAATGAGCGGTTTGCTTAAAAAATAGAATTAAAGGATTTACACTTCGGATCATTTTGTTCTGAAGGCATTGAACGCACCCATCGCTTGCACTGACATTCAACGTTCGTTAATTTTATGATGACAGCTACATTTGAAGTGTAAATCTTTTAATTCTATTTTTTAAGCAAACCGCTCACTTTTCGGTGTAGATATTTTATTTATAAGTTAGTTAGATCCGAATGAAGATTTAATACAAATTTCTGCGATACTGGTGCGAAAAAAGTATACTTTTTGGCGTAGCGCGAATAAAGCCGCGAATAAAGCGATCCGCCCAATTTCATTGAAACAAGTGGTACATTTCTGTTGAAGTATTGTGGGAAGATGTTAATTTTATGAATTTCTACAGTGCACAAGAAAAAAAGTTGTTTGTACGGTTGGCTCTTGGTCTAGTCACATTTCATGAAATGTCAAAACACAATGAACAATGTTGTCAAAAGTACTTAAGTAAGTGATGGGCGCGTAGATGTGGCGGCGCCACCAGTATCAAATTGCTTCACTGCGAATGTACGGGATTTGCTTTTTTGCATTCCTTCAAGTAGTTTCTGAATCGCTCCATAATGATTTTCTAAAATTGATCAAAATTGATATCACTGGTTTTGTGTTCGCTTTCGTCACGAGGAATGACTTCGAAAGAAGTTTTTTATTTGATTAAACATATCAGAGAGTATCAGATCCGCGATTAATCGTAAAAAAGTTGTTATTGCTGTCTTCTTAGACATCAAGAGTAATTTCCTTTCAGTTCCACATGATGCCCTTATTGAAGTTTGTGAAGCATATGGTTTTTCTAATAACGCCTTAAATCTTGTAAAGTCAATTTATAGTAACATTAAACAGAAAGTTGAAGTAGGTGATCAAGAATCTGATTTTATTGATATTCAAAATGGAGTTCTTCAAGGTAGTAGTTTCGGCCAAACATTCTTTTTAATTTGTTTTAATGATACTCTCAATGTGCCTGATCTGTAACTTGCCACTTATTCGCTGATGATAGTCATGCAATCCTAGAAGTAGATTTTGATCAAATAAATACAGCAATTGATAAAAATAACTCCGATCTAGCTAAATTCAATGATTTTATTTCGCGTCGCGGTATGAAATTTAATGGATCAAAATGTAAGGTCATGATTATTGGTTCCAAGCACCATACAAACCGTTTAAATTTCGATTTGCTAAATGATGTTATACTCGGTGGTGAGAAGCTTGAATTTTGTAAATCAATAAAAAATCTCGCCGTCATTTTTGACGAAAATTTAAATTTCGATGAGCATGATGGGGCTAAATTACAAACGGTTTATGGCGAGTTAAATCGAATACGGCATGCTAAGTGATTTATACCCAATTATGTTGAACGAGACATTGCTACTGCGCCGATCGATCCCATACTTAGTTATGGAGATGTGATTATCGTTGGGGTGCACACGGCACTCTAAATCAGGAAAATCGTATTCTTGTCGCGGACAACGGTAAGATAAGATATATTTATGGCCTTAAACGTATGGCTTTGAACGCCTCGAAAACTAAGTGGGTAGATAGTAGATATCAATTGGTGAAACCTAGAAGAACAAAAGTTTGTCCAACTTCGTAGCAATCAACGTGTGCTTCTCTGCCATAAGAACCAATGTATTTGACGTGACAGTGAATAGCGGTGGCGCCTGAATAGAATCTGCGGCAACTTTGGGACTATCAATACTTCTTGTTGTTGCGAAATTCGTGACAACAACAAAAAGTATTGATAGTTCTTAAAAATGCCGCAAATTGCTAATACATCTTATTTAGGCGCCATCGCTATCTTGCGCCGGCCAAAAGCATAGGTTGGTAGCAATAAAGAGAAGTGCAATGGTTGAAATAATGTATGTATTTCTTAAGACAGTTATCTCTTATCTCCTATCAGTTTCGCAAAAAACGCGAAGAATGATAAGAAAAAAAAGCATGCCATCGGCCGATGTTTTTGAGTTGCATGAAACTGATAAGAGATAAGAGGAAACAGTCTTAAGCAAAGTTATAGAAGACCATCGAGGTCGTATAGTAATCGATACTACAATTTTGCTGAAGACACCTAACAACTATAGTTGTTATCTCTTATCAGTTGCACGGAAACCGTGAAAAACCGCGACGACCCGCCAAAAATGAACGTCCATTATTTCAACCATTGCACTTCTCTTTATTGCTACGAAGTTGGACAAACTATTGTTCTTCTAGGTCTCACCAATTGATATCTACTATCTACCCACTTAGTTTTCGAGGCGTTCAAATGCACGCAAGCATCAATTGCTTGACAATGCTTCGCTATTATTTATTGCTATTATGAATGATTGAGCATTATTGATAATTCCGAGTGATTATTTGGGATTATTTTTGTACTAGATTGCATTATTTGAATTATCTAAATCTAGTACTTTCCCCTTTGGAATCACATGTTTGTTCGTAACGGTCCGTCCTCTAGATACCCAGATAATATTCGGGTTCGTTTTACACCGCGTACAGTCTTCGACACTCGTGCTTTTAGCTTCGCGGCCATTAATTTTTGGAATAGTATCCCGATTGAAATTCGAAATTTGGAATCTTTATTAACTTTTAAATGCGAATTGAAGCACTATTTACTAACCAATCAATAATGCGGTGTAAATTGCTAAATTTTAACTTTGTAAAATCAGAGGGGCGAAACCGAACTGTCATCATCAATTACAACGCGGCTGTCAGAATAAAGTACAAATTAAATACACGCCAGACAGTCTTAAGTGCACCTTCGTAGAACGACTCGTTGAATTTGAACTATTGAAAAAGACAACGTATTTTCGTGAACGTATATTATTCATGGAGTGAATAAAAATGATAAAATCAAGTCGAAAATGAATATTTGTGTAAAATTATGTTGTTTCTTTATTTCCTATTTAAATGCAATGAATGATTTGGATGACACATCCACATTATCAAATTTAGAAAAATGTTTCCAACATGAACATATTTATCTAAGTTTTCTTTAGATTTGCTGATGTTCAAATGAATTTTGAAATCAATTAATTCAATTTTCTCATTTTTTACGTTCGCTTCCTACAAAGTGAGCTTGAAAATGTGTTTCAGGAGCCATGGGAATAAAGTGGCTCCTTAAACACACAATGGCTTTGTGCCACCGAGTGCACAAATTTGTTCTACACATTGAACATGTCAGTAGATACTTAACCTCACTTTGTCAATCAAAAACAAGAAAAATGTTAGCAAAGAATTTCGGAGCAAAAAAAAAGAAAGTTCATATTCATTTTCGGTATTTTTTCAAACGTTTCTAAAATGTTATTAAAAATGGGTTTTCATATTAATACACTAGGTATATTTTTATAAATAATTGAAATATTTTTTAACCAGAATGCTTGAAATATGTACTCATGTACTTATGCATACTTTTAGCGCGTTCCGCAACGAATGACAACCGACTACGCGGTCCCCGTTGTAGTTTGACAGTTCGGTTTCATGGCTCTGTGTAAAATACTCAGATTGATCGTTATGCTTGATCTCATTAAATTTTTGGTTTGTACATAGAATTAAGATCTTTCTTTCTCTGATTTTCGCTTCATATTTTTTCTTTTTTCTTTGCATTGTATAAAGTAGAGTCTTATATTATTTTATGATGTTATTCCCCTGATTCTCCTGAGTCAAGCCGGTATTGTCATGGTTTTCCGGACCCAATCGCTGGTATTTAAAGTCCCTTCATGAGTATCATCCCCCCTTGTAATATAATTGTCTCTTTGCTGAAGACGCACCATGGGCGGAATTTTTACCGTATTGGCTCTTTGACCAGCATGTTCACAGCTCACTGTGAGCACATATTGCTGTGAATGTTGGTTTCGTAATAAATAAATAAATAAATATTAAGAACAAAGGTTTATCATGACATAATGTTGATCCGAGTGGGAAATCACGTTTTTCAATGGATAAATTGATATCATATGACAGAAATGGGGAAACGTATGACAAGAAATTGGAAAACGTATGACAGAAAATGGGAAATCGTATGTCAGCAAATTGGAAAACGTATGACAGAAATAGGAAATCGTATGACAGAAAATAGGAATAAGTATGACAACGTTAAAAAATTTATTTCTAACAAAAAAAAGATCTGATTGACATAAAAGACAAATTAAAATGTTCGAAACTCCTTGAAATGAGAAATTCTTTGTGAACGTTACTCTCTTGCAATGTTGAAGTGAAAAAGTACATATTTATATACAGTGCTTGTAGTACACTTGCTAGCACCAGTTGGTGTCTCGGTGCCATTAATGTACATGATAATTGGGAACTGTGAAAAGTTGCTGTAACGTCGCGAAATACGTCGAACATTTGCAAGTAGAATGCAAACTGAAAATGGGAATCAGCTAGATTTGAGCCCAATTTAATTTTAAGCTATTGGGAGCACATACCTTACCTGGAAAAATCAGTTTGGACCACCCTACTCTACAATCACTTTTTTTCAGTTACTTTTCAAATTACTTTTTCTCTAACTATGAAATTCAGTAAAAACAAGATCGCGTCGCTCCGCTTCGCTTCGCTCCGCTCTTATTAAGCCCCATAAGCAGTTGTATTTGTTTTATTTTAGTTTGTTGTTGCACAACAAACTAGGAAGGAAAGGCACTACATGAAATGTAGACTAGGGTGGTTTTTTTTCGCACTTTTTCGAAATTCGCATATGACGATGCATTTTCATAGGAGATTGGCCACAAAAATAAGCCCTGTAAATTTTTAGCTCGATCGGATAACGTTTTCCCTTGCCGCATCGGCCTCAAAGTTTGGAGCTTGGGTCCAAGGGAAATTTACCAAATCGTGCATCTGAAAAACCCACTTGTGGTGAACCGATCACCATGAAAATTGCATAATCTTATTTATTCACCCCAAAAAATTGAATCCCTGAAAGTTTCAGGCGGATCGGAGCATAAATTAAGGTAGCTCCCATACGAATGTTCGCATTTTCTTCATAAAATCGGCCAAAAGGGGAAATTTTTGTATGGGAGCTACCCTTGAATCGTTTCCGATTGGCTTCAAACTTTCTGGAGATTCATATTTTAATAAAAAACTAAGATCTTGAAAGTTTCATGACGAGCACATAAGCACAAGTGTGATTTTTGGTCCTGTGCTTGGATGGAATTTTCTTTGAACTTGCACTTCACTCTTTACATATAATCGCCAGTTCCCGCCGAACCAATCAACATGTGCAAGCCATATAGAACTTGAATTCTTCGTTTAACCTCACAGAATTAGATTCGGAGACAAACACAAATAATTCTGACTGTTATAAGTCATTTCAATCGACGCAAAGTTTGAAAAAGTAGGTCGATTGGCCATTTTATGACGTACATTTTGCACAAAAAGTGGTATAATTTTCTTTAGAAGTATGATATCAAGGCATAAAATGTCTTAAATGAAAGGTATTGAGATCCGCTTTGATGAACTACCAACACCCAATGTATCGATACTATAATAATGACGTATTTTTTCAACTAAAATGCTACACGAACTAAGAAATACACGTGAATCCTGCACTCGAGGTATATCTCCAATTCTTGATAACTTAAGCTTATATGACAAAACTACTGATTGATTTGGAAACATAGGCACCAAGAAAAATAAAAATAAGTACCTAATAGTTGAATGATGTATGTTATTCAGATGTTTGAACCATTAAAATGTTCGGTATTATTTGAGCGCACACAATGAGCTAGACTTCCACAAAACATATGATTTTTAGAATTGTAATATATTGGGCGTTGGTAATTCATCAAAAAGGGCCTCAATATCTTTCATTTAAGCCATTACACGCCTTGAAATTATGCTTTAAACGACAAAAATATCACTTTTTGTATAAAATATACGCCGAAAAATGGGCATTCTGTCCACATTCTGTGACTTTGTGCCGGGTAAAATGACTTATATCAGTCAGATTTATTTTTGTTTGCACATGAATTTTGGGAAAACAGTAAATGTCATAAAAAGAGAAATTGTCACAATTTTGGGACAACAGTAAATGAACTACATTAATGACTATAACGGATCGGTGCACCACGATGGCCGACCACCATTGTGAAGAACTTTTCAAGACCTTTCAAAAAATACCCATCATGAACCATATTTTTGGACGGTATAAGTGTTAAACCACAATGATGGGTGAATGGACCATGATGGTCGACCATGATGGCGCCTACGGACTTCGTCTAATCAAGACCTTTCTAACGGTGTATAGCACACCCAAATCGAGCAACCCGTTTTCCGACAAATCGCGGTAGAATTTTTTGACTGAAAAAAAACAGGGCTAAATCAATAGGCTCTACATTTCATTTAGTGCCTAAAAAGAGTGATCTCCATCTTATGTTGATGTCAACGCGGTTACTTTGGGGCTATTGAGTCTCAGCCTCCCCAAACAAATGCCAAGCCATTCCGTTCGAATTCATTATTAATGATGACTAACATTAGGACTTTTTTTTTATTTTCCTTGTCAAACAAAATTTTGACTCGATTCTCTGGCACTTGTTTGTAAATTTTCTTTAAAATTGTTTAAACGAATCTATTAGTGATAGTGAATAGTTAAAAATCAGGGGTTCATATGATAAGCTATCTGAAAAAATGCTAGGTTCCCCTAATTAGATAAAGTACAATGGTTAAAATGCACGCAAGCGTCAATTACTTGACCATATTAAATAGTATAAAGTAATTACGTATTTGAAGAAGAAGAAGAACACACTAATATATATCAATAGGTTTTTCTTTTTTTTTGTATATTATTTTTTATTACTATTTTTACGATATTTTTATTATAATTTCCTCCATTTTAATATCGTAATCTTCCGTTCAATAAATTGAGTTGAAAAATGTTTCACAAATCGCCTCCATCGAAAATTTCCAAATGATTATACTCGATCGCGCGAGACGCTGTAAATGTCCTACTATTTTGGACACGTCAATCATTTTATCCAAAGGTTAACGATGCCGAAACGCAAGTGTGGCTATCGAAAATCGAAGAGCCATTGCATTGAGAGTGAAGCACATCGAGTAAAAATTGGATGAAAAGCTCGCTTCATTTAAAATTCAGTAAACGTGATGCGAACTAATTAGTACACTACTACACTGCAACATTTTTGAGTGTAAAGACAGTTGTTGAGTGCAAAATTTACAATACATGTAAATACACAGACTCGATGCCAGTGCGTGCCTATGTATTAGCGCGTATATGAACAGTAGCCTTTTGAACATACGCATAGAAAATAACTCATTTTACCCAAATTTCGGTGTAAATTCATCTTAAAATAGTTGAAACCTCTATATTGCCACAACTCAATATTAGTCTTTACACTCAAAAATGTTGCAGTGTATGGAAACCGAAGGTCCTGCATCTAAGCGTCTGACAGCTCACTTCTAGCGCTACGAGACAAGTGCCAAAAGTTGTGACACAGATCGTTCAATATATTATTGAATCTTTTTTATATTTGTTAATAAAGTAGACAAAAAAAATAAAAATGTCACGAATGTGCAAAATTGATTTTTGTGAGAGCGTAGCACGTGACAAACATCAATTTTATAAGTAAAAAAAGTTTTATTTCATTACGGAACATTGTTGATGCGTTCAATTTGTCGCGTTCATGAGTGCGTCTTACGACGTAAAGAATTGAAATGAACTTCACTGAATGCGCTCATCGCAAATTCGTGTTTTACTATGTTTTGTTAGTGTGGTGCAGGGGTTGTGATGGAAATATAACATCTGATTGGTCCATTCAAGAATTAAGGCTCATTTCTCGTGAAAACAATATACACCAAAACTTTATTTTGTTCATTCGTTCGTTCTCATCTTTGTCTTCACACCCGTTATGAGAACCTAGCATTTTGTTAAACGTGGTGCTTCCGTATGCGCATACATACGAAATACGGGAAAATTGAGTTGAATTGTGCTCTTGAGAACCGATGCTCTTGTTTAGAGATTTCGGCACTCGCCAACTGAATGACGTCAATCCGCATGGAAAAATGTTCAAACTGCGGTTTTGTACAAAAGACTGAGAGAGACTGGAGTACATATACGCGCGCGCGCTTTTCCTCTCTTTTTTCCGTTTCCATTAACACGTAGGCAAGAGTAAAGTGTCGGCGCTGTTCGCTGTTTGAATAACAGCAGCGTTGGGAATATCCTGTGTGCGAACATAACGCACGGAATATATATATATATAATGCATATGAAATCTAAAACGCATCATCGTAGTACACGATTTCATAGCACAAAAGAAAATTTTAGCAATGTTCGTCTATTGATTCGAAATGTTCAATCCGTTTCGCAGAAGAAATTCGCAATTTATTTTACATTGCGTTTCTCACGATTTTCGCATCACTATGTTTATGCGGTAAATTCATTACTTCAACCGATTCCACCAACATGAATACGAAAACATTAATCTGTTATCTGTAATCAAAAGCGCGTAAATCGCGTATGAGCACATGCATGATTTTCAACGAAATGCTCGCTCTCCTTGCGGAAGCTTACCCCGAGCGATGTTATGGAAATGATTTTTTGCCCGCTGTTCAATCAACCGCCACCGCTCCCATCGAAATACCGTATGTAGTGCCTAACTGAATCAAAATTTACGGATCCTGTGGATATGCGTGAGCGTGAGATGTCACCGAGAATCTTTTGCCGAAATGTCCCGTTATTCTTTCATAGCACGTACCAAAACATATTCGCTGCTTATGTGTCGCATCGTACCGATGCGCTACTATTTATATCACAGTGTTTTTTCATCTGATTTTTTTTCTTCTTAGCTATAGGTGTGTCCTTCTTCTTCTTCAAATATGTATTGCCTATCAGGGAACATCGATTAAAAACAAATTAATTGTCAATTATGTGTGAAACTCTTGAATTAGGTGAAGCATTAACAATTTAATTCATGTGAATAATTTTTGATTGCGTTGTTGAACTAATTCGATGAAGCTGTAATTTCACATTGCCTTACCGTTATAATGTGAATCTCCATAAAGAGAATTTAAACTTAGACGCCGCATGGTGCCGATTTCAATAATAATTCATAGCATGCAATCGCCCTCTCGCTCTCATTCCCTCTATCTCGGCAAGTAGTAATAATGGATTTGAATTGTCATACATAAACCCGAAGATGTATGGCAACCCGCACTTTTTCTCGGACTTTAAACACATGTGTTTACAGTTTTTATATTGCAATTTAAACGATACGTACTTGATTTGAAATGATTCGGCGCTTCGAATGAAGAATGATATAACATTAACAAATATATCCAATAATTGCATAGGAAATTGATTCAAGTATCACCTGAATTTGTTTTGCTCTTCACTTCAAATAATAAAGTAAGAACATCTTACTATGCAATGCAATCGTTTGCATAATGTATAATCCCCTAAAAAATGGCAATAACGTACTTTCCCCTATTATGTCTGTTTGTTAATTTTTTTATTAGATTTAAAAGATGTGTACGATTTTCATTATATTTATGGGAATCTTTCTGCGATTATCAAATTCAAAGAACTGGTCACTTGAAATGCTTTAATGATTTCTGAGACGACAAGCCACTTCACAGTAGCCTTATCCGAATTTCAAGTGGATAACAATTCGAATTAATTCCAATTATAGAGAAGCTTCTGGAAGCATTTTACTGCAAAATAAAGATTCTCAACGTAGGATTTTAGGAACGTAGACGCACTTTGCTAGGCGATTACATGGAATTGTAGCGCATCATACAAGACTCAAAACTCAACGCCTAAGTCCGCATTTGATAATTTCCGTATCTGTAAAATGTAAACATTGATATTTCGCAATTTGTGTTCAATTATCTATACGATATGGATATTGGTCACGGGACTCTCATGAGCAACACAGTGTAGCGCAATGTTGATATATTCAACAAAGCCAAAACCTTTCAGAGTTCAGTTTGTACTGCTTTCGTCTCATGACTGACGTTCAATATGTCATTTCTGAAAGCACGAAAGCATTCACTATGTAATCCGTATAGATGCCGTTAGAGCATTGATAACTGAATATGTTCCATTTACACTGCACTTTGTTAGTCATGAGAAACGACTACATTGCATACAGGTACTATGTTTATCGAACCATATAGAATTCAAAAGAAAAGAGTAGAGAAATAATTTAAGTGCGCTGCGAATCCATAGTATGGCATTACATTTGCAGTTGAGTTCCAAGAAATAAGTGGTCTTATGAGCTCTTGGAACGATTTCTTTGCGCCAAACAAGTCAATATTAATGTTTTCGCAGTGGTTTCCGAAATACAGAATATCTGGAAATCTATTTTTAGAACCGAACTCAAAGTCACAGCTAGTATGATAACAGGCTGGGTAAATTCACTAGGAAATACCCACGATCCAGTTTTAAGAGGCGTTCATGTTGAGAAATAACCTTTGGAAGATGTTTCACACGCAGTTCGCATCCAACATATAAAAGACGTAATGACACATGACGATTACAAGATATACAAAGTACATTTCTTAGTATAACTCTAGGCAGTTATTCCCGATAAATCCACATCAACTTTATCACGTATTATATACACGAATGACACTAAGAAGTGGCACAATTTTGTTGCACAGAAAGAATTTTTTTTTCTAACTTTTCCAATTATTAAATAATTTGTTTCTTCTTTTGGGCATACCAAATATGTGTAGCAAACAAATGTGAGTCTTGAGTCGAATACCGACGCATTCGTTTCGGAAATTATCGCCTTCAGCGTTTTTCTTTTACTTGAATACTCTAATTCAATGATTCATTTTACGTTTAATAACTTTGCTCACGGCAATTTATCAAGTTGTAAATTTTTTCCAAAACATTTTATTCGCCATGTAGTTGTCATTTAGTGAATTTCAACCGTCTAGTTCGAAGCTATTTTTGACATACAGTGTGTACCCAAATATAATTTATCATGTTTGCTTTCTTGGTTTCAAATGACTACTCGTGATATTTCACGTGAATAATCTGGGAAGGTGCAAACGCAATGACGTCACTGACCAACCGCTGTGTTTCCGCACTTACTATTTTTCATTATATGGAAAATCTTGAAACGGAACACAAAAATCCCAAAAAAGCTTAAATTGGACTACAGCTCTTGTACATCATGACAATCGATTGACTTTCAAGGAGCGATGGCTTTCGATTTTAGGATGAAACCAATCAACTGAGATGCCAATTACCATGAAGAATCACACAAAGAATGACGAAATTCTCCAACAACGTGCTGCTTATTCCATCGACTAGACAGAGTTTTTGTGTTGTGCTTTCCGCTTTCGATGTGCACACAATTTCCAATTATTATAATGATTAATTTGGGCTTCCATGCAAGACGATTTTTTGTTTCTGTTGTGACTTTTTGCTTTGGCTCTTCTGTGCAAATGAATAACAAAATCGGTAGACACAGCAGTATGCGCGTTCGCGTTGACTAATAAATAATAAATACATTGCGCGTGTGTGCGTGTGTATGTGTGGATGGGAAATAATGGTCCACGTTCAATCGATGTTTAAGTTATATCACATCTTCCGCAATGTGTGTTATCGCGTAATGGCTGTGTTTTATGTTTGAGATTACTTTAATACGAAAAAAAAATTGAACGAAGAAAGAACAGCATACACGACATCAAGTGACGCCTACACATTGATAGAAAATCGAAAAAAGAAGAAAAATGGCAAATATCTTGAGACGCACGTATTAGCGCAATTCAAGTTCTGAATGTTGCTTTCGACACCCATCTGAGAAGTTGTCATTTTTAAATTAAATGCAAGATCCATTGCTATGCCATTATACAAAGCAAAATAATTTATACGGCGTTTCATTGTTGTTATTATTTCTGATGGTAATGGTGGTGGTGCTGCTGTTTTATCTTGGAATTATGCTCCAAAGTAGAATGCTCTCCGTCATTCAGAACATTCGATATGCATTTTGGAACGAGCCAACGGGTTGAGGAGAAGCGTATACAGTGCAAAAATAAATATTCCTTGTAGGCGAACGGCTGCACAGGAATCTTCCCGGAAAAATCGTTCAATCACCTTTTTTTCTATCCATTTCTTGATTTACGTTCCCTGTTTGCTCCGTTGCTGTCGAAATATATAAATATACTTCTTTCTTTGACTAACAGATGAAGAAAAATTTGACGTCTGAGCACATTTTCTGTTGGCGCAAAAACATAAATTATTTCTAAATTGAAATTACCATTTGTATACGAATTTCTCATGAGTTATTTCGTATTCGCCAGCACTCGTCTGCTATTATCGTTTGTATCATGTACTTTTAGGATTTAGAAATATTATTTTAAATCATCTTGAGTCTATTTTTGTTGTCCACTTCGGAATTATGGTTCAGATGAGTGAATATTTCATTGGAAAAGACCGTAACCTTTAAGTCTAGGTTAGATATATCATTTTGCTAAACAGAGGGGAATAGAAAGTTCTCTTCGTTTTTTATCAGGTCGATGGCTTTTTTAAAGAGTCTCCACCAATTCCGTATCATCTAGAACATATATAACATTTGTACTA
The DNA here is from genome assembly GCF_009176505.1 of Sitodiplosis mosellana. NCBI lineage: Eukaryota > Metazoa > Arthropoda > Insecta > Diptera > Cecidomyiidae > Sitodiplosis > Sitodiplosis mosellana. The sequence continues at coordinate 1,636,724 of NW_022601407.1, forward strand.
AATGCTACATCGCTTTCACCGACCAACAGATGGCGCTGCTAATAACAACATCAATAAAGTACGGACCAATTGAAATCTTTCTCAACACTACACGTTCCTTTGCTCTCTTTCTTCATCAAACTAACAAAATTGGAACAATAATAAGAACCGTGTCCCATTTTGGGCTGTTTTGCACAGAGTTCTAAAGCATATAATCTTAAAGGGCATTGTGTGTAGATAAATTACATATAGATACCCAGCCCCAAAAATGTGAGGAAAGGGGTTAAAATAGGGGATATATTGGTAACCCCAAAATTGAGGTATCACTTCCGAGGACCATAGCTCCTCAACTATGGGTAGTAGGGCAACACTCCTTGGGTCAAAAATGAAGTACTCGTGAATCCAACGGTGTACCTATCCAACGGTGTACCTATCCAACGGTGTACCTTTCCAACGTCCATAACATCCCCATTTGTTTATAGTAAATGAAAAATACGGTTATATGAAAAAATGTTATTTTTTGGGTAAAAAAATCATATTATACCCATTTTCTGGGGCTGGGGCAGGGGCTATCACTTGGGTATGTTCATTAAAGTTGTACAGCGTTCCAAGGGGAACAATATTGCTTTAGACCATTTTGCCCCGTCTCCTTCAATAATGGGTCTACGGCCCTTTACTCTCATAAAATTTTAGCCTGGTACCAAGGGCGGTGTTTCTTTTTGTGTCGTACGATGTTTATCAATAAGACTTAAAGGTGTCAAACGGACGGACAACGGACGGACATTTGCTGTCCGTCCGTCCTTTTGAACATTTAGGACGGACAAAAAAATTTTTTTTGTCCGTTTGGAAATTTAGGACGGACAAAAAAAAAAATTTGTCCGTTTGAAAATTTAGGACGGACAAAATTTTTTGTCCGTCCGTTTGAAAATGTAGAACGGACAACGGACAAATCTTTAGGACGGACGGACAAATTCTTCAAACGGACATTTTTCAGACGGACGGCCAACAATTTTGTCCGTCCCAATGGTATAGTTCGGTATATTTATTTCTAACTGTTTCTTTGTAATGTGTATAGATCATATGACTCCGGCCTCTTTGCAAAGTTATACTTTTCAATTTCAAATTGTATAATGTCACCAAAGCAACTAAAATCGTCGAAATTTTCAATAAAAATAACAATGTTTATTCGGTAAAGGGTGTCCCAAAAGTACCTGGCCGATTTCTTTTTTGAATAAAATCTGCAATTACCGACGGATTTTTGTCATATTTGACAGGTGACATCTCAAAACTATAGAATTTAGTTCTGATAAGGCTTCCGACCCAATACATGACAGACAAACTAGTAATCGAACCCTAAGTTTCACACTACAAAAACAGTCCTCCCTTAATATTACAAGGTATAAGTACCGAAGGACTTTTCGGTATCATGCACCGTCTTTTTGGATATGGTTTGTTCAAAGAACTCTTTCCTTCCATCTTATACTTTATTTTCACCGAAGAAACTGATTAGAAATTTTGAATAGTTTACGAGATATCGTTATTGAGCCAATTTCGGCTCTTTTTGGCCGAATTGGCCACGACCGGGACAAGAAAAATTTAAAATTTTAACTCAAAATTGACGGTCTAGGACTTGACGAACATATCACATTAGAATTTTTTTTCCAGTAGCCTTATTTAAAGTGATTTAGAGCAGTTCGTCAACACCTTTGTTGAAAAAACAACATTTTTTGACGAATTTTCCCTAATTTTTGACCGAAATTGATAAATTTCCTCAACAAAACCAATTTGATTCGTACAAAATATTTTTGAAAAATGTTGTATCGAAAGTCCACCACATTTTGGAGTCATTTGAACACGATATTCAATCGATCCATGTCGGAAAAATCAACATTTTCCCGAACTTTGGGGCTCAAATTATGCTCTAAAATAGAAGCCGCTGGTTTGGTCATAAATGGAAAAATCATATGAAATTCAACTCCGAACCAAATCCTACAGTTTTGAGACGTCACCTGTCAAATATGACAAAAATTCGTCGGTAATTGCAGATTTTATTCAAAAAAGAAATCGGTCAGGTACTTTTGGGACACCCTTTACATTGCGACCATTCCACACGAAATCAATCAAAATTCACATCGAGGTTCTCAGAATCGGCTGAAATTTCGCACGGAAGTTGGGTTTGTGCAAAAACCCAGAAAGCCAAAATATTTCCCCCGTGTCTGCCTCTGGAGACCCTGTATGGATAGTGCAAAAATCGAAATTTCGCAAATTTTCGAATTTTTGGACCATTGATAAAAAATTTCAACGCGATCATATCTGAATGAAATTTTCACACAAGTTAGGGTTTGAAGAGCCCTTTCCAGCCCACCCTTTAGGTACCTCCCCAGATACCACCAGACCCAATTTTTGGGCTAACAAACATTCAGGGTGGGAAAAGAAAATTTACCCCCCCTTAAGGGTCGATTTTTATTTATTTTTTTGATTTCTCACCAAAAATAGTCCAAATTTAGCGAAAGAAATTTTTGGGACAAAACAT
>NW_022601407.1:1644235-1662211 GCF_009176505.1 Sitodiplosis mosellana
ACAATTGCGTGGAACCCAAACGGTTTTCGCGCGTTCAAATTTTGACATTTCATAAAGTTTCGTCATAAGTTTGTGAATATATGTTTCAATTTGGAGTTTACAATATGGATAGTTCAGTTTCCTAATATGAGATTTCGTGTATTTTTGCGATTAAAATAAAAATTAAACTATTGAATGAATTTTTCGTTAATCAACCGATAAATCAAATAAAAGCCAAATAAATTCTTTTTCGAATAGATATAAACATGTTGGGAATCTATGAAGTAATTTTGTAGAAATGGACATGCAAATCGGAAAATTGATAGTTTATGTTGCAAATTGGAGTGTTTACGATAACAGTTATTTCTCTATCATTTTGTTCAATAGTACGGAAAAGTTCGTCGTACATCGGTACGACTCTTTATAAAGATTTCGTTCTTGGCACATAATAGTTACCATCAAATTGTAATTATATTTTCGGAAGTGGATGGAAAAGTCATTTTCATTGATTTTATTCCTAGCATTTTTGCAGGAACATTTTTCAATTACCTCTAATTTTATGTGTGTCAACTAGGATGTTTTCGGCATCGTTTAATCAAAAAATGGTATGCCTCATTCGATAGATCTCAGAATTCTGAGTCGATTGATAATATTTTTGTCGCGGATGGAAGCTGAAAACAAAAACAGTTTTATTCTGAATTTCCATAGTAACCTGTGACAACCAGATTTGATTTGAAATTTGAAAGCGAAAATTTGACAAGAAAATATAAAATTGAATCTAGTTGTCACACGTTACTATTTTTACTACATATTACATTTTTTGTTTTTAGTTTCGGGAAGTGTCACCACATGTCCATCCGCAACAAAAATGTTATCAATCGACTCAGAATTCTGAGATCTATCGAATGAGACTTACCATTTTTCGATTGAACGATGCCGAAAACACCCTAGCTGTCCACTGTCCAGTGTGCATGTATTCGCTGCTTAGATAAGTGCATAAATATATTCATCGAAAAGTTCTTTGCTGGAAAATGTTTTCAGAAAGTTCAAAAAGGTCTTGGCCCGTATTAAAAACTTGTGTTTAATGAAATCATGGATAAGTACCGGAATCACACATGCCACCATATATTTGCTGATTCCGCTGCAAAAATGAACACTACATTTGGCGGAAAAGTAGATTCTAAACTTCAGACAAACTCATAAAATGAAATAAGATAACGAGGCTCAGAACTCTCGTTTCCATATACGTTTTTTTTAAATATCCGTGCGGCACACACAAACAAGTCAACATAAAACTTGATGAAATTGAATCAAATGAGATGTATTCAAATGGCGTAACTAGGAAAAATGGAAAATTGCATATTTGTCGCATGTGAATGGATGCAAATTTTACTCCACTGTTTTCGGCCAAGTTTCAGATTTTGACGAGATGAGAAAGATTTCCCGAGATATCGGCCCGAAAAACCCAACTCGCTAAGCTGTAGAGTTACTTAAAAAATACCTAAATACATTGGTGTTTTTTTTAGTAAAATTGCTTTTAAATTCAACTAGTCACACAAATACCAATCGTCATCAGAATTTGCATTTTCAATTTTTCTCAATTATTCGATTCTAGGACTCAGTAAGCACATTTAATTTCAAGTTGTGCTACCTGGGCGTTCTTCATTAACGTGCGCGACGAGTGAATTGATATTGACACTCATCCACTGCCACAAGTGTCGTTCTCTCGCCCAACATGAATTTCCCAAACATACGCCACAAAAATAACACAACAACAACAATAACAACTACAGCCGACATTGTCAGATGAGAGCTGTCCGCTGGTCAGAAATTGAATAAATAAATGGGCAAAATTTCCACCCACTCGCACTCGTTCTCGTGGTATCATCATAATTAACCATTAATTTTAACGCAAATCATAAATGCTTGTTTACGCATCTATTTAATTAAAAATAATACCATTAAAATGTATATATATGCAGTATGCAAAGTATGGTTTATGTATATGTATATATTTCAACTTCCATTCTGTGGCCACCTTTTTACATAATGTGTGTTGTGCGCCAAGAGAGTTACAATGGCATTTTATGACCGCATTTCGTTGAACGATTTTTGTCGATTTTTACTATGCTGATTCAATGCATAACAGTTTCAAAAAAAACGTTCACATTTTTTTTTACCGGACAAAAGTAGTGGAACAAAGAACGAGAAAGAGAGAGAGCTAACTAGCAAGCGAATGAGCACAAGATTTGAAACGTGTGACGTGACATTGAAGGACTTGCACACACAGGTTTTACGTCTGAAAATTCCCAAACAAACATCTAATTAAAATCAATTATTTCCATTTCCATGTATATGTTAAAATAGGCAGGAAAAAACACACATACAACCCTCTCAATTTAATGAAAATGAGCGAATTTCTCACTTTCGATCGCATTTAAATATCGCATACATATTCTCCATTTTCAGTACTGTTGAGTAAATGAACACGAGCAGCTAATATTCACAAGTTAAAATGTAAGTACAAGGTATCAAAAAGCCCAGTAATATACTAAGTAGTACTATATTTTGATAATGTAAGAAAAAAAATGGAGTTATACAAATAAACGAGCGCACAAGATATGTTCAACTCTTGATATGTTTAACTTCACCCATTAACCTCAGAACTACATGTCACGAATGGGAAAAAAAACTGTTCCTTTGGTTCTTAGCATATGTTTTTCCCAAAGCGATATCTTCTACGATTTATTTTAGCTAACAAACGTTTACTTTTGAAATATGATTTCCGGAAAATGAATCCACAAAATTGTTAAGGGATAAAACTAGTGGCCAAACTGCACTTAAACAGTAATAAACCGGAGCATACCGCCTGATGAATTCATTCGTTAGAAATAGTTAAGATGTCCAGACGTTATTCTGGGAAGAAAATTGGAATAAAGCTAAGGAGTTTTGCATTTAATTCGCAATGTTACCATACAACGAAATGCCAAAATACTGGCAAGTAATATTAAAGGAAAATCGAAAAAGTGTTTACGTTTCTTCGTATGGTAATATAAACTGAATGAGCCATCCCTCTCTGAACTGAGCGCTCATTTATTGAGGAGCTGGCGCGCAGGGGGCGCTCGCGGACATGCTTGTACAAGAGCGTTCGAACAACACATGTGATATATCTGATGAATTCATATGCTGAGGTATTGGTTATAGATTCATCGTACGATATGCTCAGCAATAATCATATGAATATGGCATATAATATGATTTGCTTTCGAATACATAATAGTACTCTCAATTTCCTTATATTAGAAGAGTTAAAAAAAACACAAAATTGTAAGAAAAATGACGAGATCTTTACCGTTTTCCGAGATTTTGAGCATGTTTTTTGTATGCATATACGATTTCTTCGCACATTTTTCACGGAATTTCACTGAAAAATCCATGCTCAAGTTATAAAGGAATCCCACTAACTGGAACAAAAGTACAATCACGTACGTGCACCTATTTTCTTTCCCAAAAAAGAGCTGGAGCATACATATGTTCAAAGCAGAGTGTTCAGTTGTGAGAACTGGTCCCATCAGTGTTATTCTCATTCAAGTTCTGAGCAATGAGCATGGTATATTTAGCATGTGGGCTTTATTGTCATTCCGTTCGTTGCAAAATTCATGCTGCAAATGCTCAGGCGTGCACATTTGTACATGTGTGTGTGTTTGTGTCAATTTTTGCTCCATAAATGTTTTGGGGCTATATGATGCACGCTCATTACGCTAAGCATTGTTCAATTTCGGCGCAAGTGAATTTTTCCTGCAACTATCTGACAAATTGGTTTCGACATCATCAGCATCTGATCTCTTGCTCTCTCTCCCTCTCCCTCTCCCTCGCGCTCTGATTCTTCCTTTCGTTCATACCTTTGAGCATGCCACAAATATTAAAATCATTTTTGCAAAGAGACAACAAACCAATTATTACGCGTTTGACTCCAAAACGAAGGCACAGAAACAAAGAACAAAACAAATAAACAATGCAATTTTATGCGGTCAATATAATTTTGTGCTTTTTACGTCGTAGAAAATAAAAATAATTGATTTGAAAACATCATCAAGTGCATTGAACGCCTATTCGTTGTTTACCACAGCTTTCTTATGGATTTTCCTTCAAATACCCAACACACAATCCAAATCCGTAGCACCAAGTTCATTACAAGAGAAATCTATTGAAGTTGTTGTTGTGATTGGTGAACGACGCTTCAGTTCAATATTTTGTTTTTCTTTTGTTGTGTGAATATTTTTAGCATTCGGATTTATTTAATCGCTCGTTTTTGGCACTAACATGAAATGTAGAGCTGTTTTGTTTAGTGTCTGATTTTCGGAGGTCCGTATATATACGATATATTTTTCACGTCAATGTCAATGTGTACATTCCAGTATAGATAATATTAAATGGCCGGATTGGAATTTTTCCGTTTTTTTTTGTATGCGATTTATTCATAGAGAGTTTTTTTTTCTTCTTCGCAAAATATGCACGAAACTCTTCATCATTTACGTGTACCCAAAACGAAATTAAGGTTTATTCCAATCCAGATTGCACATGAGTATATGAATTCGTCGTCTATCTCGAAACGATAATTCGATTGGTCGGAAACATCCGTCGGCAATCGCTTTTTAAAGAATTTTTTCTACAAACAATACATGGTATCACAAACTTAAAGAATACTCTACCTGCGTCACCAATGACCAATCGACTGTCGAAAAGAAAAATTGATATGGGATAAACATAAATCAAATGATTTTCTCTCATGCACAAATGTTTGTAATACAAAAGTGGTTTTTCAGCTTACAAATGATTTCCAACTGCGTGTATAATACTCGCGTAAGGTCAAACGATGAAACTCATAAAGTGTGACTACATTCAACGCCCATTTTAATATCACGTCCATTCCGGCGTAATTGTGTTTCCTATTATATTGGTACTTTATGCGATGTGTAAAATTTCAATTTCAATGATAATAGGGAAGAAGAAAATTGCGTTGCATAAAAGAGAAAAACATGCGCATGCAAAAGAAGAGAGAGAGAGAGAAATGGAATCCTAGTTTATGTGTTATTCTTCCCACGGCGAGGGATGTAATATGCTTTGCAATGTTTGCAATGAATAAAACGGCAGCCAACGCAAATATCGGCTTTATAAAATAGCTGAAGAAAAGAAAGAATGAAAAAATACCCACCAAAGGTCTAACCAAAAGATCATACGGAGATGCATACGTTGATTTTCGCCAATATATTTTTTTCATTACTTTTTACAGTTCGCTAGTTCGAGTTTGTGTGTATATATACGTGTTTGTGTGGGACAAATTTATTGACTTAATTCGATAGAATATAAACGTCATATCGTGTCAGGAATATGACGGCCAAAGTAATCATTTACCGTCAATATATTTCGTAAAGTAACTAAGCACATTTCTTTTTATTTGCCTTAAGCCATCAAACTAATGTATGCACAGTGCACACACACACACACGCACATAGATAGATAGAGGTACATATATAATAATTTCTGAATTTTATTACAAGTGTACGGTAAGCTTAAAGCTCTTAACGTCATCTCGTTTTTTCTCGATAAAGAAATGTTGCAATTTAGTGATCAATACACGTGTGTCGCATAAAATATGAATTTTATCTGAACTTAGCCGACTCACCATGAATATTTACTAGTCTATATAACATGCCCGATGAAATTCAGATCTGATTGTCGGCATTTCGAACGCCAATGCGACACATATACACAAATTCACACATTAATACGTTTTACGATGTGGCTGTGGCTCTATGCCATCTACATGCATATGGAGACACAAACACTGACTTGTCAGAAAAAGAAATGTTGACTGATGCGAATGAAGAATGTCATGCGAGTATCACAATGTTTCGAATCATGAAATCATGTTCACATTTGTTCGGAATGTATGCTTTCTAATTAAGAATGTCTGGATGATAATCATTTAATCATAAATTTTCTTCAATAGTAATTGACGGTTACATATTAAGTAGGTTTGTCTTGTATTGAATGGTAACGTCTCAGAAAAGTGTCTCCTGTCAAATATACAGGATTGAATTCAATACACTTGCCTATATTTTCATGACATTTAGTTATTAAATTGGCAATCTATTTTATTCGGAAAAAATGTAAATTTCGCATATTTTTTACAGTACATCTTCTCCTGAATTGTTCAGTGTATATCTTCATTTGGATGTTGAACTGTTGCGTTTGAACCGAATCGCATAAAAATAGTCTATGTATATAACGCACGTTTGCGAAATGAAAAACAACCATTCGGATATTTTCACATCAGCTGCTAGAAACCGTTTGTTTACGAACAGCATAACAAGCTTACATGAAAATCTGTTTTCTTTAGCCAAAATTGAAACGAATGAAAAATAGATACACACGATCTACGATACAGATACAGAAATCAATCCATTTTGCGAGAAAACGAAGAATTCCGTGCCATGTCTCCGTTTTGACAGCTCAATTGTCAGCTGTGTTTACTTGGTACACTGCATAGCAGCATCTCAAAGTTGCAAAATATTGCAATTATTATTATTTTTGCGCCACAACAAATGAGGAATTTTCGGAGAAATTCTATTTACTCGCATTCTCCAGTTATCTCGCCCAATCATTTTACACACATTCTCTCTGTCTGTCATACAGAAGTGAACATCGACACTAATGTGCGCCACTTTATATGTAAAACATAAACTTCGTAACTCGCACATCATCTATAGTATCGCGATGTTATTTATAAATATAATAAAAGGAAAATCTATTAATTTATTTTCATATATAAAGAGATAGACAAACACCCAACCCAAGAGTTGAGATCTCACGATGACGTGTGAGTGTTAAGCAAAACTCAGCTCAGGGAGAGAGAGAGTATGATTGAGTAATGTTTATTTTAATTCCATATCGTTTCGTATCATTTTCGAATTTTTTGCTTTTTCACATGTAAATATACACTAGAGTGTTTTTCAAATCTGGAAGAGAAAAAAATGGTAGGTATCAGTTAAAAGAGTAGCAAATTCTGTAACGATCGGTGGTATTCATACAATGTTGCGATTGATATTCGCACTTCCCGAAACATAGAAAACTGTTCTAAACTCCGAATATCAATCATGTTATCATCATGCACAAAAAATTTCTTACCTCTGTTTGATCCGTTGTAAACAGCATACTCATATAATTTATTTGGAAAATCAAATGTTTATTAAAAAAAAACGCATATGTACCGTCGGTACTAGACAAAATTACACCTAGTACAAATACTAGCTCAAAAATTACACGGCTAGCGATAGTTAAAAACTAATTTTATCAATTAAGAATTGGTATTGGAATGAATGGTGTTGACGATGCCATCATTATGAATTGGCGATATTGTTCGCTTTTGGGCTGGCCGAAACAATGCTGGATGCACCGGTAAACCAAGCAGCTTGAAAATGTACAAATATAAATCCACGTTTTCAAAGCGTTTTCTACTTAAATCACTTACCTCGGTACAAGATCAGTTTCGCTGCTGACATGTCAATATGCCATACCGTTTTGTGCAATTGTTGTGGTTGAGCAGCATCCGTCACTCCGACGTTTACATTTGCGTTTGGTTACCATGTCTTCGAGAAACGTTGTTTCTTCGACACCAAACGTCATGTATTCTATTGAGTTAGAGTTGCTGCAATCACATTGCTCATATTGCGCATCTCTCGCCAAGTTCGTTGAATTGCTCCTTTCATTTGCGGTACACGTTTGCTTACATTGGTCACGATGAGTGTTGGTAGCATTGCACGTTGATCCGATCGACAGTCTTCGCACAATTTGTAGCGATATAAATTTGTATGAGGGGGGAACCGTCCGAAACACTTTGCACATGTTTGTGACGTAAGAAATTCGTCCACCATTTTTATGACGCAGTTGCCTCGTTTCTTGAACGCCTCGGGATGAACACTATGAATTGATACAGAATTCTTTTCTTTTTAATTTAAAATCTACCATTTCACTTGTCCAGGTTATGAAAAACACCCTAATATACAGCGACATATAGAGACAGGTAAACATCAGATATTTTCTTTCGATTCGCATATATAATTATCGCTTGACTGAGTATGCGACCACATTTATCTCGTGTGCAAAATGTGCGCCTTCAACTTCTCCAAAAGTGTGCTAATTACCGCGTATTTTGGGAAAAACTTTTCTTCGGCGTTTGAAATACGAGCGAAAGGGAAAAAGAAAGGGAGCGGATAAGAGACAGTGATGTGTTGAGCAACAAAATCAAACTTTGGTAAACGGATTCTAATGTAGTTCTGTGTTCAGGGTTTTGTAGAGGCAATGCGGGTGGAATGAATGTTGTGCAGAAATATACCGAGTACTGATTTTGTTTTTTTCTTGTTCAAATCATAAAGACGGATCGTCTCTACCATTCCATATGCATGCCAACCATTTTTCACACTCTACTCGTTGCCACAGACTTTCGATTTTTTGTCCTTCTCTCTCTCTCTCTCTCTCTCTCTCTCTCCTCTCTCTCACATATCCTCTTTATCATTTTCTAAATATAAATTTATGGGCAAGAGTTTTCTCAGTGTAGCAAACGTTTTCCGATTAACAATATAGCCAGTATCAAGGCTGAGTGCACTGTGACAACAGAACAACGAAGAATAACGAGTGAAAAGTGAGAAAGTTTTGTATGCCGCTTGTTTCTGGCTGTTTTCTACCTAGCTCTCTCTCTCTCTCTCTCTCACACTCACTCGCCCGCTCTCTTGCGTTCTTTTCTCATTTTTTTTGTTGCAAATCTGGTGACATCTACATTGTGTGCATGCAAAATAGGCTTGTTACAAGTAAACGTGGTACAATATTTGCGAAAAGTATTCATAAATAACCATAAAATTTATGTTTCATCCTTCCCTTCGCTTGTTTACGTCACTGGTGTCTGCTGAGAAAAATGTTCACCAACGCATCAAACATTGAGTGAAAACAGCAAAAGATAAGAAAGCATTGACGGAGATAGCGTGACGAAGCGGGACGGGGGGCTCGATTACAATTGCTTACATTTGAATAACCTGATTTCCTATTCCATCTAACATTTGACAATGACATGTATTGAGATTTTTACAGTCTTTTCATGGTTATCGCTTTCGTTTCAATTGCCTTTTTGACATCATCAATCGACTGTAAAAGCTGAACGCTGCCATCATTACTTTGACTGAAATGAATAAACGTATTTTCAAATAAGAATAATCTGGTGTTTGACACACATATCTTTCTGTGTTTGCCAACCACTTTTCACCGGATGGCTATGGGTTTTCCGTCAACATTTTGTCATATTTTACTCGTGGGTAATAGATGCTAAAAGAAAAATATATAGTTAATCATACAATTTGAATATTCGACATGAAACACAAGTCAACAAAGCCTGTCGCTGAAGATCAATGTGAAATTTGCGAAGGAGTTTCATAGAAAAAGTACTGCATGTCCTTTGCATGTCAAAATTCAAATCAGTTGATTTATCCCCATCTCCGATGTTCCAGACGATATTCCGATGATGATGTGCGTGTGTTTGTCATATTCCAATTCCCAATAAGGAATGTGACCTTTTAGATGTGTATAGAACATTCCATTTTTCGGCTGATAAAATTGCACGAAAAACGCCTTTGTTCTACGAAAATTCGACAGAATCTGTCCCTGGATCTAATTTGCTACTTGGTACCACTGGGCATTGAAAATTTGGGCAAAATTAAACAGACGAACGGACGGACGGACGGACACACATTCAATCAAAAGGAAGAAAAAAAAATATATATTGCAGAATCGTAAAATCAAAAACCAGAAACATCATAAAAATAGACTTCTAGCGGAACCGAACGTGCAGTACGATTATAAATAACAGATGTAAGGAAAGTAAAATCGAAGAAAAAACCTTACATGTGTCATAATTAACACACAAAATATCAAGATCTCAACCCAAATCCCAAATGGAAACTGTTTCGAACGAGCTCGAATCGGCTGAAATCTGTTGCTGCCATCACCGCCACATAGATACACACTATCCCATTGATTGTAAATGATTCGGTTGAAATATTGCCACAAAATACAATCGATAAAAATAAACCGCAGCCATTTCCGAACAGTAATCAAATTAGCAAATCATAAATCATTCGATCAATATTGTGTATATATCATTTGATTTGCTTTTATCTTTTCTTTCTCTGTGCGAGAATAATATCGTAGTAATATCGTTTGAAGTTCATAATGAATTCGATTTTTGTTGACAGTTTGGCATTCTAACTTGCATTCTTTGTCTTTGTTGGTTGTGACGATATTTCGGTTTTCCGTTGTTTTGTTTGTGTTTTGCGTTGAAATGTTTTCGCATGGCATTTATATTTTCGGCATTCATTGAGATAAATAGCTCCGACATTGGCGTATTCACTAGCGTGTGCCCTGTTCGTGAGCAACCATATTTGTTGTCAACTTTAAGTGCTTTGCGATACAACACACGAAGGTGGCAACAATTATTATCTTGTTTTATAACGAGTGATAAAAGTTTATTTTTCTCTCGTGTTTCCGACAGGGCCGTAGCCAGGATTTTTGCCAGGAAAGGGTGGTTCCACTTTACCAAGTGATAGCTTGCCCCAAAAAAACAACTATTTCGAAAAAAAATTTGGGGGTGCTCTTGGAAGTTTACGGAGTTATGGGGCAAAAAGGCCAAAAATCACGACCAGTTTTTTGGACCAGTTTTAGTGCCAAAGTTCTTATATTTTCTCACTTATCCCGTGTACCAATTTTCATCGAAATCGGACCACTTTGATTTTTCGTGATTTTTGGCCTTTTTGCCCCATAACTCCGTAAACTTCCAAGAGCACCCCCAAATTTTTTTTCGAAATAGTTGTTTTTTTGGGGCAAGCTATCACTTGGTAAAGTGGAACCACCCTTTCCTGGCAAAAATCCTGGCTACGGCCCTGGTTTCCGACCGCGAGAACGCTGAACATTCACACTCGAGTAGTACCTGATTGCATCCGTGCAAATGTCAGATAAGTATTTAACTTCCAAAATTACTTACTTAGAAATTGTCACCCACTTTGGAATGTGTGTTGTCGATTTGCGGCATTAGCAACAGCGCGTTCGTCCACACATCAACATTTTCAAAAGGAAATGAAAAACTGAATTTTGTTCGTTGGTTTTGTTTCTCTCTTCTCCTTGAAACGCAGAGGAAGAGAAACCCAGACTATAATTAAGGACTCCTACATTACTTGAGAACCATTTAAAATGGTTTCCCGAGACGTATTCCATGACAAACCAGGGATGGTTGTATGACGATAAGGTATCGCATAAGTTGTTTTTTTTTTCAAAGGAAAAATCTTATACCACGTTCCCCACAATATTTAGTGAAGGTTTAAATTGTTCAGCAGCAGAAAAAAAGACGATTTGAATTTTTTTTCGCAACCAGAAAAATTCTCATTTCATGGTATATAGCGTATTCTGTGTTGGTGCATAACGATTTATGCAATGCATCCCTTGCACTTTTTACCATCAAGTCAACATCCCACATTGTGGAGGTAGATTAAGCATGGCACGTGAGTACATGAATGTCCTCAAACACCGCAATGATAACAAAATGATGGAAAATGTGGTTGCCTTTTTTTTCTTCTGTCATCCATAAAATTCTTGATAAAATTCAACTTTAGAAAAGTTTTAATTGAAATTTCAATTTGTATTTAGCACTTTAATGCATACGCTCATTTACATTCCAAGAAAAAAAATGTATTCAGTTTTTGATGCTGTAGCATTCTTAAGGTTACCATCTCACAATGCGAGAGGGAGATGGTCCCTGAGAAATAATTCGCATTATTAGAATTTCCTCGCAATAAACTATGCGGATGGTTGTTCATAATTCGTTTTCTCCGTGCAGAAAGTTCAAATGATGGAAATAAAAGCAAATATTCTAATTATATGAATGTTACTGACACGAATGAATATATTCGCAAATGCTGGAACGCAATTCATTGAAAAAGCTGAAAACTGATCCATTTCGAGAAACTGTCGAAAAGACACACACACACACACACACATCTGTCGTTGTCGTGTTCAGAGAAGTGACGTCCATAATTAAATAATTTGCCACACAAAGTAAGCGCAACATGAACAATTGTATTTACTGACACTGAAACCAAAATGAAAAGTGAAATCGTGTTGTGCAAGTGCTTTGCAATAAACAATTCCACCGCACCAAAGCATGACATCACATCGTAATTTTATTGTATGTGATGTATCATGGATATTCCATCACACATCGTAGATAGCTCGGTTTTTGCCACTAAATATAATCGATATTGTGTACATGATGCGAGTGAGATAGGGAGAACATCGCACATATTTTCACTCATCAGTAAACACAAAAGCATTTGCCTTTCGCCTCAGAATGTGATTCATCCTCGCCAAATTGTTGTTTATGTGTGGCATAACAATGTTCCGAATTCGAAACCAAATTGTGAGCACAACTTTTGTTTGTGCTAATGCTTAGGTGTTGATTTTTATTTTATTTTTCTTTCTTCCTTTCTTCTACGCTTCTATCAGTTTGGTCGGGCTGATTCATGTAGCTCATCGTACCGTTTGTCATTTGGACTTGTGTGTGTCTCTGTGTGTGTGTGTGTGTGTGTGTGTGTGCATTACGCAAATGTTTGTTCACAATGTAACTTTTCATCTGTAGTCAATTAAATGTTCTCTCACACAAACCGAAATACACTTTCACTCGCCATATATCTCTCTCTCCATTACTCCGTCGTAGTATCGGTTTTTAGCTAGTCTTTCAACTCCACATTCAGACCGATGCTCTATCATTCGTGTAGAATTTTCTTATTTTCGTCGACATATCATCCATACAAATAGAGTGTATCTTTCACAATTTCGCTGTTTGTTCTTTGTTTGCGTACACATCGTTCACACATTTTTGCTGTGTGGCTCAAGCAGTTAGAATAAGTTAGACACTCAAAACGGACAACAAACGAAAACATCAAAATCCAATGATATGCCATGAAAATTGAATATTTCTCTTAATTTTATTATTTATTCAACCTTTTTTCGTCTAGAGGCTCGAAATAGCAAAAAGCTGTTGCTTATAAAGCACGAGCTTTTCCACGCGGTTCCCAATCAATGGACCGTTCTACGAACGATTTCGACTATTTGAGTCGAAATATTTCAAAACTAGTACGGATTTGTTCAAATGAACTGCCTGTTTATTGGGAAAGATGTTTAGACTGAGATCATTTTGTTTGACTGAGATCTGTTCGTTTAGAAAACTTTTTTACAATCATAATAATTGACACTATAATTTGGTGTACAAAACAACGTTCATGATACTACTTAATTTTTTTTTACACATACACACACACAACATTGAAATCATATTATATTGCCCGAAGTAAAGCCGAAGCGTGTGGATTTCTGATTTTATTTCCATTTCATTTCGTCCATTTCGAATTTTTCGTTCGATTTCGCCGTTTTGCTGTACCATAAAATTCTATAAACGATACAGACAGCAGCAAGGGATAAAAACGAAATATACACCGCGCTTTCGATCCGGCACACAGATTTCGTTAGATATTCTGACCACGCTCAACGGCAAAGGATTAAATCTACGCAAATTGCGCGACGAGATCAGTAACGCAGCAAAGCTATAGACGATAGCATATTAAAGTGAGAGGAAATTGGTTCAAAAAGTAGAACCCCACGTTTGGTGCGGCTTATTGTTAAAATTCATTTCCAGTTTTGATTGTTTGAAAATTGAATAATAATTATAATAACGAGTGTTCCGCATTTTTTTCACTGTTCTGTTCCGTTCCGTTCCGTTCGGTATTCAAGCCGTCCGAGATTACGTTTTAATCATTGAAACTTTTATCATTTTTTTCTGTACTTGATGTTGTTGTTCAAATTTATCCGTCAGTGCATGTGCATGTGCATGTGGTAGAAAATTTCCGTTCTATGTATTATATAGCCCATTCCAACGCCAATTGAACTAAGTGCTTTTTTGATTATTTTTCGATAAAATGTAATTACTTCAATCTGGATTGAGGCGCGCGCACGGCACTTTTTCGTGCATACACACATCCAAGAATTGAGCCGCCTTTCCATTTTGTAGCAATGTAAACTTTTTTTCTCTTTGCATGTTTTTTTTTGTTTACCAGTTTTGCATTTTGCTACTATCGAATTTACTGAGAAGGAAAAAATAGAGCAACAACAGAGACAAAAAGGAAAATACCGAGAAAAAAATTATCGAAAGATCCCGAATGTTTTCAACCGGCTTAGAAATGTTTGAAACGTCTCGGAAATATAGCGAGTGGTTTTATTTGTTTAACCCAAATTGAATTTATATTGGAGATGCTTAGATTTTTTTTCTGTTCCAACTCGTATCGTTTTTCAGTCTTATCCACATATTGATTATCATTTTTACGTTTTTTCCCTACTCTCCGCCTATTTTATTTATTTAGCTAAGTGAAACAAAGAAAAAAAAGCAAGCGATAAAAACGACAAACTGTGTTACACGTCATGGTTTCGGTAAGTTTCTATGGAAAATTACTTTTTAATCGAATGCCAAATTTTTGTTTCGTTTTCCTAGTTTTGTTCTATTTACGCATTCGTTTGTGAATTCTTTTTTTTTCCATTTTGGTGTACAAAACTTCGCTAATGATTCAAATCGTCATTTCTAATTTGGGTTACGTAACAGTGCAATGGTTGTGCACCACAAAGAAGAGAAAACAAAAAGAGTGAAGAAAAAAAAGCAACTGAAGTGTAGAGAAGAAGAATAGCAGCCGGCTCTTTTGTGCGAGGTGGCGGTCACACATACCTTTTTTTACGCAATTGTGTGTCGATGATTAATTAATTGTCATGTGGGGAAAACAAATCAACGTTTTCAAAGCTACTCTATTTATTCAAATGTCAGGTTGCAATGAAATAACCAACGAATTGATATTTCTATTTCATTCGAAATGAGTTTCTTTTTTACTCTCCGTTTCTCAACAGCACCCAAAAATCAAATACACACATAAATATATATATAGTATATACCAAAATACAAATGGTCATTTGTCATGATGTTATTTTTGGCGTTGGCCACTCATTTACATGTTTGGCACAAAATATGCATATAAGTATACGTTGTTTCGTATTTTGCGCGCACGATTTTCCATTTCACCTTGTAAATGGCACACTATAAATTGTTTGAGAGAACACATTAATTTGCACGCATAATTTCTTTTCTTTTGTAAGAATGTTTGGACAAAATGCTGATTACCAATCAACATCAAAGTCAAAAAGACCGGCACACGGAATGAAACCAAAAAATTATATCTAATTCTTACGTTCATGTCATTGTGCTCTTACACAGTATGTGCGTTCGTGTGGATGTGTGTGTGGCTCTCTCTCTCTCTCTGTCTCTGTCTCTGTTTCTGTCTCTGTCGCTGTCTCTTTCACTGTATGTGACTATGTGTGTGCCACACAGCAATTGGTCATTTAATAGGAGAAATTTTATTTTTGGAATATTTATGCGGCGCATAGACTATTTTTATCTTCTCAGCACTTGATTTTGAATTTTCATCTCTTCGATAAAATGCTCTTAAAATCTCTCGACCGGATTTTTCCCAGACTTTGATATTCGCTTGCTTGCATTCTTGCAGGCTTTTTTTAGCCGATTTATGTTGTTTTTTCTCACATTTCATTTTTATCATTTGGGATTTGGGTGTCGTGTAAACAGAAAATCGAAAACGAAAAATAGGAACAGCGACGATCACAAATTCAGGTGTCACATAACATTCGTTGCACAAGGTCTGATATGAAAAACGTCATTATTTTAATGAATCCATTAAATAGATAAAATATGTGGGCACCATATCAATTCAATTCGAGCATAATGGCTGTTAACTTGGCTGTTAAATTGGCACTGAAATCTGTTAACTTGGCACTAATTAAAAACCAAATTAATGAATTTTCGTTAGAATTTGTCCTAAATATCACACTTATGCGGAAAAATCAAATGAAATTTTGCAATTAAAACATTTTCGGTGATGTGACGTGCAAACTAATAGCACGCCTCACATTACTCGGCTCGTTTTCTCATATTTGCATACACATCATCCGGCTTTAAGACAGAGAAAGAGGTGGAGAAAATCGGTTCCTGACTGCATTTCAGTTTCGATCTGTTTCGTTTTGTGATGTTTACCATTCCTTACATGCAACATCAAAATAATTAGCCAGAAAGTCAAGTAAACAGCAGGCAAAAATCCATTTGTATTTGACATAATGCCAAATGTCAAATCACTGGGTTAACGCACTTACCATGGTTCGGCCAAAAACAATGAGTAGTGTAGAATTCCGCATGTACAGTTCAAATGATTCACATACTTGTCGAGTGACATTTTGAGTGTACCAAACTGTGTGCGGTTTTCCTTACATCATTACCATCACACATATTATTGGATAATTATTCATCTTAATCTCTCAATAGACCGAGTATAAAGAGAGGCTCAACAGCCGAAAATAATGATGAAGGCTAATGAACTACCTACATATCGATTATTATCTATAAATAGAATACCTCTAAACATTCGCAATCAAAGTGCATGCAAAAAAACTGATTTTCGGATGATCATTCAGAACCGAATCTCATTGAATTTTGGAGAGCAAAAAAATGCCACATCTGATTTACTTGACACACTTCGAATTTGAATATGTCAAATGTATGAATATGAATGTGAACATTCCTCATACGATTCACGAGATTATCTATCCGGCAAAAGATACAATCATAACATTTAATCAATATAGGCTAATTAAAAAAAAACTCCTAATATATATTCAATTAAATCAACCCATTCCAATGATAATTCCTATCACATTCGAATTACAAAAATCAACTGTTCAAATGGCTAAAGAGGAATGAATGAATTTGAAATGGCAAATAGCACATGCTCAAATTATTGTACCATATTCAATGTAACATCCTATCGCTAAAAGCAATCAAATTCGGAATGTTGCACGCATAATTATTTCAATTCATGCTAAAATGTTGAATTGAATTTTCAAACCTTGCATGCACATTGAATTTTGGTCGGCATTATTTTCCAGAATTTTATCTCACACTCTCATTTTTTCTCATTTTTTCTCGCAATTATTACTTTTTGTTGGTGTATGCGTTGTTGTGTTTGTTCGATCTTCGTTGTGCTTCGACTCACGTAGCCAACAGAAAATAATTGCTTGTTATTCTTTTGTTTAACTTTCTCTCTGTGTTTTGTTTTTGTTCTTTTCCGTGGAATATGTAGAATAACGATATGCGTCGTGCCTCATTGGTGGCGCTGAGACGTGGCTCGTTGAGACGAGGTTCTGTGCGACGAGCATCACTGGTGCCAGCATCAACCAGCTTGGATCTGCCATGGGATATTTTGGATCGTTTATTGATACCGATACTTTGTTGTCATGCCGCTGCTATCATTTTATCATGCCTTCTGAATTCACTTCACATTTCGGACGTATCAACGTTGACTCTGTTTGCATGGTTTGCCCTATCAACAGGTGGAGCTATATTATTCTATCATCATTTGAAGGTATGCTATTATTTTTTTTTTTCGTGTGATTTTCTCTCGTCTTTATTTTTTTCCTCTCCTCTACTCCATCGTTCAGTTGTTCAGCTCTCAAAATGGCGAACAGTGAATGTTCGTGTATGTTTTTATCATGATTGCTGTCATTAAATTGTTTCCAACGTCATCGCGTAATCTGCTTCAATCTCATTTTCAATCTTTGATCCGAATCATTAATTGGAGAAAATCCGCAAATCGAATTATAGATGTCCATCAAGCATTCATATTGAATTCCACTTGCAACAATTCTTTCTGCTCACTTTTCTTACACCCCCCCCTCTCTTTCTCTCTCTCTCTCTCTCTCTCTCTCTCTCTTTCTCTCTCTCTCTCTCTCTCTCTCTCT
>NW_022601407.1:1662221-1721563 GCF_009176505.1 Sitodiplosis mosellana
TCTCTCTCTCTCTCTCTCTTTCTCTCTCTCTCTCTCTCTCTCTCTCTCTCTCTCTCTCTCTCTCTCGATTGATTGGTTCATAAGTCGCATTGAATTTCTCTCTGAATTCGCCTAGTATGAAGAAGAATTTGAAATTGGGTGTAAGTGGATGAGAAAAATGAGCCTGTTCCTGAATCATGGAAATTGACAATGCATAAAATCGATACAGTTATTTCATGTGTGTTTTTCAGTTTTTTTTATACAAGGTTATGCTTACCTAAGACGAAAAACACAGCTTAACCCATTAGATACAACCGCCTCTAGACGGGCAACATTTGAACGCCTGTAGAACGTAAACATCGGATCACATTACTTCAATGGGAATTTTTATTCGTCAATGTTTTCTCTTTATTTTTGTTTTTGGCAATATTCGTCTATGTAGTGTGATTGTAAAGTTGTAAACCAAAATGTTTGCAAAAACAAAAATTTGACACATTTTTGACACTTTTAAACAATGGATTTGATTGTTCTCTGATTCATGTCAATCGCATTTCCTGACTAAACCATGCGGACTCCAGGATTATGAATATTTTTTTAATTATCTATGACCAAAAATCAACCAAGTATCAGTACTCCCAGACTTGGGAAAAATTAATGCATTAGAGGGTTAATGTTATTCCTGTGCTTTACCATCAAGTCCTTTTAATGTATTCAAACAAATGCTGAAACATTCAGAATACCAAATCGATGAGAATCAAAGTAGCATTTGATGGTAAAGTTCAGATTCATCAGAAAGAATCATGTAACGATCTCGAGAAAATGGTTGTTTCTATAGGAAACATGAAATACATAAACAGTTTGGATTCTCATCAATCTAACGCATTGCTTGTAAAGGTGAAAGTAGCCTACGGAATGAAACATGAATGCTTCCGTTGATGTATGACTGTAGATTCAATTTAAATTCAGAGAGTACAAAGTTCAAGGCGTAAACTTTCAATGTAATTATCCATTGGCAATGATTCTCATAAGAGTTTCGAGTTCAACGGGACGGAACAGGACATATTTTTTTTGCTTGATATGGAATTGGTCGTCTTATAAAATTAATGAATGCCTGATACTCTGTTCAGAATATGAATACGAATATATTATTTATTGAAATGAAAGAAAGCGTCTAGGAATATATGAATGTCCGAGAATGAAAACGCAACTTCTATTCACAACACATATAACATATACTACATAACATAGTAAGTAAGTGTAACAACATACCGATGTTACACTTTAAAAAAATCTTTTTTGTTGTTACACTTTGAAAAAATTCGATTGTGTGGTTTCATTTCAATAAATTTTTTATTTTTGTTTCACATATGTGTTGTGAATAGAAGTTGCGTTTTCATTCTAGGACATTCATATATGCATATAAATATTTATACAATTGGCAATGGATGTACACTTCATAAATTTTATATTGTTTTCTTTGTTGGTTAACAAATTATATGCTTGTGACCGTATCTAGTCAAGCGAAAGTACTCTTTCCTCAACTTTTGTACATATAACAGAAAAGATATGAGGAAGAGGGAAAACAAATAAAAATAAGTATTTGAAGAAAATGGATAAAGCAAAAGAAAGTGTTGAAAAAATACAAAATTTGATGATCATAAAAATGAGAAAGAGAGAAAATGAGGAATAAACTCGATTTGTGTGGTAGAAACAGTGAAGTCAGTCTATTTTTTTTCTCACTAAAAACCTTTATGGGAATTGACAGCGAAGAATATTTCCAAGGAATGACAGACTAATATATTCGATGACAGCCAATTTGCTACTTGAAACTTCATCTCCGTGGTATTTGAATGAGAGCTAGAAAGTATGAAAAAGTTCGAAAATTGACGGTGAAAGGTGAAAAGTGTGGAAAAGCAAACTCGAAATTGAGTTGAGCTGTGTGTGGTGGGTAATAGCAGAGACAGAGCGAAAGAAAAAACACAAATTCGTATATGATATGAGCAAAAAATATTCTGAGCGACGAACACAAGTTGCTCTCTCTCTCTCTCTCTCCCTTTCCCTCTCCCTCTCTCCCCCACGCACATACACACGTATTTATTGTTGTCACTTCTCACGCGCGCATTCATATGTATGCAAACGGAGCTTATTGCTAAAAATAGAATCGAATTGATTTTCCTTATTTCATTCACGTACATGGCCCTATGCTCAACGCTATTATGTGACGTGGTGTGATAATATTGTTACGCGCTCCTTCCCTTGTGTAGATTTGGCGGGCATTCTTTATATGAGCTAATTCTCCCGTTTGTAGTCATGTGTAAAGCGATGTCTATGTACCGCCAATAAGTATCCGTTTGCACATAAACAAACTGAACAAAAGTGAGTTCGCGTGCAAAAAGTCGATGCTTTCTTCTTGTGAGCGTGTTGTTTTTTTTCGCTCTCGTTTCTAACAAACTTCTCTCTTCTCTCGATGTCTCTTACTCTTGATCTCGTTTGGCTTTGTTTTTGGTGTAGCGTTTATTAGACTGTCCCAAAATAAATTGAGGTCGTGATTTTGGTGATGCTCCGGCGTTTTATAAAAAAGGGCCACGAAAAAATAAGATTGCGGTTATCAGAAACCTATTCTGAGATTCGCTACTACTCCCGCATTTCAGATTTCTGAACACCTTTCTTCCTCAAAAATTCATAAAATGACCCGTGGAGCGAAAGGAACAGCCAAACTCCGATTCCGATGTATGGAAGCATATGTTTGCACACCCCCAACGAAGAAGTTGGTAGTGTCCGATTTCATCTATCTGCTCAATTTTTCGAAATAGACTGAATTTTTTTTTTTCTGAAAATCAGTCTATTCCAAAATTTGGGGTTGACCTCGGATTTCGCAATTATCACTATTCCCAAATCTGCTTGGCAAAAAACGACGAGAAATGCAAAATAAATAACATTCCCGGCGAGAAATATTAGAAAAAACACACTTTCCCGTACAAAAGTAATGGAAAAAGGGAGAAATATTAAATTTGCCCATTTTTCACATTTTTTATACAAAATCAACTGAATGTCACTAATTGAACCATTCTGAAAATCTGACAACATGTTTCCACCTGGATTTTGACACAAAAAAACGATTTTACGCATCACCCTACCCCGCCTCATTGTCAGAACAGTTCAATTAGTGACATTCAGATGATTTTGTATGAAAAATATGAAAAATGGGCAAATTTAATATTTCTTCCTTTTTTCAGTACTTTTGTACGGGAAAGCGTGTCTTTTCTAAAAATTCTCACCGGGAATGTTATTTATTTTGCATTTCTCGTCGTTTTGTGCCAAACAGTTTTGGGAATAGTGATAATTGCAAAATCCGAGGTCAATCCCAAATTTTGGGATAGACTGATTTTCAGAAAGAAATATTCAGTCATTTCGAAAAATAGAGCAGATAGATGAAATCGGACACTGCCAACTTCTTTGTTGGGGGTGTGCGAACATATGCTTCCAAACATCGGGATCGGAGTTTGGCTGTTCCTTTCGCTCCATTGGTCATTTTATGAATTTTTGAGGAAGAAAGGTGTTCAGAAAACTGAAATGCGGGAGTAGTAGCGAATCT
The DNA here is from genome assembly GCF_009176505.1 of Sitodiplosis mosellana. Taxonomy (NCBI): domain Eukaryota; kingdom Metazoa; phylum Arthropoda; class Insecta; order Diptera; family Cecidomyiidae; genus Sitodiplosis; species Sitodiplosis mosellana. Next base: position 1,665,796 of record NW_022601407.1, read on the forward strand.
CAGAATAGGTTTCTGATAACCGCAATCTTATTTTTTCGTGACCCTTTTTCATAAAACGCCGGAGCATCACCAAAATCACGACCTCAATTTAATTTGGGACAGTCTAGCGTTTATTGCTCAAAGCATTTATTGTAAATTGAGAGCTGTGCTGTTTACACCAGCAACCGGATAATTCCTTAAGAACCACGTTGTTTTTCCATCCAATGTGCACAATGCATACGAAGAGCTGAACTGCTGGACTCATACACATTTCAAATGTGTACTCTGCGACAGGGCCGTGGGTGCCGAACAACATGAACCGAGAATTGATTCCAGGAAAATGTGGTCACGAATGTGTATGAAACAGACAAAGCACTCACTTAGCGACAACGTGACAATTTCGGTATTGAACTTTTCGCTCTAAGCCTATGTAGAATAGTTAATTGCGTTCATTGCGAGTACCAAATGGAAAATACGATGGACACAAAGCGCGAGACGAAAGAAATGCCCCTTTGCTAATATCAAACATTACGATAGTGCATTTGCCGTCAGAATTACTTATTTAATGAAACTAAATAGAGAAGGCGTTCAGTACCACGTGTGTTTGTACATATATCAGTTTGCATATTTGATGTTTGCCTAGGGGCTTCATTCGAATTTTAAAACTGTGAATTTTTGTAATTATTTCTGAATATTATAAATATTTTCTCATTGAATTTTCGAAAATATTGTGAATATACGTGAATAAATTTAGATAAGAAAAATTCAAGATGGCGGCTGGTGAGAACGGCTGAACATTCCAAATAAGAAACACTGAATATCTGTGAATATGAGTGGATAAAAGTGGATATCTCCTACAACACACCGAAATTAATGAATTTTTTCGATAAACAAAAATGATGATTCCTCTTAGATGTTTGCATCTTTGAGAGTTTTGTTAAACAGTAAAAATCAAGCAGAAGAAGAAAGGGTAAAAAATTAGGTGAAATTTCCAGGCAGAAGGAAAATAACATAAAGTGGTAACATACATATCGCTTTTTTAATCTCTCTCTCTCTCTCTCTCTCTCTCTCTCTCTCTCGCAGGCTGAGCTGATGTACTGGCTTTAAATATACGTCGAAGTCTACATACATTTCCCTTTCTCTTCTCAAATCCATTTCCAGTGCTCATCCATTACACTCATGCAATGTTTTCTGTAATGAAGAAAGATACAGAACAAGCGACATACGAAACGTTCCTTTGTGATTTCGATGTTTTTTTCTTTCTTCTTTTATTCCGGGACGCTCGTTGCCATTTCACACAAAAAATCGTGCTGTAAGCTCGTATCAAGCTAATATAATGCGTTGAATATAATGCGTGTATCTTATCACTGCCAACGAAAAAGCAATTCAGGTATATGTTCGTATATTCGTTGACGCTTGGGTGCTTTTGTACCCAGTCAACTTGTGCCCTTGCATCCTGTACTTCTCTCTCTTTCACTCTCGCGCGCCTTGTTGCTGTTTGATGGTGTGTTTTGTGTGTGTGTATATATATATATATATATATATATATATATATAGATGGTGAAAATGTAATAAAATTGAATGATGAAATGGAGTTGTAAAAGGTGGTTCAATAATGCACCAAGACGATTTCCAGGGGGAAATATGCTGTGCCGTTGGGCTGTAACGCATAAAATCAACTTAACCGTTCTTCTTCTTTTTTGTTCGTTTACTGATCGACCAAACCAGTTAACAATGCCAACAAACAGGAGCATAGCTGTACGGCAAATAATGTTGAAATATTCTTTTTTACTCTTTATTTCGAAATTCGTTTGGCATACACACAGCATTAGCCTTGTAATCATTAGTCTGCGTAAAATATAGGCCCAGCGCACCTAACAGCAGCAGCAGGAGGAGGAGGAGGAGCGACAATAAGCGAGCAGACGTCATCAGGGCCCATGAAAGTGCTGCGACGTTATAACTGTGACCGAAACGCTTGAATGCTCAATGGACCTCACCGTGAATAGTTTCACAGGTATTAACACGTACACATGCCATGGAAAAGAGATAGGCCAACATGAAAACCGTCCCAAGTATAATGCAGGTCATGTATAATGTGCGAAAAGGAAATCAACATGCGACTGTGATGAAAATTCAATTGTTAGAAAGGACACATGGCGTGTACTATTCGTGTTATTGGGAACAAAACGAATTATTCGTTAACGTCCCAATTGTGTCGTTAAATTACAAAAACCGAGTGAAGAGACAAACTATATTCAGTAAATTAGCAATCCCTCGTTACACCAGCTCAACATTTCGTTGAAACGTCAACGAACTCACACTGACGACAAATTTTCGTACGAACGACTGTACATAAAATTCATTTGATTAAGTGTAGCGATTTCGGTCAATTGAAGGATTAAATTATAATTTAATGTTACTCCTCTCATATTCGATCGATCAAAATTTTCATATCAGTTTTTTCATGAGTTTGACCCAAGCATTATGGAAAAAAATGCCGATTTTCATTGACATTGTGACGCAAACAAAAATCCATCAGCTTATCTTACAACAAATAGAAACAAGAGAGAAAAAACGCATTCAAATAAAAAAATCATGTTTGAATGGCATGTTGGAAATATGTTCCGGTGCGCATAGTAAAAAATTAATATGAGTGAAAATGTTACAAGCTGATCAAGTGACCGAATTCCGACATTGTGTTGGTCGATAAATACGTTCGTTTGTGAGTTGAACACAAAAACAAAACTTGTGATTCATATTTAACATCAACAGTGAAAAGCTTTGGTCAAAAGGCTTACGGCCTTTTTAATGATGACAACAAAAACGAATACACACACACACACACACACACAATTGTGGAATTCAATGCAATGGTAGAAAAAAGATTTTTCGCCTGTATTTATTTGTGTGCTTATAAAAAAGGGCAATGCAAACTCAGCAAAGGATGCATTACATGTGCTGTGGGCTCATTTAAGCTTTAAAATAGAAATCAAGCATCCATTGAATATTTCAACAAAAATGCCAGGCTTTTTTTTGTCATTGGTCGGTTTTGTTGAAAAATTCATTCAAATCCAATTTCCGAGCCTACACCCATATTGAACATGGTATGTTTTGAACGTTCGGCATCTGTGAGAATAGTTCAGTTAAATTGTTTAAGATAACTAAATTCATCTTAAATACTGCACGTTTGCGACTCCATGTGGGCTTCAGTACGAGCTTGTATTTGTCGCTTGTATTTTCGAATAGCATGAAAATGAGAGTATGAGCAATCGTGCCAACCGACTCGATTCGCACAATATTCGAGTAGTCACGCACAATCAATGATCCAATGTGCTGGACTCAATAGAAGCTTCATTCGTATTACTTGAAAAGATGGAAAATATTTAAATTTCACAATTAGCTTCAAAACGATCGAAAAAGTTTTTCGTCGAGTGTAAAGACGATGAAGTGAGAGGGATAAAAATAAACTAATAACTATCCAGGGTCGTTTCACCAAACCAAGTGAGATAAAGTCGAAAGCTATTCACCAAATTACACATCAGACCAGTGTTTTCGCTCTTTCTCTTTTAGCTTTGCACTCCACAGCATAACACACCCACGCATGATATGTTTCTTAGCATTGCTCTCTATGTGAGGGAGTGTGCTCCTTTTATGCGAGTATTTTTTTTCTTTCATTTTTGTGCATAAGATCCGGTTCGTACTTGAATCGTTGTCGTCGTCGTCGCCATCATCGTGTGAAAAGCGTCAAAACCGAGTTCCGATAACAATATTTTTCAACAAAATGTGTCCTTCGTTTTTCTTCTGTAGCTCTCTTTAAATAATTCCCTCGCACTCCATTTCTTGCGCTCGGTTTGTGTGTGTGTGTGTGTGTGTGTGTATTCATTGAACACTGTTCAAGTGTTAAAATTTTCGGCATCAGACATAACTACAAAGTCAAATAAATCACCCACATATAACGAAACTAACAACTGCAGAAGTAGATAATTTTTGGAATGGAACGAAGAAGGGAAAGGAGCGAATGGAACTAAAAAAGTAAGACCAACATGAAACTAGGTTTCTGTCGTTTGTAAAGAAGAAACAATACTCGCCACTTGAGCATATTTATTGCATTGATTAAACAGACTCGCCGAATTAAAATTCAACGATGGTTTGCATAAAAAACGTATTTTCAACACACGAAAAAAAAGGAAAACATACACAAAAGAGCGAATTTGTGCAGTTCCCTCTTTTTCCTATCAACATTTTCTTTGATGGTCCTATCAACCCCGGTGTTGCTTCGTCAAACTTTGCGAAAACACAATTTAGAAAATCACATAAAGAGAGTTCCAGAATACAAGAGAGAGAGAGAGGGAGGGATAGACGAAATTGTTCGTTTATTTTCGAAAAATGTTGCAAATTTAATAAAGTGAAATCGACTATTGAATGACAGTGGAGGAAGTAGTGGCTCGGCTTTTTGTGTATAAATGTGACATAAATCAAAGTATTTCATTACAATTTATGTTTTAAATGTATTTTATGGATGATACTTGCCAAGTTGCATTAAACATAGCGGAAAATTTGCTCGGAAATCGTTGAAATAATGCGGGCCGACCAAAAATACACAGCCTTGAAGCAGCGCACAGTAGCAGTAGCAACGCACAGGATACAAAAAAATCGTAACATATAAAAATGTTGGTGGCAAAGCATCGACAGAAAAAAAATTTCGAGAAGAAGAAAAAGGAACACACAAACGAACCACTACAATTTTCTTTTCTTGTGAACCGATAAATTTTTTAAGAGAAAAACCTACATGCGATTCGGTCTGACTTGACTTTAGCCATTCCCATGACATATGTCGTGATTATTGTATTTCAAAAGGCTGTGTTCTCTCTCTTTCTCTCTTCCTCTGTTTTGCTGATCATCCGATGCATTTTATAATTTGTCATTATCGTCCAACAGACGGTGAAAAAAAACATGAACCGAATTGAATCTATCGAAAGAAACATTTTTTAATCGAAAGGGAGAAAGAATGTTGGAGCCGATTTTATTTGCACTATTGTCTTAATACAATCCAATCGAATCGACAGACATACAATAATATCAATCGAATGTTGCGAAGAATCGAAACTATGAGTTACTCGCTTCCAATTCAGTTGCTAAATATATAATGATTGCGTGGAAAACGCACAGGGGAATTGCGGACACCATGAATGGGTCGGCTGAATGATGCCACAAAATGGGAGCCATGACATTGGATGAACAAGTTCAAAATCACCTATATTTATTGTGTTCTATTTAATTGATAATAATTTGTAACTGGTGTGCATTGAGATGCGAAATTGCAACAAAAACCTAGATTTTTCATAGCACTTTTTTAAATGCTGCAGAATTCAGCAATGAACTTCGTTCGCATTGCGAAATGTATACGTACTACATTGTACCGTTGACGAACTGGCTCAAGCATTCATTCGAAATAGTTTCCATATTATCCATTCCGTTTCCTCTCTTCATCGTTTCCATTCGTGTTCATCTTTTTCATTCGCCTACGCAATTTGCAATTATAAAATGTCGAACATGTAACTAGGTATATCATGCTTCACCGCATCCATGAGATTCAATGCATTAAAGGCAAAATACTTTGTATCTCTGTTATACATGATTTACATTCTCGTTAATTTGCTGTATTCGTATTTGCCTGACTTGTGCCATTCCGGCTCCACCGCCACCACATATGCATAGGTGTTGAATGTCATTCAACGCCACTAAGCTGTAGACATCTCTCTCCGGCTATACGGTAAACAACAGAACCAACACTGAACATGAAAATGACATGTTCAATTGTGTTTGTTTCGTTAGTTTCAACTGTGCCGCTACAAGAGGTCACTTTTGTCGTTTCTTTTTGTTATTTTACATATAAAATCAATGGTATTAGACGAGGATGCACATATGATACACATACTCACGCAATAAGCACAGGCGAAACACCTGCATGAATATGAATTATTCACTGGCGTAGCTTTTGTTCACCACCAATAAGCAACTATCAATGTAACACAATTCTTGTTCAGATCTTGGGCTATGATCAGAGATGACTTTAGCGCACCCAAGTGCGCTACAGCGCACCCGAGTATTTGTGCTGTTTTTTTTTTGTTTTTTTCTTCGTTATACTTTACCATTTTGGACAAAAAAACTTTGTATCAATATTTTGTGTAACATAACAAAGAACAGTTTTTGAAAAACCACATTTATATTAGTAAAATATGAAGAAAAAATCCCCAATAGTAGAAATTGCGTAATATTGCGAAATTGAGCCAATGCGCGTAATTACTAGGTGCATATGACCACACAATGCGAATGCCGGGGGCAGAAAATGTAAGCTCTTCTTCGTTATGTTACACAAAATATTATTTTTAAAAAATCGTGGCCAAAAAGCTAAAGTAGAACGAAAAAACAACAAAAATACTCGGGTGCGCTGTAGCGTCATCTCTGGCTATGATGTGTGTTTCTTCTGTATTTGACAAATGAAATCCATTTTATTCGGAAGATTCTCTCTCTCTCTCTCTCGATGGTATGGTTTGACTCATTGGTGGAACATATCCGACATTTATTTCATTTCTAAACCTAGCTAATGCTAATTTCCATACCAAAGAAATTCAGATTTACATTTCGACGATTAAATGAGCTTAAGATGATAGTTAAAATGTCAATTGCTAAATGAGTTTGAGCAAAATCGCACCAAACAACACTTGAAGCCCACAAACAATGAAAATGGATATCATCGGCGCTTTCAGTTGTTGTCGCGACATACGTAACGCTAATTAAAACAGATGAATTTACGCAAAATTATGAATGTAGTCATGGCAAGAATACCGATAGCATAACGATGAATGAAGCAACAACCAAAGAAAGTAGAGAGAACGAGAGACAGATAGATATATATACATATAGAGACATTTGAAAATTTGTGCATACCATGTAATTAATAATCAAAAAAGGTTTCTTCTGTCTACTTGACTTCAAAAACCATAGTATACGATTACGGTATTTGTTGGTCGCGTCACAGCTTTGCTGTAACTGTGACTGGTGAACATATTTCGCGCATTAATTTCGGTATTTCATTCGTTCTGCCATAGCTTTGTGTTAGCCTACAGTTTCCCCAACAACACACCAAACGCGATGGTTCTAACTTTAGAACCGCAATATGAAATTTGGCACTAAAATCCATTTGAGTACCATTTGTACTAGAAAAAGTTCAAAAGGTACTAAATCACAAATCAAAGCTTCATGTATTTATTATAGAACTTTTAAACTATTTTTTAGAGCAAATGGTCCTAAAACGAAGTTAAATGTCAAATCTCAACATTGCTTGAATCATTGTGTTTACTGTGAAGTAAATCACATTGCGCACGATTTTTTTTTACCCCACATAATGTACATGAAATGACCGGAACTCGTAACACCAGACGCTTTTAGTCACAAAAATTTTTTGCAACTGCGATTCGATCATATTTAAATTTATGATTTTTCATTTGAATCCTCCTACCGAAATAAAGACGGCAATTAAATTATATTGCAAATTGATTCCCCCCAGCTCTGGTTGATAATCACTTGATGCCACCAATATATGGCATATATTGCACAGTGTGTAGCTCATGGTTTGTTTTCATGATAAAAACATTACCGAAAAAGTAGCAAGTAGCAATTTCCATTACAGCGTTGTTTGGTTCTCTTTAGTTCTGTTGGAATCCGTCACGTTTTCATACGGTGTGCGTTTTGATCGTTTTTTCTTCTTTCAATTTTTCCATACGAAATTACTGCGCGGCGTTCTGTGTCATGCATTGTCACCGAATCAATAGAAGAAAATGGGCTGTTTGAAATAAAGCAGTAAATGGCTCAGATTGGAATATGATTTCTATTTTTATTTGAGTGGACAAGCAGACAAATTGTCCACAAAAAAGAGAAAAAGTCCGAAATATGAAATGGAATGAAGCCAATACTTATCATTGGCCATTGGCTGGATAAGTCGATTAAAAGCTAACTAGGAAAATTCTGGTCTGGAATTTCACAAAATTTCAAATTCCAAATTAACCAAAGTTCAAACATTTGGCCTGAACATTTTTGTAACTGTGGTGTAAAGTAAACATTTCGTCTATTGGTAATGGGCCCATCCGTTATTCATTTGGCCTGACAGTTAGATTTTTTCGAGCAAAAATAGCTGTCAGGGCCTGTGTCAGACTTGTTTGATTTTTCAAGTTTGAATCAGGATTGTCAGGCCTTTCAGCTCAATGCAAAAGAAATATGTACAAAAGAAATGAAAAGGAAACAATTGATATACTGTTACTGACTATGAGACAACGAACATTTGAGACATCGATGTACTCAATACTATCAAAACTGTTCGTTTATCTCATATACTGTGAATCACACTTCATATTGCTTCCACAGTAACGGCACATTCATTCTTTATATACGCTGAATTTGTTTATAATCAAAAAGTTTGAATAAACAAATTAAGCCACCAAAATATGTGACTTCAACGTAAGTATGAATTTTTAGTTGTAGACTCTACAATGTAGAGTGAAAGTGAGTTTCGCCTACGTTTGTGTGTGAGCAATTGAATCATGTCAATGCATGAATCAAATAACAACTAGTCTTGAATTGCACTTGCTACACTTGCAATTGATGATTATTGTTTCAATTTTTGAATATAATCATATTTTTGACTCTCAAGAATGAAAAAAAAACGTCAGACTTTTTATCAGACTTTTCCTTACGTATGTCAGGTTTTTTAGCCAATTTTGCTCTGAAAATCAGGCTGTTTCAAGAAAAACCGATGGGATCATTATCTATTGGTAGAACATTTGGGGCAATGAAAAATGTGAATGTCGAAAAGAAGAAAGAAGAGCTAATCGATATTTCGAAAAATCAGATACTTACTTTATACCGTTTGCATAGCCACTTTTGTCCCGTGTGTCATATTCATTCTACTTTCTCCTCTATTTTCTCCTTTTTCATCTGCTTTCGATTTGAATATTTTATACGGTTGAGATTAGAGGCGAGAGAGATGGTAGTGGCAAAGTTTTGTGGCGATGGAGCCATGAAAAACATGCGTGGAATAATTTCTCTCTTTTTTTCTGGTGAAAAATTGTGCTGTGTGTATTCGAAGCGAGAGAAGGAGACTTTATGCATAAATTTCAACCAGCAGTGTTGCTACTTAAGCTTACGTGCGTGTGCAGACAATCATATACGTAAATAGTAATCTAATTGTAATATACGCACGTCGTATACGATGTGTACACGTAACGCATTTCAAACGCTCACGTCGCTGTTCACCAGTAGCATATCTTATGATGTTTTCTTTGTACCGAGTTTAAGTTTGCTAGTAAAGAATTCGGAGTTCAGCTTCTTCTACGTGATTCTTCTATACCCTCTTCTACTTTTCCCTTTGGAATGCGTGCAAATATTTGATGAAAGCACCTGTGAACAACCGTCTTTATATTTGTGACTCACAGTGAAAATCACACCTAAATAAATGGAGCCGACATTTTTCTCGTATTTTTCCGTCGAAATACATACACACGCAAATCTAATTCGAATAAATAATAACAACAACAAAATATGAAGAAAGAAGATGTTTTTAATCCTTTTGTTTTTTCAGCAATCACTATTTCAGCAGAAACATTCATTTCGATCGCTTGAGCAAAACTTTTGCTCTACGACGCTACACAAACAAAACGACCGAAAACTTCACATTTAAATTGTAAATAATAAAACTTTGTCCATTGCAAATTTGTGTTCATCGAATGGTGATGCCATGACGAAATCGAACGTATTTTTTTTATTAATACACTTTATCTTCTCTCTCTTTCGGGGTGATTGAATGAGCGAAAGATTATTGGGGCGCATGTGGATGGTGGCAAAAAGAGAGCCAGTTGGAAAAAAGGAGCATAGGATTATCGATAACATTTACCGCTGTATCGGCACAAGATGAATGCCATAGAGAAAGCGAGGAAAATGGTTATGAAGGAATATCGCATTTAGTTATCGGTTATGCGTCCATTGTGGCCGATGTGTAGCGATACCTGGCACCAAGGTTAGGGTGAATCGATTTCCCACACTACAGATATCGATGGAATGGATTGGGTCATGGTGAGATTGATTGAGAAATAAAAGAGTCACATTGCAGTAGAGGGGAATAATTTGTTTCAACATATTTTTAAGAAATCTTTTGGGAGAGCAAGCATCAACGAATGTAGTGGGAAATCTATTCACCCTACGCGAAACTAAGATATGTCCTTAATCTACAAATATAAATAGTTCAATGTAGTAAATTTTTGTTAAAAAAAACTCAAATCCATAAATCGTTTTCGATAGCCATGAATGGCTGGTGCGGTGCCATGGGTGTTGAATGTCATTCAACACCACTAAGCTGTAGACATCTCTCTCCGGCTATACGGCAAACAACAGAACCAACACTGAACATGAAAATGGCATGTTCAATTGTGTTTGTTTCGTTAGTTTCAACTGTGCCGCTACGAGAGGTCACTTTTGTCGTTTCTTGTTGTTATTTTACATGTAAAATCAATGGTATTAGACGAGGATGTGCGGTGCATTCACATTTTGCCTCTGGTCCTTGTCCAGTTAGCCGAACGCCAGCTAATTCCGTGGATTATAGACATACAACAGCATTCATATTGACCGATACACATAAACTGAAATGAAACGATTTGCTATGCGCGCCATATTATCGCTCTTCACGTTCCATCCAACACACGTATTCAATTTGCTTAATGTGAAGGGATTTCACTTTTTGTACTTTTGACTTATGCGCTCGCTTCTTTTGTTTCATGCAACACACACACACACACACACATACACAATTTTTCGTATTTGGTTTGTTTGTTCATTTGTTTGCTGCTATGTGATCGTTGTCGTGTGTGGGTAGTGCAGTAGCCAGTTCTTGTGTACAAGAAATGCGAAAAGAGAAACAAGAAACGAGTTAATGAATTCTAACGATATTGTACGTAGGCAAGAACGAATAAAAACAAAGCACAATATACAGTTTACTGTTTACACTCGCTCCGTACGTAAATATGTTTTTCAGTTAGAATATTAAATGTGCAGGATAAAAAGCTACATGGGTATGCATCGCACCAACACACAATAGCATATGAACTGGTGCATTATCGTGGCTGTGTGATGCTAGTAGCCGATATAAATGTAAACAAATGAAAGTAAACCAACTACTGTAAATAACTCATAATTGTTTCGTGAAAAAATCTGATGGTTTGATTATACTTTCTGCTGTAAATCTTTGAGCCAAATGAGTTGACGCATCATATCGAAAAAAGCAAAATGTGTTGCTGAAACTAACAGTAACCACTCTCTTTTCGAACACAGTTTTTGTTCAAATCAGAACATAATCCCTTAATTCTTAAGCTTTTTATTTGGGATATGTCGTAAAAGTAGAGGCCACAAACGCAATTCAATTATATTCATTCAAAACAATAGAGAAACTAACAAGAGGTTTTCGAAAAGTTGAACCGACCGATTTCAGAGAGAAACGGCTATGGAAACGAAATTCATTGTCTTTTCTTTTTCTTTTTTTTGTTGTTGTTGAGTGATTTAAAATTCAACTTTTTTCAGTTTGCTGAAAGCATTTTCTAATCGTTATTATTGATGCAGCAAACGCTCGACAAGTGAGATTGTCAATAGTCCAGTGACAACTTAAGTAGTGCGTGTACAACGGGATCCCGTCAGATCAATGAGTGAAGAAAAAACCAAACAATGACATTCTCGGAAATCGTTTTTTATTGTTCAGCTCACAAGAAATTGAAACTCAGCTCAAACAAAGTATCTTTCCACTAAAAAACGCAGCAAACCCATAAAGTTTGTTTTATTTTCCATTATTTTCGTTTTGTTATGCGAGCGAGAGGAAGAGAAAAAGAAAGTGTGCTGCTTTGTGCTGGCTTTTGTTTTTATTCGCACAATGTCAAGTTCTTCATCGGCAAATCTGATTATACCGAATCGGATTCTTGAAGACGGTTCCAGTGCAGTGTGTGCTGCGCGTTTTGCATCATCCTGCTGATTATTATCATGCAAACTCTAGAACGCGAATTAAAATTAAGCTTCATCACATTTTTGGGCGAAAATCACTGAGAACGTAGTAGCCCACTGGGATGATGATTAGTCAATTTTTTTGCTTTTGTTCTAAAAAAAGGCGCTACCAAGTGTTGCAGCATTTTTCATTGTTGCTGTAATATTATCGTCACGTTTAGCTATAGTCAACACTAGGAATGGAGCGTTCAAAGTACTCGAATCTGAACAAAGTGGTGTGATGAGGTACAATTTTTTTCTCGCCCGTCATTCAACTCGCATTTCAGCCAAATGTATTTGAAATTTTTTGTTTTAGCCTGTTGTGCACATTGAAACGATGTTTTCTGTTGTTTTCCATTTCATGTTTTCCACAAGACCCCAATTTTCTGGGTCACCTGATGAACACTGCGCACTTTCCATCTTTTTTTTTCCTGCTGTACACAAAATGCTCTCCACATTTATAGTTTCTTGAGCTATGGGAAAGCAAAAATCAGTAGGCGTATGGTACGCTGTCAGCATTGGGTGGCTGTGAATATAAGTGTGATTGTGTGTGTGTACGTATACGTTATGAGCAAGCAAACAAAATTTGGCTTGAGAAAGGACAAATGGGTTTGTTGTGCGAAATTTGCCTTCACTGGATACATCCCAAAGGTGCATTGTCGTTTTTACTTGAAACGAACCACACATACACAGATACACAACTTGATACGCACAAACAATTGGACGGAAGATGAAATAAAATAATAAAAACAGCAACAGCAACAACATCAACAAGAACGAAAATGTGATTAAAATGAATTACCTAACGTTCAGAGTGGACCTTTCTTGTTGAAACAAAATACACATTGAACAACCGAAACTGTTCAACACAGGTTCCTTATTAGGCTATGCGAAAGAAAAAAAAACGAGAAAAAAAGGAAAGCAAAACATCCATGTAGTATGGACACAGAGCCGAAAATTTCACCTGACGCAACAATACATATTGAGCAAAACACAGCTATATGCAATGCCAACGCAAGATGGGTTCTATTTTTGCGCTTTAACAAAGCTCACCGCTCAGCAGGTGATTCAGTAAATAATTTAGAAAACAACGACAAAGGAGGCTGTTGCGAAACACACAGCACATCGATATGCACTACTCACACACATACAAATACTAATACTAATACTAATACTAATACTAATACTAATACAAACGCAAACACAGAAACAAAGTAAGACGAAAGAAATTAATAATCAGTGCAGGGGAGCACGAGAATGTGAAGAGAATGGAAACGTGAAAGCGAAATTAAATGATCAGATCAGGACGTCGGTGTTTGGATGTCCAAACCAACCAACAAATGAACGGATAGACAACAAGAGAGATTGATTCCAAGAGATTTACGCATCAGTGGCACCATCGACGGCACAATAGTTGCTGAATTGCTAAAAGCAATTAATGTGATGATGACATATTGTTTATACAATTGCAATGTTATGATTATCGAACATTCAACAAAATCTATATGATTGCCAGTGTGCCTACGTGCGTACCATAGCAAAATGAATCCATTGCGATACGATCATGTTAAATGAAATTGTTTGAATGCCCAAAATATCAATAATTTTTTGTGGAATATGATTTTCAGTGGAATTCTATCATTCATCTCTTCGTCAGATTAAGCACAACCAAAACGACTGAGCGAGATAACAGGCCAGCCAATTCGCGATTGAATTAGGAAATGCACTAAACGTCCTTCTCAATTCCGTCAATTCCTTCCGAATGTTTTTTCAGAAATGAATCCAATGTACAATGCATTGTTGAATTCAAGAGAAAATTAAAAATTGATTCAAATAATTTTGATAAGACTGCAAAAGAAAAAAGTATTCGCGAACATAGTTCATGTTGGTGAGTTATGATGGAGCTTGTCGGGAAGACTTACAAAAAAATAAACATTGTTCTATGGAACGTTTGGCATAGAATAGGTCAAATCAAGGCAGAGAAACATAACGACGAGCAAAACGATGAATAATTTAGCTAAATGTTGTTGAAATATTTGAAGCGAACTTATTTCCCACGCGTTTTTGCATTAACCGGTTGTGCTAATTCGCTTCAAATCAATGAAGTGTGGATGTTGAAATGTACTTATGTACCTATCGCGCCTACTGATTCAGATTCGACGCGTCATTTGACGCGCATATGTATGCTCGAATGCAAATGTAATTTTCGCTTGTTGCATGTAGTACGTACATCCGTGGATCCGTGGATCCGTGGATCCGTGCGGGTAGAGGTAGAGGTAGTAGGTGGAAGAGAGAGAGAGAGAGAGAGAGAGAGAGAGAGTTCGAAAAACCAAAATCACATTTCAATGATTACATAAGTATGTGTGAACCATTGGAATAATACTAGATAACGTTGGCGAGTTGCAAATTAAATCGCACATGAACAACCACCCGCACGCCAATCAAGCTCAAAGTTTTCCAATAAAACACGTACAATGGGTATTCAATACAGTTAATTTGACTCACATATTTTCAAATGGTTTTCGAACGAAAAACTCATTCACTTGCTGTTAAATTCATCCGAAGGCCGATGACTTTGGAAAAATGACCAGAAAATGATGGCGATGATGGTGGTATCGGGGGAGATTGAATGAGCCGGACATAACTGTTGATTGCTGGACATGAAACCACTTCGATGGAATTTATTAAATAACTTTAGATTTTTTAGATGGTCAGTCAGAGTGTATGTGGTTTTCCCGTTCTGTGATTCGTATGTTTCAATGTTCGTGGGGATGTGGACACATAGTGCTGTGTCTTGCCTTACCTTGCCCTGCCGTGCGCTCTGCCATTGACAATATCGTCGGTAGGACACGGTCTCAGTCACATAACACACTTTATTGCGGTTTGTCATGTGGTTGAGGTCAATTTCCCTCTCAACAGCTTCTATTACGATTTTACAACAATGCTAAACACGCATAAATTTCCAGAATTATCTATCGTCATGAATATATTGGATATGTATATATCGAACCAACAAACATGTTTGGAAAAACTCCTGCCTTTAATTCGATGGTTTTGAATGGATGTGATATAATTGTCTGCTTGTTCATACTGTTCTCTTTGTCACTGTTCCGATTTTATGCCCCGTGTCTTCGAATCGATTGTGTTCGGCACATGGAATTTCGTGGCAATATGCTCAAGAATGTGCTTGACTTGATGTCTTTGTCCCGTCCCGTCGCAAAACCGGCGGTGTTTTGTTTTGACGCGGCTGGTGGGATGAAACAGTAAGAAAACTTTTTGCTACGAACATGCTTTTAATGGAATTGAAAATATTTTATCATAGATAAAAACGAAATTGAGCTATTTCGATAACTTTTCCAAATTACATTCCGATTTCTATCGATTCTAACGCAAATATCAAATATGTCTTCTTTTCTTCTCTTCCGTTGTATCGATATAGGTATCCGCGAGTGGCAAGGCAATTTTGATAACAGGTTGTGAGAGCCCTCTCGCTTGGTGTTTGGCACGTAAACTTGATGAGATCGGATTTACCATTTTTGCTGGTTTCACAAAACGCACGGGCTGCGCTGACGCTGATTTATTGAAAGAAGAATCATCGGGTCGTACGAAAATTCTACAACTTGACGTAACTTCGGAGACGCAGGTAAGAATATAATCAGGCAGCAGCAACAACTTGAGAAAAATCAAATAAAACAAATTCCCATAATTTCACTTCAAGCAATAAAGAATATTGAACAAAGTTTTCTCTCACTCCGATTTAGCTCTCGTACATAATTTACCTTACTCTCTCTCTCTCTTTCTCTCTTTTACTTCTCGTGTTGGTTTTCTCATTGGACTCTCTAGTACTTTATCCATTCAAGTATGGATAATGAGTCGATCGAATTCAATATAACTGTGTTGAACATTTCTAGGCGATTCATTTTTAAAATACCTTTATACAAATACCTTCGAAAAATTGTTCATTTTGCGTGCAATTTTTAACGAACAAGGGCAGAAAACTGTGATTGCCGTGATGATTAAGCAATTATTCAACAAGTTTGCCGAATCCATGAGAATTGCACTAATTTACACCATCCCCCGTCCATTCTTTCACTTTGTTAAAGCTTCTTTATCTAATTTAAGTGTCGACCATAAAATGTGATGAGAGAATGATTTCCAATTTAATTTGGTTTTTATTTTTGTTTTTGTTTTTTTCTCTCGAATTTCTCCCATTTCAGATGCTCGAAGCATCGTTGTATATCACGGAGCATTTGCCAGATGGGACAAGTGGATTGTGGGCCGTTGTGCACTGCGCAACATGGGTTGCTCTTGGTGAATTGGAGTGGATTCCATTTGCTGTTCTCCGAAAATCAATTGACGTTAATCTACTAGGCAAGTGCTTTAAAACGTTGAAATGAATGAGAAAGAAAAGACACGAGTTTTTCATGCAGCCAATTCTGAAGATGATTGATTTTAATTGAGTTTCGTCTCACTTTTTGAACAGGTGCCGCTAGACTGACACAGATCTTTCTGCCACTCGTCCGCCGTACCAACGGTCGTATTGTTTTCGTTTCTTCGGGTAGGATTGAAAAAATTAAAAATTATTATTGGAATCAAAACTTTTCCGAAACAAAGCAAGAGAAGATGAGCCATTTCAAATAAAATAACATTTTGTATTTGTTTTTTATTAAGCTTTGGCCCGTGTACCGGCCCCTGTTCGTGGAGCTCAATGTGCTACTCAAGCTGGAATTGAAGGTTTGGCTACGTGCTTGCGTCAGGTACAACAGTACAATTAAAAAAATCGATTTCGATACGATGGCAAGTTCCGTCACATAATTTTCAATTTTTTTTCTTTCAAGGAATTGCGTCCTCGAGGTGTCGATGTTTCTATTGTTGCTGCCGGCGAATTTGCATCAGGAACGGCATGGCTCTCAGAAGCTACCATGTTGGAACAAGTAAGTTCAACAACTGCAACTGTTTGCAACACGGTTTTCTTTCCATTTAATGAGATCGTAATTTGTTTGTCTTATTTCAAGGCTCGCCAAATGTGGAGTCAATTGACAGCCGAACAAAAGGACAACTACGGCGAGGAATACTTTGAACGTGCTCTTCGCTCTCTTGAAAAATACACTGAAAAAGAAGCCGACTTAGGACCGACCATTAGATGCTTAGTTGACGCTTTGTGCCGCACATGTCCCTTGCCACGCTACACCCCTGTTTCAACCGGCGAAAAATTCCAGTGCTTCGTTGCCGACCACTTGCCACGCTGTTTTTATGATGCCATTTATGGCAAATAAACGATATCTCACCACTAATCGTCCGACAAAAGAAAGAAAAGAGAAGAGTTAGATAGTGAAATGGAAAGAGAGAAGGAGAAAAAAGAAGAATATAAATATGACACGAAAAAGTAGTTTTCTTAAACAACAAAACCAAAAAGTCATTGCATTTTCACATAATTATTCAATTATTGCCGTGTGTGTTTTCAGCCAAAGTTAAATCAAGCGGAGGAATATTTTCTGTGTTTTAGAAGAATTTTTTTTGAATAAATGAATATGATTGGGCGAAATCAAGTAGTGTTTTTTATTATTATTTTTATCAATTGTTGAAATGATTTTATTTGAACGTGACCTATAATAAGTAAACGATGGCGTCAAACTTTGGTACAATCCTTAAATGAAGCCTTAGATTTAAAGCTTAAAAGCAATCTGATCCGACGTACCGTTCACGGTTCCGAGATGTGCAGTTGAATTGGGTGTATATTACGGTGGTTTACCATCGGACACCGATTGAATTCGAGGCTGACACCCAAATCAGCATTAAGTAAGGGGATTGGAAGCTTCCACTTTCAGAACACCGTTGAATTACATATGCAGAACTCAATCCACGTGATTGTTGCAACTTGAACTGAGATAATTTCCACAGGTCATTCCTTGAAAAAGATTTGAATTTTGAGCCGATTTATATCGGCCATAAATTTGCATAAACGAACAACTTAAACTCAATCAAGCTTAAAATATTCATAACGATTCTCATATTTAAATGCGCACGTATTTATTTCCATATAGCATGCAATTGTGAAAAACGTTCTTTAGACTTTGTTCATTGGCGCAGTCTTTGGAAATTTTCACATAGCCAACGAGTTCTCATTCTCAAGTCTATTATATTCATAAATATATGGTGGCGAAAGTACTTACGTGTTCTTTTGATTCATGTATTGATTCAATGGATCCGGTGTGATGCTTATCTATGCAAAACGCTTTGCGTTTGCCGACAAATTTTCAATGGTTCAGTGCACAATGCAATGAAGCAATGAACAAAATCCAAAGCTGGCTGTTAGCTGTATACATATTTCCACTTCCGACTTTTGGTTTCGAAAACTTTTTGCTTCAGTGTTAGCTCCCTGCTTAAGGGCAAACGAAGCAAAATGCGTAAATGTAAATGCGTGCACATAACTACTTCGGAAATTGTTCATAATAATGAGCTAAATATCGAACATTATGTAAAGCCAATCGATTCTGCCTACTTTTATTAGATAGTTTTTTGTTCTGTATTTTCTTTTCGAGCGAAACACGCACCCTCTTGGTGTGATTTACGTTGAAGTTTAAGAAATATGGAATAGTGCCGTTTTGGCGTTTCAAGTGAGTAGGTGCTTTCGGTGGTTCGGTGACTACAGCCAACCAGAGGAAAATGGTAAACATTTCAGACAGAAAAATACAATTCCTGACACAAGACATTTTAAAACTGTAAGCGACAAATGGACAGATAGATTGTCAAATTAAATACTATTATCTATTTCATTTGCAGAGTCTAGTATTGAGTAAGACGGAGAAACGGAAATACATTGAACAGTATTTTCGAAAATGTCTTCGAATCAAAGGAGTTCAAAATGCGATTGTGTTCAACAGTCTTGGCGTTCCAAAGCAGAGTACATTTGAAAAAGCCGAAACAATTCGTGCCATTGGCTTGTTTGACGACCTCATTTTCAAAGTGATACGAGCCATTCAACTGATAAATACCGAAGATCAATTCGTCTCGATTCTCTTACGAACACACAAAGTCGAAATTCTTATTTCAAAGGACTTGGACGATATCTATTTTGTGATTTTTCAAAATGCCAAAGGTACGTACCCACCCGAACATCGATTTTCACTGTGTTATTCAATTTATTTTTCTTCCATAGACACACACAGCCAGTTACGAAAACGGCAAATAGTATCGCAAAACGACCAAGGGACATCGTCAACAAGCAATAGTAGAAAGAATTTTTAACACTACTCTAATTGAATGAAAACAAACGGAATTAATGCAGTTTTCAATGGGTTTTCCTTTATTCAATTTAAGTTCAATATAGGAAAGTTTAAATGAGGAAAAAAAAATGTTGTACGAATTATTTCATGTTCTAGCTATTTGCTGAAAAATAAAGGTGACTTGGTATTGTATCATATTTTCTTTGTAAATGGCACAAATTCAATTCAATCTTTTTTCATACGATGAACCTTAAATTCAATATGCTTTTTTTTAATTGATTAATTTTATATAAAAAAACCTAGAAAAAATGAATTCAAAGAAAACGAGCAAATGTTTCGAGATAAATGTCGAGGTGATACTCAAACAAACAGAAAATAAATGGCCGTTTATTTACCACTAAATCAAATTAATCTGCTTAGACCATACTCGTCTTCATCCGAATTCTGACAAAAGATCCCTAAAGTGTGTGTTTATGTGTTCAGATGTACAATTTAATATAAATGCATTTTGAAATAAAAAAGAAAAAAACCTTAACAGAGATCTATGTTTCACTTCTTTTTTTCCAACCAAATTCATACACGCTCAAAATGATCAAATTGAGATTTATAAATTAGCATTCGATGATATTGTTTACATACCGTTCGATATGCTGGATATAAACATCCTAATGCCAAACCGTAACATATTTTCTATTAAAATCTGCAACGAAATACGTACATCGAAAAGAAGGAAAATAAAAACAAAGAAAAAAAAGGAAATAAAATATTTACTTTTGAAATCGAAATGAGAGAAGAACAGAAAATTGAGTAATAAAATAATTTGAAAACAGATTAGAAAAATATAAAATATATGTTTGCTGAATATGTTAACTACGCTAAAATAAATGTCGTACTGAATCAATGGAGAACGGATGAGAAACTCACGAAAAACATTGTGTGTATGTTTTTTTATTGGTCAGTTTTTATGCCTATAAAATTTGTGTTGAATAACAAACAAGTCAAAATATGTATGGATATAAACTCATAAAGTACCTGACGCGCCTGGCTCTGTATATATCTCACTGCGATGCTAGAGAGGATGAAAGTATTACTGTAACGGAACTGTTTACATATTCAGAGCATACACACAATGGGAAAAACGGAAATGAATGAATAATACAACGACAATAACAAAAAAAAGAAAGAAATTAAGGAGATAACAAAATAAAAGAAAGAGAAAATTCAAGAAATTCAAAAAGAAAAAGACCAACAAAAATTAACAGTGAACACACCGCCGCATCCGCAAATCAGCAGATGAATCGAATCGGTATGGCCACCTACCCGCCGCACAGCGCACAATTGTAAATAAATATGCAAGTTAAACCAAAAAAAAAAACGAAAAATGCTTTATTATTTAAATTTACAGTCTTAAATATACGGTTACGGTGTCGATTTCGAGCCGAGCAAAAACAAACAACCATCAAGATACATTTTATCGAAATATATATGCGTATATATAAATATACCTTGGTTTGACAAAAAGATTGGCGTTTTTCGCTTGGTTTCACATTTTCTACGACAGAGTACAAAAACGCAATTTCTTTTCATTACACTCTAGTCTCGACCTAAATATTAATGGAAACTTCTTATCTGTTTGCATCTAATGGTTTAAGGGTCGCGCTGTATTTCCAATCCACAACCAATTCAATTATAGCAATTATTTATTTGTTTAATTATGTTTGTTACCTTCGGCATAGTACAAAGAGTGATAATTCTTTTGCTGTTGTCTTATTTTATCCTTGAATTGTTCAAATAGAGCAACCAGTTTTGAATTTAGTTGTAGGAGCACACGATAATAGCAATTTGTGGATCTTATAGATTTGCAAAAACAATGTTTCTGTTATGTATGAATTGAAAATTAATGCTTACCGACAGAGACGACAAAATGCGGGGGAGAGTTTTATTTGTTATTGTCCGCTGTCCATCGTATGCACTCGAAATCCTCTCTCTCTCCCTCCCTCTCTCTCTCTTTCTCTGCGATAAGGATAACATCATACGCTTCGTGTACTTCGATCTATCTGTGACTCATAGCCTACGTCGAATTCTCACGTGCATTCGGATGAACTGTTTCATGTGCACGGATGCGAATGTGATTGTGTAGCGGCTGTTCATAACTTTTATACGATTCGATATATATGTTCAACGATAATATTCAATGTTTTTTTTTCTGTTTCTATCATACAAAAATCTTTTGTTTTCATCGTCATTAAAAAAATGTTTAAATATCAATAAAGAAAATGTTATGGCATTTTGCAATCAATTTTCATGTACGAATCATATCAGTATGATTCAATCAGTTTGTTTTTTGTTTGTTTGTTGGTAGTAAAGAAATGGAGAAAAAATTGTAGATAAAATAATATATGTGTGGTTGTGTTTTGTTGTGTGTGTAATATAGATTTAAAGGGAAATTCAGTAAATTGTACCATAATTTTGTTTTGGAGATGAATTTCAAAAATTATAAAACAATATATAAATATGTTTTGCTTCGTTCAGATGAAATGTGAGAAAAAAAATTCAAGCAAAATACACCAAAATTATAGAAATATTTAATGAGTAAATGTAAGTAATGTGTTTGTATGCATTTTTATCACAATCTACCATACCTTTCACTCTGCTAAGAAAATAAAAATAAATAGTAAACATTTTTGTTATTGAAGTGTGTATTTGTTGTATGTGTGGTAAATAAATTGGAGAAAATTTGTTTGGTATCTGAACTGTGGGTAGGGTGTGCAAAGAAGAAAAAAAACAAAACACTTAGAAAACTATGGAATAAGAGGAAATGTATGTTCGATTTGTTTGTTGATTTTTTTTTTGCTTCATATTACCCCTCGACACATATATAAATCGCAATGCGAAAAAATTCAATCATTATTTACTAAGATATATTTTTTTATTAAATATAATTTATGTATTTCAATTCATTTTCATGACGAATGGTAAAATATATTTTGCAGCGAAATTATTTTTTTAAACAAAATGATATCAAAATGTTTGAAAAAAATAACGAAAAAAAAACAATAAAATTAGTTTAATAAAGTTTGTAAGTCAAATTTGTTTTTTTTTTTTCAAAATTGTTCAATAAATCAAGTACCTCTGCTGAGTGTTTTCACCTTTCGTTTCTCTCTTACACACACACTGAACCGGTTTTACACCAACATGTGTATGACTCTTCTTCAAACACAATTTTTTTTCTCTATTTCACGGTTACTTTTGTCTCTGATGCACAATTCAACAGAAATTTCAAAACAAAAATGAAAACAAACAAAAGAATTTAAACTTTTCGCACTTTTTTGATGATAGCCATCTATTTACTTTGTTTTTGCTTTTTTTTTAAACTGACGAAATTATTTTGCCTTGTTAAATCGCATTTGCTGGATCATTTTGATGTGTTGAATAATAATGAGCTAGTGTATTTGATTGAGTAGAAATATGTATGATACCCATTTTTAAACCTTTCTACCGTTGTTTTTTTGTTGTTGAAAAAAAAAACAAATGAAATATTTCAAAACGAAAGGAAAAAAATGATTAACGGCCAATTTATGTTGTTCGGGATAAATTTAATCCGAGGGGTAAAATGGATTTTCGTCAGAAGACCAAATTTTTCGATAAAATTTATATCTATCACATAGGAAATTGATGCTGAACTCCATTCCGGCTATTAATAATGTTAAAAGTATTTCAAAAAAATTTTCACACCAGGATATTTGAAAAAAAAAACTATCCCGAGGGGTAAAAATCCGAGAGGTAACAAAAAATGTATGACCCAACAATACAATATTTGCACCGAAACTTCAATTTTTTGCTTAAATTCTCCGTTTTCTCGTCATAAATTTTGATAATAATGACATTTCAGTTTTCGATTAAAATAATTTTTACATTTTTTTACCCCTTGGATTTTTACCAAGCTCGTGGTAAATTTTATAACGCGGTGATGAAGCGTGATTTTTATTTTAATCAAAAATTGATTCAAAATGTTTTTAATATAAAAAATTTATGATGAAAAAGCAGCGAATTTAAGCAACAAATTGAAGTTTCAGTGCAAATATCGGTATTTTTGGGTCATACATTTTTTGTTACCTCTCGGAATTTCACCCCTCGGGATAATTTTTTTTTTCAAATATCTTGGTGTGAAAAAAATATTTGAAATACTTTTAACATTATTAATAGCCGGAATGAAGTTCAGCATCAATTTCCTATGTGATAGGTATAAATTTTATCGAAAAATTTGGTCTTCTGACGAAAATCCATTTTGCCCCTCGGATTAAATTTATCCCGAACAACATAAATTTTCCGTAAATTGCATTTGTTTAAAATGAACGAATAATTTGACGGGAAATAAAATATAATGGTGAAAATGAGTTGATTAATTTTAATGACAGCAGAAAAATTCGACTAAATTTTTTGCTCTTAATAAACTAACGCTAAACACACGTGTAATATATCTACACATAAAATTCAATAATGATATTTTTTTTGGATAATCCAACGATTCTTTTTTGTTCAGTGTTTCGCATAGAAAAAAGTGTGTGTTTTATTTTATAGAAAGGAAAAAAAGGTTATATAGTAATGAAAAAAAAAAATTCTTATGCCGTGTGCACTGTACGTTAAGTGAATGTTTGCGCAAATTTACTTTGCCAATTGAATTCCATTTTGGTTTTGACATACATTTCATTCTATCAATAGATTTTATATTCTATCATTGAATACGTTAGTTATTTCGCCTCCATGTCTGTCACATTTCTCTCTCTCTCTCTCTCTCTCTCTCTCTTTCTCTCTCTCTCTCTCTTTCTCTCTTACTCTCTCTCCGCTTGTGTTCTCGCATTGATATTCGTTTCTGTTCATAATTTTTTTTTTCAGGTTAGTTTACTTCTTCAAAATATGCTACACATATACGCAAACGATTTTTCGAAATTCGTAGATTTTTTGTTTCTCTTCTTGCGGTCAGATTTCTTGCTCACTAAAAACCGTTTATATTTTATTTGCATATGATTTTTTTTTTGCTTTGATTACACAGATAATATAGATCGGTAAAGTATTTTTTATTGGTATTTCTGCAAAAAGAAAAGTTAACGAGACAAATTCATTTTTTGGTTAAATTAAAAAATATATAGAAATATATAAAAATGTGTAAATGTTAAATGGTTGAGAGTATTTCATAATGCTTAAGTCCAAATAATGTATATATATTAAAAAATGGAAGAGATTAAATCAAAAAACAATTTAACAAAAAGAGTAAAAAAAAAGATTTTTCATATATATTCATATGGATGCTGATAGCGTGAATAAAAGCATATAAATATATGTTGGTTATTTTAAGTGGAATATTTTGTTGTTGTTTGCAAAATAGTTTGAGAGAAAAAATATTTTTGATGTTGTTTTTTTTTTGTTGTAATAAGAAAGAGAAAAGAAAAAAAAAACAAAATGATTGTATGAGTGGGTGCTGTCTGTATGAGTGCACATAAATGAAATGATTTCATAAAAAGCTCAATGACAACATTTTGTTCAATTAAGAAAACAAAACAAAAAAAGAGAGAATGAAACATAAAACTCGTGAGCATCGGGTCTTCGTTCCATAACAAAGTGCTGTCAAAGAGATATAAATGTTTAACGAACTTTTTATGTGTGTAAAATTTGTTTCAAATTTATTTGGATAATCGCAAAAAATATTGTTCAATTGAAATGTTTAAATGTATTTTTTCCAAAAAAAAAAGTTATTGAAATGGTTTAGAAATTGGCTACTTGAATAGAAAAAAAAATTGATTGTTCATACAAACGAAACTAAGAAAGTTTTTGTTTTGTAAATTGTATCTAGAAAATGGAATCTATCTAGTATAAATAAGTGTTGCGGTCGCCGCATATTACTAATTTAATATATGGAATGAAAATTAGATGTAATCGAAATTGTCGTAATTCGAATATACGCTTTTTGTTTAAAAAATTATATCGGTGCGCTTTATCCGTAAATTGTGTATATTTTATTTTGTTTTAAATAAAGAGGGACAAGGGCATTCAAAGTGGCGTAATAAGGGGAGAGAGGAAAAAACCAACATTGTATTTTGTAAATATTTCACGAATAAATAAAGAAAATTGAAATGGAGGAACAAATTTGGCCAAGCAAACAGAAATTTTCAATGATTTTTTGTTGTTGTTGTTGTTTGAATTGAGTAATTTGAGTACTCACCCGAATATTATGCCTCACTATCTCGGTTTGATGACATGCGGCGCTGGAGAGATTGATTGTACTGTTCTACTTCTTGTCGTTGCTTGGTTGAGATTGTGTTTGGTTCGGCGTCTGTTGTTGTCCTGGATAAGCGGCTCCGTATGCGTTGTATGGCTGAGGAGCACCATAATTACCTTGATTCGCAGCTGCCGTTGCCCCAGCATAGTACTGAGCATACTGATTGTAATTTCCGCCCATCGGCTGCTGTGCGCCTGGATAGCTTGGTACGGCACTTGAGGCATTCGTACTCTGTCCTCCTACGTTTGAAGGAGATTGTCCCGATCCACCCTGTTCCGCAAACGCAAGCCAAATATTTTCTTCATAAGATTTATTCCATAACATACAACTACACATAGTTCAATTCGTTCTAGCTAAACAATACCTTAGTCTTTATTTGGTTTTCAATGGCTTCAGCTTCATCCATTTTACCGATGCTTCTGTAATATTCGGCCCATTGCTTACTGTAATCTTGTTGGCCGCTTGCCACTTGAGCCTGTTGCTGTGCAGTAGCCACTGCCATCGATTGAGCATTTCCATTTGCTAAAGCCGATCATACAAATTTCAACCACATTAGTCGATGATTCTACAAACTTGGGGTTTAATTTTTAGTTTACCTGGTGTCATGGCCATTTGCCCGGCGCCTTGTTTCATTTTTAATTGTTGTTCGATCATTTCAGCCTCGCGGTGCAGTCCAATTGATCTGATTTCCATGGGAAAAAATAACAAGAAAATTATCGGTACTTGGATACACATCATCGATAAATAACGGAAAGAATCGATAGGTTTCGAACACTTACTTGTAATATTCGATCCATTGGGCTGAATAGTCTGGTTGGCCCGGTGCGCCAACGGCCATTTGTTGCTGTGATTGGTCCCACATTTGCTGCTGGTAGCCACCCCACTGTTGTTGCTGTTGTTGATTGTACATTGCTGGATTGTTTGCTTGCATTCCATATTGGCCAGAGCTACCACCAGCTGTGCCGCCGCCAATTTGTCGCGTACTTAAAATGTTGATTTCAACGCCGATTTTCTCTGAAATCAATTGGCGAGCGTGTTCGATTTGCTCAGCCGTGCCGCGCATTTTGAACATTTTTTCATTGGGTGGATTGATCGCACTGCGATCCATTTCGCAGAATGCTCCCGACTGTTGATTGATCAATTTAATTGTTTCGCCACCGCGTCCAATAACGATGCCGCATTTGGATGCGGGCACGGCAAACGAGACTTCTTCGCGCATTGGCTGCTGACTGGCATCGGTGCCGTAGCCATAATTGCTGTTTGTCACATTTGAATTCTGATTGTTGCGATTCTGGTTATTCTGGTTGCTTCGCTGTTGGACAGAAAACACATTTCGGACTTATTTCCAATTTCTCGTTAACAAGTTTCTTTTGCCAAACTCACCATAACACTTTCAATAAGATCTTCGATGGTTCGTTTTGCATCTTCGACTTGTTGTTTAGTGCCCGAGATAATGCAGCGACGATCACCTGGTCCATCGCCTTTGCCTTGGATGAATTGCAATTTGCAGCCGGTTTCACCTTGGATTTTCTTGATCATTTCTCCTCCTTTGCCAATGACGACCCCTACGGCCGTCTTTGGCACGAACACCTCAGCCTGCTCGCTGCCCGGTGGTGCTCCATTGCCTGGATTGAAACTTGGGCGGCTGTTACTATTGAAAGCGTCTTTGTCTAATATCAAATCGAACACGAGCTGCTTTGCATGATCCACTTTTGCTGGTTCACCTGAGATCCGCAGTGGTTTTTCCTGAAAAGTCATTCAACAAAACAAACACAATCGAAATTAGATACATCGCAACACTTGGCAATCATCAATGTTAATTCGAATAAAATCGGTTAATTACGAGCTCTTGTCCAGGTCCATCCTGGATTATGACCATTTTTGCGCCAGTTTTCTCTTGGAGCATTTTTATTGTTTCGCCACCTTTGCCAATGACCAAACCGACTTTTGAGCCGGGAACCATAATCTCCTGATAGGGTGGATAGCCATTTGTACCAGCTGGTGGCACCAAAATACAACTGATCGTTTCAACGCCATTGCCCGTATTATGTTCGTTGCATAGTTTGTTGATCAAATCTTTGGCATGATTTAGCGACTCTTTTTGGCCGCTTAGCGTGCATATCCGATCTAACGCGACGACATGACATTGAAATTATGTTAGCCTCATGCTTACAATTTTTGAATATCGGTATAATTCTTGAATGAAGCGTAGTTTGGTATGCAAACTCACCTGATTCACGGGAGAATGAAATTTTACAGTTTGATTGTGCTTGAATGCTTTTCAATTCATCATCGCTGCCACATCGACCGCTGAGGATTGGTGCAATCTTTTCCGGAACTTTAATCTCTTCGTTCATCGTATGTCCAATACTTTGTGCGAGCCGTGCTGCTACTGCAGCCGCCTTTTATTCAATTAAAATATATGATTTGGCCTTGATCTTAATTTGATTGGATTTATTTCTATTTTCATGCTTGCTTTTTTTGTTGGAGGAATGAGAATTTTATTCGTAAACCAAAGTCTTATTTGTTTGGTTTCGGCCCAAATAAATTCATTCGTAATTTATTGGCAAAATAATAAAGCATATGTATTGTTGTCGCACTTAC
Source organism: Sitodiplosis mosellana (assembly GCF_009176505.1). Taxonomy (NCBI): domain Eukaryota; kingdom Metazoa; phylum Arthropoda; class Insecta; order Diptera; family Cecidomyiidae; genus Sitodiplosis; species Sitodiplosis mosellana. The sequence goes on from NW_022601407.1 coordinate 1,693,957, forward strand.
TTGTTGGACAGCCTGCATAGCTGGCATCGAGTCTGGCGACTGGTATCCGGAGTTGCTGTTCATTTTTTTGCATTCCGGTTCTGAAGTCGAATAAAATGATGCATCAGTGTTCATGTTCACACTTTCTTCGAGTTATTTCGACAATCAAATTACCTGATCCATCTGAGTCGATCGAACGTTTCGTACCGATTCCGCCACCGCCGCCGCCACCACATCCTCCACCCATATTGCTGTTGTTGTTTCCACCAGCGCCCGGGTGGATTTTGGCCGCAATCTATTTGACGTGCAACGGAAATCGATTAAATCACAAAATAGAAAAAAAACACACACACAAAATCGATTGGACAAAGACGCATTTGCAAACGAATGCAATTAATTACATTTATAACTAATGAATGTGAACAATGTCAAGGCGTACCTGCTTAGCCCTTTGTAGCGCTGCAGCAAAATTCTGTGATTGTTGTTGAAGGGATGAAAAATCGCCCATTTTTATGCCTTTAAATGGTTGTTGTTTTGCACGATAGTTGCCAAGTCAAGACGTAAGTTAATGTTCGCACTACGATTTTAAATCGAATTTATTGAATGATATGCAAATTGAAAGTTGAAAACGAGTTCACTGACACCTATCCGTTAGGATATTTCTCACACACGAAAAAATGCGTTCACTTATTTCTTTTTGGAATGAATGAAATACACACGCCACTTTAAGAAGGCCTAGTGTGGTTTTGATTTGTTTCAATTACTCTCGAATGTTTCAACCTAATAATGCTGACACACGGCTTTTACAATTTTTTTTTCGCTACTGTTTTTTCTTCTTCTTCTCTCCGTTGGCTGTACAGTGACTTTGCTCGAGTTTTTAGAAAAAGAAGAAGAACCACTAACCAAGTACAAGTACAATATGGCCGACAGATTAGTTTTTTTTTGCTTCGTCTAAATTACTTCTCGGTATGCGTACGTATGCGTCAGTATTCGCTACAGACGATTTGCAGTGAAAAGCATTCGTTCTTCCTATGTTGATCGACAAAAGCAGAGAAAAAAATGCCAAGTTGGTTACCGTGTGTGCGAGTGTGTGTATGTAAGAGAGAGGAGAGAGAGAGAGAGAGAGAGCGTGAATCGGCGGCAACACTTCGGCATGCACCACACACATACCAGCGCATCGAAAACACATACATACAAAGGCAAAACGCGAACGAGATAAAAAGAAAAATGGCGCGTGACACTAGCAACACTTCTTACATACATGATTGACATCAGTAATGGGAACGATGCTTAAATTGTGAAATTGATATTCTTTGTATCTTGGTTTATTTCAAACACTTCAAATTCATCTCGAAAATGTTTCAATAAAAGGAGCCATAAAAATTGCAATCTGTTTTAATTTTGGAAAACTAATTTTCTTCTGAAGAAAACCAAATTAATTTTCATATGGATCCATTTTGGTCGATTTCTAGGCACAGAATGCGATGCAATGCGGTGACTGTAATAATGTCATAGCCCTAATTTTTCGCTTGAGAATCTGATTGTTTTGCCTCATTACCATAGAAAAAAATAATAAAACGCTTGACGTCCAGCAGTTGTGCATTAGACGCGCGTTGTTGAAAGAGAGCGAAAGAGAGCGAGACAGAGAGCCACACTCTGTCGGCAGGCAATCGTCGTGTATGTACGCGGCACCATTGGAGTGAGCATTTATGTGTGCATCATCACCATCATCATCATCATCATCAAGTGTTGTGTATCGCACGCGTTGTATGTCGATGTGTAAGATTTTTTGGTTGGTTTTAAAGTCGGCGGCGAACCAAAGTAAGCGCGTTGACAAGCGACATACACATAACACAAATAGAGAGAGAGTCGCAAATTGAAAATAAATACAAGACGAGGAGAGCAAGCAGGCAAACGACGAAAACTCAAGAAGAGAGAAGAAAAAAAAAACACACACAACATTTTCGTTGTAAATTGATTGTTGTTTTTTTTCTATTATTCCAACGATTACATTTTATCGGTTTGAAAAAATTCCGAAGAGGATCGTTTCGAACCCATAGTTTTCGTGAATATTCAGTGTGTGATTTAGAAATTGAATAGTCCAGTAGGGAAAAATAACAGAGTGTGTGTGTGCATATAAAAGTCAAAACAGACAATTGCGTACGATACTTTGAAAAGAAATAAAATATGTCGGAAAATGCAAAGAATTCAGACGAACCAGTGGTACGTATCATCATGGATTATTATAATTATTTTTTTTGCCAAATAATTGGAAATTTTTTAGAAATTTCGAAGAAAAAATATAAAAATAGTCATGTTGCTGACAGAATAAAAAGCTATCGACGCGAAAATATGAACGTTCATTTTAATACGCCGAATAAGCGATACTAATGTAGGGAAAAAAACATATCTCTCGGCATGTCCTTTTTGCGGCGCAGATTTTTTTTTTGTATACGTGTACTATTCAGTTCGAAATTCTTCGCGCGAATGCAATCTTCCCGCTGTTTCGACTCCTGTTTGGTTGTGTACAGCGACAACATGGACGAAAAATCATTCGCGTTTACTCGGTGACATTGTTAATTCTTACGTTCATTGTGAACTTTTTTCTTCGTTTGAGGATCATTTTAAGCCCCAAAAGAACGCATTCACCGAATTTCAATATCAAAAACAAAAATTTTGACGCGGCTTTTTTACTTGTCTCTTCTACTCTCATTTTGCTCATCTTCACGACAAGCATACGTATTTGTTTCGGTAAAAATAATGTAACTATATGCGTAATATCTGACAACAATATGGCGTTTATTTCTATGTTTATGCGATTCAATAAATATAGCGAAGAAGGGAACAAGTTGGGAAAAAGAAGAAGTGTACGGTTTGAACATTCACATACACATCGACAGGGCCATTTGCACACGCATTTGCGATATATATATATATACATAGACAATAATAACAAGAATATTATTGCTTTTGCTTGAACCGATAAATTTTCGATGTGTTCGGTTTAGCATTTGTGTGAAGCAGCTCCCAAAGCCAATTCAATGAAAATGCCGACCGAATGTTTGTCACGATTTTTTTTGTTTGCACTATAATTTCATGACGTTTTAATAGTGTTTCAATTTTTTTACTGACTCTGAACGAATCGTTTGCACCAATTGCATAGCGATTGACAAATTCACAAATAATCGCCGCTTCGAGGGAAATCGAGAGAGAAAAAAACGATTTTATTTTTTTTATTCACATTAAATTTCGTAAACAATTGAATAAAAAAAATGGTATTGCGTGCGAATATAGTTAATTTCATGTTAATTTTCTTTGCTATTGTTATTTTTATTGTGTGCGTTTTTAGCCGATGTAATTTATGCAATTTTATGTGTTTGTGCCGTAGGTGGACGATAAGAAGGCCGATGCCACTGAAAATGATAAGACCAATGTAAGCGGCGTTGACAATAATTCGGTCAACAATAAAACCGAAAAAGCAGGTTCGTGCCGTTGACCATTTCACATCCTATTTCGATGTCATTTTCCATTTCCATTTTTTTTTAAATGTATATGATAATTGTGTAGGGAATACAAAAGCAACAACAAATTCATCCAAGTCAAATGACGATACAGATAAGAATGCAAAAAAATCCAACGACGATGACTCGGCGGAGGCGGGAAAAGGCACCGCTCTGGGCGAAATACCGAAGATTGAGAAATACATTACCAATACACGAATAGATGGTTTGCAAACTCTATACCAGGTGTGTATCATTCCCAAAAAAATACTGATCAAACGCCGGATCCGATGTAATAATATGAACATTTCTTTCACTCACGTAGATTTGCTTCCAATCGGTTGGCAAAACAAATGTGCTGAAGAAGAATCTGCGTTCATTCGACGGTTTCGATTTTGAAGTCGGTTCCAGTGACTTCAAAAAGCGGTTGGAATTGACACAAAAGATTGAATTGGCCAAATTAAAAGCAGTATGTGAGGGCTTACAGCTGGACAAAAAGGGAGCAAAGGATGCAATTTGTCAAAGGATATGCGAATTTCTTGCTGCACCACACAAAATTGACGCACCTACTGACGATGAAGAAGATGAAGACGACGAAGAAGAGGAAGTTGAAGAAGGTGATCAAATATTTTTTGTTTTTGGATTTCCTTTTTCTTTTAAACAAATAAATTCGACCAATTGTTCTCTGGACCAATGCTTATTGACATCACATTGAATTTAACAAAACAGAGGAAGAAGATGAAGAGCCAGAAAAACCAAGATCAAAAGGTCGCGGAAATGCACGAAACACTGTGTCCAAGACCGGCAGACCACGTCGATCAACAGCAGGACGTGGCAAAGGTTAGTTACAAACCACTTTTTGCATCTTTTGCTTTTGTATTGAACGATTCTAATATTGCTTTTTTCTACAGCCGATACCTCGGCCTATGTTGAGTACTCCAGCAGCTCCGATGAAGAGGAAGCAACTGTAAATCGTGGCAAGCCAGCAAAGCGCCGCAGAGATGAATCAGACAGCGGATCAGATGTTAGTTGATAAATTTGTTCATTTTCTACCGCGAAAACGAATAAATTATTTTCCATTTCGCTTCAGTACAATCCATCGGGATCAGGTGATTCAGATGCAGCAAGAAAGGGTTCAAGATTTTCCGCACGTGGCCGACCCCCGGCAGGAAGCCGACGCAGTGCACGTCGTCGCCGATCCACTTCGGAGGAAGAAGAATCGTCACCGACATCCGATGATGATTTCAGCGATGAACCGAAGAAAAAGCCGAAAACACCAACACGCTCCGGCCGAGGTGCACCTCCGCGTCGAGGTCGCAAAGCAAAAGAAACGGAATCCGAAGTGAGCGAAGAGGAAGAAGAAGATGTGTCTGAGCCCGAAAGCGACAAAAGCGAGGTGAGATTTGATATCGATATTACATTCAATAAAATAAAAATATGCCCACAATTATTCGGTTGCTTTTGGACTGCTGTTGGATTTGAATAAAAAATCAATTGTATGTTTGGATTGTGCAATAGGAGTCGCCAAAACGAAAGGCACCCACAAAGAATAATGCTAACAACAAAAGCACACCGCAACGTTCAAAACGAGCCGCGGCCGCTGCAAAGCCACTAAAGGAAGAGAGTAGTGGAGAGAATGAATCTGAAGACGACGAGCCATTGTCGAAAAAGGCCAAGCCATCACCATCACCACCAACGGTAAATCTTTTTGAAAATGTTTTTATCCCCATTGACACGCCGGCATTAATCGTATTGCTTCTATTTTTCGCAAATTAGGATGATGAAATCAAGAAAATCGTCAAAGAAATTCTGGATAAAGCGAATTTAGAGGAGATCACAATGAAAACCGTGTGCCGAAATGTGTATTCAAAATACCCAGATTTTGATTTGTCGCACAAAAAAGAATTCATCAAGACGACGGTTAAATCGGTGAGTGTCGCGTATTTATTATGATTTGAAAAATGCGACAAATAGAAAAATAGAGATCAACAGAGTGTAATTTCTATTCTCTCCTCTCTCTCTCTCTCCCGAACAGTTGATTTCAACATAAAAAGCCATCGTCATCGAAACCGATTGTGAGCTAAAGCAAATTTATTCGGCTTAGACATAAAAGTGGAAGAGGCCCAAAAGAAGATTCAACATCAAGAACAAGAACTATAACACGCAAACACTAAAGAAAACACCATCACCACATACACGCAAAAACACACATTGAAAGAAGAAGAAGAAGAAGAAGAAGAAGAAAAAGAAAACACACAGACACATTGACAACTATACACACATGTAATTGATCAAGAACTCTCGATAAATCGCAGCATATCCAACAATGTTAATTCCTTAATTGCAAAATGCCTTTCAAATTGATTTGCATGTGTTCTTTTTTTGTCAAATATTTTCATTTGAAATTTTATTCTTTTGGAGAATTTAATTATTTACACACAAGTCTCAGCACACACAAATAAGATACCATGTGTGTATTCCTTTTCATTTTCTTTATAATAATATTATTATTGTATATTAATGACGCGTAAACTTACAATTTTTTCTCCGTTTTCTTTTGCTAGTTTTAAAAGAAATTTAATCATTTTTCACATCTCTGCATTGAAAATAAAAAATTAAATGATATATGACAAATTGTTGGAAATAAAAAGCACTAAATGAGTGGTTTGGAGCGAAAATGTTATAATAAAAGTTGAGAGAAAAAATGTCAAATGAAAAGAGATAGCTATATAGTTCACTATAGTTTACTATACAGTTTACTATATGGCTATCCCTTTTCCGCTCATTCATCATCGACATTTTTCCGCTCAACTTTTCTGTATTACATTTTCGCTCCAAACCACTCAAATTATATGGTGAATGAGTGTATTTTGCCCCATAAAGAAGAGCGAGAGAATCAATAATTAAAAGAAATACAATGAAGAGAACAAAAACAAATTACACCACACAAAAAATGTATTTTATTGTTCATTTTCTTTGACTAAAAATGCAAAAATTCACATGAAAAATAAATGAAATGATTTAAAAAAAATTCAAAAGTTACAAAAAAAATAATGAAATTGTCTATGAAGAAATCAAATGTTCAATATTATTCAAATAAAAACCGATGAAATTCAAATAAAACATTTAGTGTTGTCATTGTAGGAAATTTTTCTTTTATTTAACTAAGGGATTGCATTGATGCACCTTTTTTTTTTAATTTGGCATTAACTTAAGCTGTGGATTAGCAATATCAAAGAAACGCGACACACATAAAATAATTTCTTTTTGTCTATTTTGCTAGCAATACAGCGATAAATATTTATGCTATGATTCAATTATTAGTCTAAAATTAGGATTTTCATCAATTCCACGATATGAATGCAATGGGCTGTGTCCGCTTGTATATAATGAGTGGAAAATGGAATGGTTATCACCATTATTGCAAAACTTGTTGAGCATTTACATGGTAATGCTGGAATAAGGAACTTCCTTTGGTGCCTTCTCATTAGCAATCAACCAAACCGAACCACTTTTAGCGTCTCGGATGATCGAGATTAAACCCTTGGCAACATGTTCACACCTGAAAATAAGTGCAGACGAAACATAGGGAAAAATGAACACGAGCTAAATACGAAATGTTAAACGGGATACGTCATACTTTTGCGGGTGAACACCTTTCATGTCCAATTGCCAAGCCTTTTCATGGCTTGGTGATTTGAATCGATTCCCAAAAGCGGAAGACGATGCGTCATGATGTAATACGCCAGGGCATAGTACAATCACTCTCACACCGGTGATATTGTAGTGATATGCATCCTATAATATATATCCAATGGGAAAATTAATCGCATTGAAACTTGTGAATCCAAAATATGTGCGCACACCGCACACACACACAAACATTCAGACAGGTGTATCGAATTACTAACCCCACAGGATTTGGAGAGTGCTAAAATCGCGTGCTTACTTGCACAATAAATGGGTGTCGAAATTTGTGGACGAAAGCTTTGTGCAGATCCAATGTTTATGACAACGCCACCATGGCCCTCCTTATCTTTGCCTAGGTATTGTAGAGCAAGCAACATTCCACGAATGGTGCCGTTCTGGAATGGTTCAACGAATGAAATGTTTGTATTGTATGTTGCATTTATGAATTATTGCATTTAATGAAATACCAAATTCACATCTACTTCGAGCTCCCAAAATTTATCATTCATTATTTCAGCATTGTTCACCACGATGTCCAATCGGTCGAATTCGGTAATTGTTGTTTGAAATGCCTCTTCGAACTGAACATAATCTGTGACATCACAATGGCAGAACATCACCCGTTCTTTGCCAAACTTTTGGCCGAGCACATCGCACGCGTTTTCACCTGCATCCGAATCTAAATCGCAAATTGAAACCTGCCGGGAAAAAATATGGTCATAAATCAAACATTTAAAAGTACCACAATCCATTCCATTCTTACTTTTGCACCGTAACTCAAAAGCATCTCACAAAAAGCACGGCCAAGGCCACAAGCCCCACCTGTTACGAGTGCTACCTTATTGCTGATTTCCATAGTTTTCTCCTGCGCCCGTTTTCTGTTCCTCTAAAATTCAATATTACAAATGTGAAAATTCCGTTTACTACTATGAAATACACCGGGAGATGCACACGTAAAATCATCAACTGATAATGACACTACAGAAAATCAATAAGCAACCCAGCGGCACAACAAAATCCGGATTGCGTACGTTCGAGTGCAATGAACAAGTAACAACGTAGCACCGAATTATCGAATGTCTTGTCTCAACATGTGAGCCAATAGACATTCTTGCACCGCACATCCGCAAAACGATTGGGGGATGGAATTTATTACACAGTCTACGCTACATTTGATAGTTCTACAGTTCGAAACATTTTGCCGCCATATCGATTGAGTATAGGCTTAGCGGTTGAAATACTTTTTCAATAAACTGAATTAAAGACAAAAGGAATTTTCACTTATTCTTCTAAAATCAAATTATAGAATAGTTTTGGAAAAAAAAAACTAAATTCACTAAGAAATCAGTGAATTTTCTTTCTCTTTCGTATGAATAATAAATAAATCAATTTTAAATCACTTACTAGTATTATGAAGACTCTGACGCCGTGCTTGATTTGCTCAGTACCGATGAAACGAGGAAAATGTAATGGGAAACGGATAGTATGCAGTCGAATGAACTTCCCTTTTCACTGGCAATTCAACACTTGCAAATATTACTCGACAAATAAATAGACGAATAGTTGAAATTTCACCGAAGGGATGGAGAGAGAGAGAGAGAGAGTATGTGTGTGTGTGTATGAGCACAAAATGTTTGGGTTGCGTGAGTTGAATGTGCGCGGAAAATGTGTTGTATCTCACACAAGCATATAGTACGTCACCGCGCCCAATGATTCCACTTACAGCAGACAATGAAGGAACAATTGTCCGAACGAAGTAGACCGAATGCAACTGTAAATCAATGTGTAAATCATTTTCGTTGGAGTGCCAACCATTGGGTTAAATAAATTTACGTAGTAGACAGATTTACACGGATGGTGTAATTAAAATGGGTTTCAATTTGTTTCGAGCTAAAATCAAACACATTTGTTTTGTCTGAAAACATAGAATATCCAACCGTTCAATCATGATACTAAACACAATATTTACTATCTGATTCCCATACAGAACGCTGTTTTCGGCGATGAATGTTTATTCTTTGTTCAATCTTATCCAACAATTTGTTTACTGTGTGACATTTTGTTTGGAAACTGTGTTTACTAATAAACAATGGCTCATGCTGAGTCGCATTTCATAATTTGGATTCTTCATTTGGTGTAGAGTTTGTTTCAATTACGGAATTCTTCTTTTTATTTCATAAAGAAATTAAACGTCGCTTCAAAGTCATTTCCATGGAATTAAAAAACAAATCAAATGTGTATGTTGCTTCAACTAAAATAAATACACTTTTAACGAGTATGATTAATTATTATTGTAGTCATTCTAAAATCGAACTGCCATAATGAGTTTTTGGGGAACTTTTAAACAATTTTTCGTGTGAATTCGTTTTCGAGATCATTTACAGACCAGCATAGTTTAAACATTTGAAAACTTGATTCAATATCCGATTGTCTGATTTAATAATCTGGAATTTGTATTTTTGATAATACTACATATATCGATATTTTGTCATTCATACAGATATATTGATTAGAATTGTGTATCATTCAATTGTCCAATATGCGTGTCGATTCAATAAAGGCCGCTTTATGAAATGCAAAACGGGTTATTTCATTTTGAAAAAAAAAATTATGGTAACAATTGTGACGTGACAAATTGTTTCTTAAATCGTGGCGAGTCTTAAAGTTCGCGCTCAAATACAAAAGGCTCCTGGGGCGAAGTCTGCTTTATCGACTATTCACCACCGGTGGTAACACCAAATCAAGAACCAATATCATCCAATGCGATTCAGCGTGAGCCATTGAGTTGTCAAAGTTTGCATTTTGTCTACAAAGGTTGTGTCGATTTTGTTTTCTGGTTGCACAATTTATTGGATTGGAAATAAACACGAGCAAAAATTATTTCGCCAAAAAACAATCAAAGTAAGTAATTGAAAACTACGTATGAATTTATAGAATGGCATTCGTGCCGGGGTGTCGTGTGAACGAGACATTGAAATGATTCTTCTTTTTTCTGCAATCGGACAATTGCTCGTTTACCGACGCACAACGTGAGTGTTTGCATCAGGTTCTGGCTGTCGATGTTATGCACGCGAAAACAAAACATTTCAACACATGCAAAAAATAAGCGACATTGTGTCGGTGTTTTTTTTTTATTTTAGCTTACTTCATTTTACCGCCGGTCGCCATTTACAAAAGAGCATTTTAACAAGCAAACTAAGCAGAGACACTTCGCTCGTGCGACAAACACAGTATTTTTGAGGTGATACGAATTTTTCAATAGGAACGTGCATAAAATTAAAGTAAGTAACCAAAATCGATGGAATTGTCATTAAAATGCGAATTCAGAATGAAATGAAAGAAAAAATCGCAAATTTTTGTTCATTTTATTTCTTTCTGTCTTTTTTCCTTCCAATCAACTCGACCAATGAAAAAAAAATCAAAAGTGATACATTTGGAAACACGAAACAAATTCTCACGCGACCGAGAACCAAGCATTAGACAACAATCTTACGATGGATAAACCGGAATGGGAGACGAGTAAAATTCTATCAAAAATACTGAATCGTCGGGAACTGGATAAAGTTGCCCCAGACACCGTGAAAAAAATCGAGAAATTTTTCGAAGAACGTTTCGATGAATATCTCACAACACAAGCACTGTACGAAACATTACAGCGAACACACTGTAAGTAACCGTATTTTTTTTCTGCCACACATACTATGCGATACATTTAGAGAAGAACCAATGTCATTTTTGTTGTGGCTTCAAAGGAGAATGAAAAAAAAAACGAAAAACAAAATCATGCATATAAGCAACCATCGATAATTTTTCGACTGATGATTTTCCTATGGACAAACTGCGATCGCAATGAAAACCGTTTCACGAACTGTGTATAGGTTGTGGAATGACGTTTGCGTTGTGAAATCTCATGGCTGTTTTTTATTCTGTCAAATTGACATATAACCCAATACAGCTGAAATGTGCATTTACAGCGAATTTTCATTGTAATTTTTTTTTTCTTCTCTCGTGTCCAGCCCAAAAGACCGTTGAATATGAAAAACTGATCCTAGAATTGACCACAAAAAATGAAGACAACGAAGTCAAATTGGACAAGTCACAACAGAATGTGCTTGAGCTGCGCAAACAATTGGATGATGTACGGGCTGAAGTGGCGCGTTTCCAAAAATCCGTCACCAAATTGGAAGCGGAAAATATCGAGTGCAAGCGGCAACGTGACAATTTGATCAACGAACGTGATGCGCTGCAAAGTAATTTGGAAAGTCGTACGGCTGAAATTGAGCGGTTGAAGGGTGATGTGCGTGAATTGGAGAAACAATTGAAAGCCGCCATCAATGCAAAATACGATGCAATTGGAAAATATGATGAAATCCAATCGAAAGAGGCCAGTCTCGAGTACAAAGAGCGTCGCATGGAACAAGACAAAAACATCTTGCAATCGCAGCTAGCTAGTTTGACCGAAACGTACCAGAGCAATTTAGAAGAATTGATGGCAATTCGCCGCGAAAAACAATTCACACGCTTGGATCTCGAGGCGAAGTTGAATGAGCGCGTTGAAGAATTGAATATTGCCAACAGTTCGATTGCACATTTGCAAGAGTCAAATCAGACGCTACAGAATCGACTTGAAGAATTGTCGGCCAAACGCAAGGACGAGGCAGACGAATCCATGAAAATGATCGATTGCTACAAAAATGAGCTGCTGGCGAAGAGCAAATTGGCGGACATTTACAAGAACGATAATGAAGACACCAAAAAGCATTTGACCGAATTGACAAATGCCGTTGCCGATTTGAAGAAAATGCTGTCCGATTCCGTCGAAGAATATGGTGACCTCGAGACGAAATACAAAGAGGATGCATTGCAGCACAGCGAAGAGCTCAAGGAAAAAGACAGTATTATTGATGGTATGCGCGTCGAACTCAAGAATGCCAATGATTTACTGAAGACGGCACAAGAAGAAAACCTTGAGCATGTCATCGAACGTGTTGCACCGTCGGCTGCCGCCACCGCTAAGATTCTCAAGTCAAATATGACGCTCACCGAAATCTATTCCGAATATGTCAAATCCACCGAGGGTTTGCGCTCAGAGCAACGTGAAAATGCCAAATTGAAAATTCAGATGAAGGAGATTTTGCAAGAGATCGAAGAACGGGCACCGGCCATCAACAAACAACAAATCGAAAATGACAAATTGGTCGAAGCAAATGCACAAATTCGCGAACAACTGGACAATATGATCACCGAACGTGTGGTTGAACGTGAAAAGTTGCAAGAGGCCACATCGAAGTATGCCTATCTGGAGCGTGAGAATAAGCGATTGAAGACGTGCCAATCCGATCTCTCACGACAGGTTTGCTTCTTGCTGAAAGAGGTTGAACAGCTTCGTGGTGGCATTGTGTCCGACGCACCCGATCAATCCGTTTGCTCGGATATGTCGGCCAGTGAAGTTATCACCAAGAAACTGGTTACATTCAGCAACATGGACGAGCTGCAGGAAAATAACCAGAAATTATTGCTGTTGGTACGTGATTTGAGCACAAAATTGGAGGAGATTGAAGAGACACAAAGTAATTTCGATCAGTCAACGTATGAATCGAAGATTGCCGAATACACAAAACGGTTGGAGCACATGGAATTGCAGCAACGGCACCAGGCACAAATGATTCAACAGTACATTCAGCAACGAGATCGCTATAAGCTCTTGTACTTCGAAATAATGAAGGATGTTGGTAAGCCAATTCTGAACATCAGCATGGATGGTTCGATGGTTGAAAATATGGAAACGGTCGATGAAGAAACACCATTAGCATCGACAAGCAGTGCATCATCTGCCAGTGGTGCACAGGCACAATCATCAAATGTGGACAAAAAGGTAGTTTTTCCTCCTTCTTGGGAATACGCATTCCCTAATTACTTTGTTATTTCGGCAATCTAATCGTTTCGCCAATTTTTTCTTACAGGTGCTGGAACTTCAAGAGAAACTTAAAGAATCTTCAAAACAGCTTCAAACCCTCAAGGAAGAGCACGATGAGTATCGCAAAGAAAAGATGGCCAACGATAAAATCATGAACGATCAGTTCAATTCGATGCGTAGCGAGCTTCGTGAGCTGACAACAACCAATTGCAAACTGAAGAACAACTTTGAATTCAAACTCGAGAAGATCAAGAGCCTCGAAAACGATCTGTCCGATTTCAAGAAGCAAATTTCGGCCCTCGAAGAGCGTAACAAAATTTATGACACCACAATCACAAAGCAGGAACAAACGATTGCCTATTTGCGTGAAGAGTTGTTCAACACGCAGAAACAATTGTCCAATGCTGAGGTGAGTAACAAAAATCTCCGACAACAATGTGAAATATTGCGTGATACCGAAAGCCGTCTACAATCTGAACGTGAAGCACTGTACAGTGAGCGTCAGAAGCAAAATGTTGTTTTAAATAATTTGGAATTGTTGAAGTGTCAACTTGAGCGTTCCGAAAACGATGGTCGTGCTCGAGCTGAACAACGTTTGGATGAAACGGTGCGCGAATGTTCGGCATTGCGTCGTCATTTGCAAGAAGAAAAAGATCACTTCCGCGAATTGAGTACGGATTTGGAACGAAAAACGAAATCAGCCCTCGAAAAGGCGGCCGAAGAAAAGGCTGAAGTTGAGCGATTGCAAGGTGTATTGAAGGACTTACGCGATCAACTCGCTCAGAAGACCGATCAAACGGAAACATTGAGCAAGAAATTGCAAGAAGCTCTCACTCCAAATGTTAAAGACAATCCAGTGGCCAAGGCGAACAAGCGCGCCAAGGAGTTGCAAGTGAAATTGGATTTGGCCAATGTCGAGATTGAGCACTTGAGGAAGGAGGTGGAATCCTGTCACGAAACGATCGAACAATATAGTAAAATTTCCAAAGAAAGTGAAATACAGCTCAAGGATATCAGCGATCGATACAATGAATATCGTGCCAAAACCGAAAAGGAGTTGCAAGAGGCCAAAGTACGTGAGACCGAACTGTTGTCACGTGTTGAAGACCTAGAAACTGAAATTAAATTGCAAATCACTGATGCTCAGCTCACGAACACCGACAGTAGCGAACAATTGCAGAAGACGCAACAAGAGCTCAAAGAAGCATACGAAAAGATCAGCAAGAGTAACATTGCTTTGCGCGATCTCCGTGAACAGATCAACGTTTTGACGGCCGAATTGAAGAACACCAGCGACAAGTATACACAAGCGATTTCATTGCACACATCCGATTTGCAAGCATACACCGATTGCAAAGAGAAATTGAGCAATGTCGAAGGTCAAATCAGTAAATTGACAGCTGAACGTGATGAAGCGATGTCGGTCCTCAAGGAATTACAAAGTGGTAACGAAGCCAATCGCATTCATCTCGAAAAAGAGAAACAGGAATTGGAAAAACGTTTGGAGGATTTGAATTCACAGAATGCAGCCCTGCACGATCAATTGCAATTGCTCAGTTCCACAATAGCGGCCGCTCAATCGGCAAATGAATCCAACGCAGAAGATGTCAGCATGAATGAATCACAGAATGATTCGATCATCAATCGCTCCATCACTGACAACGATGGCCGTGACAAATTGATGTCAATCATCAAATATTTGCGTGCCGAAAAGGATGTCGCCTTGGCCAATGTCGATGTATTCCGCAATGAAAACATTCGACTCTCTGCTGAAATGAAGATTTTGAACGGTAAGTTACTGTATATTTTGTACAGTTTTTCAAGCCCATTTTATTCATTTTTAAAATTCTATGGTTTTTTAAATCATCTTTTAGAAAAAGTTAGGGAATTCGTTGATGCTAAGACTAAAGATGTATCCGCAAAAGAAGAGAATCCACTCACCATGGCAAAATATACGGAGGTATTGCGTAAATTGGAAACATTCACCGCAATGCAAGACAGCAATCGAATGCTGCGTGATGAACGTGATTCGCTGTTGAATCGCATCAAAGAGTTGACAGAACGCAATGATAAAGTTGAAAATGAGGTGTTCCCGCTGCAAGAGAAAAACAGGGAGCTCAACACCAAGACCGAGGAGCTGACCGGCGAAAACTCGAAATTGCGCCACGAAGTGCTGCAATGGCGCCAACGGGCCAACGCTTTGGTTGAACGTTCCAATAAAAATCCCGAAGAATTCAAGCGTATGCAGAATGAGCGTGAACATTTGGCAAAGATGCTAACCACCGAAAAAGAAAAGATTGACAAATACGAGGCAGAGCTTGCATCCATCAAACAGGAAAAGAACCGTATCGAAGTCGAGTTGGCAACACTGCAAAAGAACAATCAAAACATAACCGATGAAAAGAAGAAAATGACCGAGGATATTCTGACGGTAAAACAGAGCAACGCTCGCATGTCAAATGAAATCATTGAGATTAAGAATAAATTACTGCTACGCGACGATGAAGTGAAGAAGATGGTAGATGAGTTGACCAGCAAAGAGGCTCTGCTCACCGATACGAAGAACAAGGAAATCCAAATTCGTAAGATTGCCAAGAGCTACAAAGAGAAATTCCTTGAATTGCAAGCGAAATATGATGCTCTTGCTGCTGATAAAGCCTCCAAACCGCTCGAACAACAAGCAGCCGAGCTCTGTGACACGAATGCATCGCAAACGGATAAGACGCTTAACGATACCATCAAAGAGCTGGGCACATCGATCACCGAAAAACAAGAACAAAATGATTTACTTCGAAGCGAAAATGAATCGCTGGCCAAACAATTAAGCGAATCGGAGGCAAAACTTGCAAATGCCCTCCGTGAATTAAATGGCACGATTCAAACATTGAACGAAGAGAAGAAACACATCTCACGTGAATTGACGGCAACAAAGACACAATTGGTCAATTCGGAACAGGTTCGCACCGAAAATGATAGTGTTAAATCGCAAAATGAGAATCGAATCAAAGATTTGGCCGATCAGGACAAAGAAAATAAGGAGACGATTGCTCGCCTAACACGCGAAAACGAGGCGTTACAATCGCGTTTGAATCAACTGCACCGTCAATTGGGTAATCAACAGGGTACCAAGCCAACGACCAGCAGTGGTGCGATTGAAAAGAGCCCATCGGATGCATCACGTACAGCTAACGTCAAGCCAATGGCAGGTAAGTTATTCAGCGATATTTGATTTTTGTTCTGTTTAAGTGAACGAGTGAAAATCAATTCAATTGAATTTGTTAGCAGGCATAGCAGGACCGAGCAACCAGTCGGCAACGGTAACACCTCGACGAGGTGGTGATACGCCTTTGGCAAGCATTCGACCGATGTCTGTTCAAAATAGTCGTACGGCTGCCGTTTTGCCCACAAGTCAAACAGCAAATGTTGCTTCGATTCACGGCAGTTCGTCGGCTTCATCAGGCAGTGCTGTCACAGCATTGGTTCCGCCACAACAGGTTCACAGTGCCAGCGGTGGAATGACCGGTGAGGTAATGTCAACTACAAGCTCACACACAGATTATATGCCCGCCACCAGTTCAGCAGCTTCAATTGTTGTCGCTGCCGTTTCACCAATGGGTAAGTTTGAAATTACAAGCACGACATGAATATAAAAATTAGAAGAAAAAAAACTCACAAAACATTTCCAATTGCCTTGGTTTAGGTGCCAACATAGATAAATCCGATCCAACACAATCGGTTGCATCAAACTCGTCTGAAACGATGCAAGAGGCCGAAAGTGTTGAAGATTCTTCGTCATCGTCAAGCACGCAAGTGACTGTACAGCAACAGGCGGTCGCTTTGGTTTCGCCACGCCAGCATGAGAATGCACCGCAAAATATTGTTGCACCACAACAAGTCATTGATCAATTGCATGCGGCCAGTACATCCGCATCGTCGTCAACATCGGCTGGTAATCAAAGTCAATCGATCACAATGAGCACACACAATCGTGCCACATCAACCAGTAATACGGTAACGACATCACAAGCCGGTCATAAACGGCCTCGCGATGCGGAAACTGACTCAACCGATGAGATTTCATCGGATCATGGCCAGAAAAAACCGCAAATCAAACGAACCCGAACACAAATCGGCTCCAGCACTTCGCAAGGCGTCAGCGAATCGTCATGTTTAGATGTCGATTATCAGGTAGGCTTAAGTGCAAAGTTTAAACAAATCAAACAATCAAAATGGATCGAAATCTCAATTGATCATAATTTCTCAGGTAACCACATCCTCACAGCGTGATCAGGACGACGAAAATATTTTGATTGTCGATTCGGAATCTGACGAAGAGATGCCAGATGATGGTCCAGTTGAGCCAGATGATGCCATTCAATTCGAAGATGAAGGTGATAATGTTGAACCATTTGAAGAAGCTCAAGGTAATATTCTCGCATGAAAATGCACCAGCATTTAACGACATTTCCTAAAGCGTTATTTTTTGTTCATCGGCCGTTCATAGGTGAATCGACTGATATGTATGCTGAGACTCTTCAATCCGACAATAACGAAGTTGATGTTGATGACAGCAGTGAACCAAATCAATCAAATCCAAACGCTTCGACCAGTTCATCTGCGGCAAATGTTCAGATCTTGGGTGATCAAGCCAGTACAGATAATACGGCACAGCCACAGGAAACTCAGCAAATCCAGGCGATAAGCGCAAGTGATTCTGGTTCCAGCGGTCCTTCCACGCCATCCACATGGAGGGGCCAAGCTGCACAAACACCATTGCGCCAGCAACAGGTAATTTGCGTTTCAAAAATATTTCGGAACTAACCAATATCTATGTCGAAAACAAGCATATTCACACGTTGCTCCTATTGAAAAAAAAAATAGACATCCACTCCGCTAACACCAACACAACAAGGTGCACAGTCACAGGCCTCGGCCCAGAATGCTCAACAACAACAGCAACAGCAACCAATTATGATCAACTACGAAGAATCTGGTGATGATAGTATTGTGCCAAGCACACCAACTTTATACGTTCCACGACGAGCTGATGGCTTCAGCGAGGCTGTCAGTTCACCCCAACCCCATGTAAGTTGATTTGTACATTTAATTGAAAATAATCACTGACCACATTTTTCCAACAAATATTTCATTTAATAGCATCAAGCGCATCAACAGCCTGCAGCACGTTTCACGTTTGCAGAGTCAGCAACACGGGCATCCGAAGGAATCGATGACACTCGTATTGACCTAACACAGTTAGATGAATCGGGACGTAGCGTTTCGACCGTTCCATCACAGTCTCCACGCGATACAAGCTCGGCAAATGAAACAAGTAGCACGTCGGCAATATTAACCACCGCTCAAGTTGAACCAGTCGCTGGTGCTAGCACAAGTTCAGCTACCGAAGCAAGCGTTCCACAAGTATTGGTTACTGATGATGTTGAAGGTAAAATCACACAGCCAATAAAACTGTTTCTGCCTTAACAATGACTGCTGAGTGACAACAAGAAAGTCAACAAATCATTTTAATTTCATTCGTTACATTTTTGTCTCCTCTAGAAGTGTCTGAATTTGCTGATGACAATGCATCAACCACCGAAACCGATGAAAACAAAGTATCTGAAGAGATTGAAGATATCGAAGACGAAGAAGGAATTGATGGTGTTTCGTCGGAAGGTGAAAAGACATCGGGTGGTAACGAAACCGTTGAGGTAAATTCGATTGAACAACCCCAATTATTCCATGGAACACCGAAAAAAAATAAACATATCGATCTATTTCAGACTGAAGAAGAAGGTCGCGAAGCCGAAGTAGCCACGACTTATCAAACAAGGTATGCAATACAGTCAATTTGTTTTGTTCTTAATTTCAATTTTCACAAAATGAAATTGCATTCGAAACGAGTTCTCTAAAATACTGCAAGTGGTTGTTTTTCATTTCATATTTTAAAAATTGACTAAAAGTTATTTGAAAAAAATAATGATGCAATTGTTTTAACAAACTTGAAACATGTGAAAATTCTAGAAAACAAAAAGTTGGCCACAAATAATCGATTTCTTTTCAAAATATTTCAATTTCACGATGAACAGAAGCTCACGTGGTCGAGGCACGCCAAATTCATATCAACGCGGTCGTCGTAATCTTCGCGGAAGACCACAGCCAATTGTATGGCAAGATCAAGGTAAGTGATTCAAATTGACATTTGAAATATGTATCGATGTACTTAATTGGGACGTTTATTGCGTGTTTAGGTATGAATCAACCAGATTATCAGCAACAACAAAATTCTGGTTCACCAAATCGCGGTTTTAGTCCTCAACAACAGGCACAAACTCAACAGGGCCGTGGTCAACGACGACGAATGCGTCGTCCAAACTATTCTCGTTTCTAAATTCACTTACACGCAAGCTAGAATGCAACAAAACAAAAACAGAAAACCAACTCAAGAAAAAACAAAATCGCGAACTTTTGTTCCATACACACATTCATACATTTAATTAGGGCCGAACGGCGAAAATACTTGATTCAATCATAGAATTTATCCAATGTTCATGAAAAAAACCAACCAAGAAGAAAAAAAACTACGTATGTAATAAGAATGTACCAAACATTTTTTTGATAAATAAACTATGACTAAAATTTAAAAAAAAAAACGAACCGATTTTCTAAAATGACAAAGAGAGTATGGATTTAAATGAGAATATCGGCAATTGTGACCATTTATTTGTTTACATAGTAATGTAAAATGTCTAATTCAAGTAGGCAATTAATAATATTGTCGGTGATATTGAGTGTAAGCCAACAATCCGCAAATCCTTTCAGTTTGTACTTATTTTTTCTTCTTTAATTCAACAACAAGTGCTGTCAATTATTATTATTATTATTAATATTATTATTATTATTATTATTATTATAGTTATACGGAATATGAATGTGCAGCAGCATTTATGGTAAGTGGGATAAGTGGGTAACATTTTGCTTATTAATCTAGATTATTATTAGTTCGTTTGAGGCAATATTTTTATTTATATTTCTTTGTTTTTCGCGTTGCATTTTTGCAGCTTTCAAGAATTCAAAATAGAGAGTTGAGGTCTTAGCTTAAGTCGTTCAGTTGAACAAGGCGATTAAAACACAGTTGAGAAATTTTAAAATTGGTTATGAGTGAACGTTGCAAGAATTGCTTATGAATAGAAAACAAGAGAAAAAAAACAGTTCGAAAAAGAAAACACACTGTATTCGCGATTCTTCCGAATTTTTTTTTTTCGAATGCAAATTTTATGTGTTTGTGTGTGGGAATCGATATTTGTTCGAGTTTCCAAGTATTGCGAATGTGTGGATGATGAGGAAAGAAGAAGGCACTGAAAATTGAAAGTTAGATTAGATTTTTTTTCTTTTGTCAGTTTTCAATTATAATTTGTTTTTTTTTCTTCTGTTCATTTCTTCCCGTAATGAGCAAGTGATATATGTATATATATATATATATATATATATATATATGTCCAAATAAATGCGTTGCCATGTACTTGTTTAATCCAAAATAGTCACATAAAATGATTGTCGGTTTAATATAAATATTTCAATCAATTCTTTTCGATAAACCTTCAATTTGTTTGTATTCGATTTTTGTTTCATCAATGTAAAAAATAAAAATCCGCAGCCAAATTCTTAAGGCGAAGAAATGAAATGCATTCTATTATCTACAAAAAAAGCAAAGTGATGCTGTGTAGCGAATTCTCTTCATTCTTATTCTAATTTATATTCTGTTTAGGATAATAAACTTGTTTGTTTCTTCCTTCAAAAAACGTTTGGAATTTTTTCTTGTAATTAATTTTGGCCACAGCACAATTTAACCTTATATAAAATATTTATTAATTTTATGTTTATTTTTTTGTTATTAATAATTTAATTTATGTTTTTCTTATTTTGTTCAATATATCGAAAATCAGTGTCTAAAATCTAGAATTTTATTTTAGCAGCATTAACATGCCAATGGAAACTAATTTCAAAAGCTGATTTATTGATGAGATGTTGAAACCACATGTTTGAAATTCCCTTAACATGTTTGGTGCATTCATCGTAAAACGATTTGCATAAATTATTGTTTACTTACAAAAAGTCTTAGTGAATGTTTTTTTAAAAGCATCCTTACTCGCATGAATTCCAATTATTTTTTTGTGTTTAGTATTTCAACATGCAAGTTTCCATTATTCATTTGAATGGAATTTAATTTGTTCTTCATCAGGCAAAATGTATTGTTAAGTGCATACATGTGACATTGCATGGCCTTTTAGGCGGTCTCAACCGATGAAGATTCAAGCTGAAATTTAAATAAAATCAAATAAAAGCATTCAAACTATCAATAAAATAGTTTTCAAAATTCAATGCAATTCGATCCATTTTCAGAGGTTTGAATTGAATGTTTGCTCAATTCGCTGTTTCGATATGTTTTTAGGCGTTCGTTAGTAATGTACGTATGTATATATGCTTCGTTCAATGGCAAATTTCACTTGATTTTCTATCCAATATTACGCAAAACTATCAAAATCCCACGGCATAAATTTCGCCTCAAATAAAACCGGTATTCAATGGCTTTATTCATGATTGAACAATTCAAAACGCATCACAATGTAATGTGCGAATTGTTTGAGAATAAAATGTATTTTGTTAAAATTTAAAATCCGATGTCACATGTTGATGTGCCAAGCAAACAAAAAAGTGACATTTCTATATTTTGTACACCTTTGTTGTTATTCTGTTGAATCATGTCATTTTGATGGCTCTTTCATTTTGCGATGCGTGGAATTGAAGTGTCGAACATTAAAACCGTGTCCAATTTTTCCCAGAAATGTACTGCGTGATGCATCGAATGGGCTTCTATGATTACTTTGCGATTCAGTCATATTCGATGTATCGTACGGTTTAGGTGGTGGTGGTGGCGGCCAAACGAAAGTGTTCGAATGTGTCGCTGACGATGAGCCATTCGGAGGATACCAGTTTTTATAACTAATTGATGCATTATTATTATTATTATTATTCAGTGACGTGAACCCGTTATTTTGGGTTAAAAGTAACCCTCACGTTCGCACAAATTTATACACGACGAGAAATACCAGAATGGAAACGACAAACAAAACCACGGCGGTGATGACTTTAGCGAATGTGTTCAGCAGCGATTCATGTGAATTGGTTGGTCGTGTGGTGTGTTTATCGGTGCGACGTTGTTTAGTTGCCAAGCCACGAGCCAACGCTGGAAATGCTAGCGATTGAGTAAATGTTAACTTATCAAATCGCAATGATTCACTCAACGAATATGGACCAACGGAACCCCTGGCAGCGGCTCGCAAAAGGACACACTCCAAATCCAATGCATCGAATAGTGAATAGCGATTTGTCATCGTTGACGATCGGCGTCGATAGTCTGGATCCTTTTCCTGTTGAAGCCATGTGTCACAAAACCTACAAATAAACAAATTTTCTTCACAAAGTTTCTACATTTCAATTTCAGCTGCCGTTTTACCGATGACTTTTGCTACTCGATGCAGCGATAGACGTTGTCGAAGATGTAATGCTTGGACTGGCCAAATAAAATTGTTGACTGAGTTCGCCGCGATGTTTCAAACTCGCATTGGATAGATACTCTGTCAAGTCCTCGGTTGATGATTGATCCGGTGATATTTGACCTCGGCTTGGAGGTGGTAGTAATCGTGCATGATCTGGGTGCAGAAGGGCACTTGATGGTCTTCGCTGTTTGCTACCGTTGTTCAATGAAGGTGTTGGCGATCCGTTTGGTAGATATGTGACTGTGTTGGGTGATGGAGACGCTTGGCTTGAATCAATTCCCGAATCACGACCATGTATTTGATCACTGAACGATGAATCTCGCCGCTCATTCTCATTGCTCTCCCCACTTTCATCTACATAACTTCCAAATACAAAACTTTGGCCATCTGCTTGGCCTCGTGGCGAGTCCTTAACCCACAATGGTGCAGAGAAGAAATGGAAAAAAGTGAGAGAGAAAAAAAACTGACTTTATTCACAGATAATTAAATTAATGAAATAATGTGAGCGTATAGCTTACTTGGCTCGGCCAAACCTGCAACAAAGGCAATGAACATGTGGGCTTATTGAAAACGGGACTCAGTTGGAGTTGTTGCAATTTTTGGCCTTTCATCTGTGTTGGACTTTCAGCTCCTGTCGATTCATCGGGAGAGGTGGCTTTTGGAGAGCGCCACAGCTTTTTCAGTCTCGATTCATGTCGTTTTTCTGGTTTCTATTTGCATGAAGCAGAGAGGAAAAGCGGAAAATATTCCAAATATATAACCTTCACTCATGGTGCGATGCTCATTAGCACATACATTTACCTGCATTTTGTATGAAATCTCACCCCCTTTCTACTTGATATCATTCCAAACGTCGATGTGATAAATTTGGTCTTGCTACCGCGTAGGCCTCAATTATTTCTAACTAAAAAGGCATTCTCCTGCAAAATATAAAACGATATACGTATGCATTGCATAAGTCGATTGCTTTGACTTCTTGAATTTCATCAACGCAGAGAAACATGAAAAATGAAAGAAACGTAGCAAGAGAGAATGAAAGAGAACTGGCGGAAAGCTTGTAAATGTGAATGGTTCTTTGTACAAAAGCGAAGAAACAATTTAATGCATAGTTAAGGAAATCTTGTATGGAATGCTCCGTCGACAATTTTGCCTTCCATTTTTTGTTTTGTTCCAAAGTAGAGTGACAAGAGTGTACGTATTTGCTTTTGGAACCGAAATGGTATTAGTGTGTGTGCATGCGGTAGATGTATCGAGCGCGGCAATAATGTTGCTGCATGCATTCTGCGTTATAGCTAACAAGAAAATTCCACATTAAAAACACATTGTTGATATTAGTTTTATTATGGTGGATGTTGTTGTTGCTGTTGTGCATTTGTTCACTATATGGCTAGCCGAATGTTGTGCGTGCCGTAATGTGCGCACCATCAACGGTAAAAGCTACATGTCTCCAAACAAATACGAAAAATAATAAAAGTGAATCTCTTTCTCCTTTCCAATTGGAGTGTAGCGGTTTTGTTTACTCTCGTATAAAGCTTTGATTACTGATACTGAGACCTTGAACAAGCTAAACACTCTTTTGCTCTGAACTTTGGTATAGTTTTTACTATTATACCCCGCGAGCGCTATTATCATACGTTTTATTTTCATTCTCCTTTTAAATGTTCACGTCTGTGCCTATGGTCGATTGGTCTAAAGTGCGTGTTTATGATGCATTATGATGATGTCTGCTCTAGACATTTTCACATTTGTATCATTGAAACGTCGAAAACATTCAATTCCGGCATATGATATTGAGTGTGACCAAATCGAATGGTCGAAAGTGACTTCGATCGAATGAATCAACGCTAAAACATAAAGCACGAATCGAAAGCAGCTACACACCGCACGCGCTATCAACATTGTATTCGTTCGGTTTTTATTTGTATTGATTTAATGCAGCAGCCATCGATATCGATGACTCGGAAATAAAAATTTAAAGCGAAATGGATTCGATACGGGAGAAAACGTGAATAACACGAAGGTAAACATTGAATTGTGTGTGTGTGTGTGTTGGTATCAACGATGTTCGCTCACACAAACGCAAAGAGCGAACGCCAAGGAAAAAACCCAACAAGAGAAAATCATCTGAAGAATAAAAACGAGAACGAATAAGAAATAAAAAGGATTCAGTTAATTTTCAGAAGACAAATCGAATATGAATTATTCATCGGGTGGAAGCTGAGACCGAAAACAACTGTGGCGACACGAGCGCCCTCAATTCAAATAGGAAAATCAATGTAATTTCGTAATTTTTTTCTGAACTAAACAGCGCGCCAATTTGAATTTTGTTGATGCTTCCACCCTATGGAATTATTTACACCAGTGGAGATGATATGGTTGGGGTAGTTTGGGAGATAAAATATATGTTTTTGGCAGGTGTGTGAGATATTGTGCGCACTACGGAATCAAATTCAGGGAATCGTTTGTGGACGATTTACACGGTAGCGATTCCCCTTTAGCTGGCAATATCAAGGACTCGGCGAAGAGGCAACAACGAAGGGAAAATGAAAAATGTTAGCATTCAACCTTTGTTTGAACTGTATAGAGCGCGGCCAGCGAGCTTACTGTTGATTGCAGACATCCAACTGAAACGCAATGAAAATGCACATTCAATGCTAATCAGTGACCAGTCCATTTTGGATGGATAATTTATGCTGCATGTTTTCAATGTTTTCACATTGTAAGTATAGGACCTGTTCGATATGTATGAATATGCTATAGTATGCGCTGTACGCTACGGTACGCTGCATTGCTGTGCAATGCAATCCAATGTAATGCAAGTGCACTTGGAGAAGGACACACCAAAAATGGAATGTGCAAATGCCTGTTTGCTAGCATTGGTCATTGTTCATTGCCATTGTTTGTGAATTAGCCCGTAATACCGAAGGATAATTTCGTCAAATCAGTGAATATGTGTTGTTGTCATTATGATTTCATGGCTTTCAATACCGACATGACCGCAAATATACATATCAATGGCAGGACATTGATTAATTAGAAATGAGAAATTATTGATTTGATCTTTATCTAGAATGAAATGTCATTTTATATCGATTTTTTTCGGCCTGTAATGTTTTGGTTTATTTTCGTCGATGTATGACCATTTCCACTTTTTATTTCGTCGTCCTGCCAAAATCCGAAATGCTCGAGGCCACGTGCAATTAGAGTCGATTGCCATTGATATTACACAGGTGTGTGTTTGTGTGTGTCGACAACACAATAACACTCAATCGCAGAATATAATCCAAGCTCCACAATAGCCGATTATGTGTTCTAATTTGAATTACTCATTCATTGCTTTGGTATTACGTTTTATTCGTTCTCCACAATGCAACAATTGATACGATGTATGTATCTGTGTATGTTTGCTTGAGCACCTCACGATATTCAGGAGACTTTCATAAAAAATGTTTCATGTGGCAGTGTCGCGACCATCACAACAATTTTCGCATTCGAATTTCACTGCCATCATCATTATAATCAATAAGCGCACAAACAAAGTCTTTTTTTAAGCCAATCATTCTCAAGACTCTTCTAAAAATCGATAGGAATGCTATGAATGCTATGGCTATATGGTTGAATGTTTGTACAACCAAATGAAAATGGGAATAAACAAAAAACGGAAACACACTAAAGTCAAGAACACCATTCAAACACTATGGGTTGGTGTATAGTATAAAGACATTCATTGTTTATCGTTCCCAATGAAATTTTATGTTTACATAGAAAATGAAATGACGGTGAATTACCCAAGTTCAATGTAATAACGACGGCAATTTAGATTTGCATAACAATTTCATTTAGACTAAAATTTCCGCGCGCGCTTAGCATGAACTGTAACAATAAATAATTTCACAACCGAAACGGAAATATGAACTCGCACAATATTTCTTATAATTTTTCTTTCTTCGTTATTTTCCTCTCTGATTCGTGTGTTCCCCTATCACGAATATGTGCTATAGTTTGGCTAGATTAGAGACTGGCTGGTTGGCGGTCTCGGTTAACGTTTTCTTTGTGTGTTTTTTTTTTCTTTTTCTTTTTCTTTCGTATCGCAGATATTCGTCCGAAAAATAAAAATCGAATGGAAATTGCACTTGGAACGAAACAATGAAACACGTATTTGCATGAGCGATGTAAACAGATCTGATCGCTTTCGAATTCACCAACTAACTGTTGCGAGTGGCACTCTCCCAAGCATTGGGGATGTGAACGCGCATCGCATGCTATTTTCTTTCCGTTCTTTATGATATGTTGTTGCCACTTTTACTTCCACATGAAGCGGAAAGAGAGGGAGAGAGAGAGCACATTCATTTTCAAGTTCTAGCTTGAACAACATACCAACATACCAAAACTCCAACAGCACGTGACCTATGTGGATAAAATGTGTGTAAGTTTTTCCACTCACTTATGTTTTTGGCAATTTTCCTGGATCATACTTAAACGGTGTGTAGTATTTTATTTAATACCGCGATACATCGTAAGCCGTCCATCCACCATCATAAGCCACACACTGGTATGTTGGTAAGTCAACGCACATATTGAACTCTCAACAGGACAAACACATGAAACATGGGATATATGCACTTGTTGGCTCGAACACGAAAAAAAAATAGTGGCCGTATGCGGTGCGGCTGCCGTTGTTGTTATTGATGCCTTTTTTCCTTCACTATTTTTTCTAGTTAGAAACCTGCTTTTATATTGTTAAAGTGCCCTGTTACATCGTAAAATGAACATTACATGTTCACTCTAGCCACTGGGGATTCTCATGCTTGGGTCACGTTAACAATATGCTTCTAGCTACCGAACGCAGTGTGTTCATTATGTTTAGCTCTGCAAATGTTTTGTTTTCTTTGCGTCCGTCGATTTGTTGGCGCTTCGTAGTGTTTTTTCTTCTCTCTCTCTCTCTCTCTCTCTCTCTCTCT
>NW_022601407.1:1726563-1787765 GCF_009176505.1 Sitodiplosis mosellana
AGTAGCATTCCACAGTTTGCATACGGATGAATGAATATTTCACAAAAATCGAATACTAACGTCTGTTCGAGATAATTGAATGTCTTCCGTCGTATTCACTCTATATCTTGTTTTGACGAAGAATCGGTTGCCATTCGGTCCATTTGTGCTCGCGAGAATGAGAAGCCCGTACTCACGAGTTTGATCGACACATTGTCAAACGAAGGTTTTATACTATCTTTGTCGGGAAATAGAAAGCAAGAACTACCCATGGCACTTATATACAACACATGAGTGCAGTAGTAGAATATTCAATATCTATTCATTCCGATAAAATGTGCCAACGGATATGAGAACATTTTTCGGGACATTAAATAGAGTTTTGAAACCAAGGGGGAAACTACTACTACCGCATAATTTATATTAATACAATCTAGTACAACACCAATTCTGCGCAATTCAGAACAATTCCAATCAATTCCGATGTTTCTAAGTCAAATTTGATGATGATCAACTTCAAAAATTGCAAATATAGGGTCATTTAGCAACTCAAAGGAATGCTTAAGCGCAAAGATGTTCAATCTTATCGAAATAACTTCAGATAGGGCGTCATTTTCATTTCACTTCGAATAGGTTAAGGCTATATGATACATAAAATATTTTCAAAATAGAAAACAGCGCTAGAATTGAGTCTTGTAGATCAAACCAAGTCAAATATGTTCTGGAAGTAAAAATCTTCAAATGAATGGTAAATGTCCCTATATATATTTGCGGTATTTTAAGTTGATCATCACCAAATTTGACTAAGGAACATCGGAATTGATTGGAATTGCTTTGAATTGCGCAGAATTTTTTGGAATTTTTCAGAATTTGTGTTGTACTAGATTGTATTTATATGAATTACGCGGTAGTAGTAGTTTCCCCCTTGTTTGAAACACAAAAGACACGGCTAATGTGCGCAAAAATTCGCCGTACGCTTGTAGGACTTTTTACTTGGCATGTATTCAATTAATCAAAGTGAGCACTTTAAACAGGGATGTTATGACATGTCTATTCGTACAAAGAAAAATTAGTATCAACTCGCTCAATTTTATATATATTTTTTGCTTTATGTCCTCTAATTTTTCTAGTTTTGGTGCAAAAGTGCTAATATTGTGCTATTATTTCTAGTAAAATCGTTTGCAGAGCGTATAACACTGTCAATACAACGCTTATGGAAGACCTAACGGGACTATTTTGTAAACAATAAGCGTTAAAATTGGCAAACCAAACTCACTAATTTCTTCTATTTTTCCTATTATCGTTGAATGATGTTCTATTTTTACTCTTTTAAGTTTCGTGTCTCTCCATTAGATAGACAGTGCCGGGATGTTGACCTATTTGTCATTCGCACAATTTCAATAGCTAAGCGTGCATTCTTTGTGTTCAATAAAATGGAATTTAAGACATGAATGACATCGTTATATTATCATAAACAGATAATAGCGTCCATCCATCAAATTCAATTGACATGGAAACGGTCATTGCATATTATCTAGCCTGAGCTGCAAAAATAATGGATTGCACCTGTGAAACGTGAAGTATGTCGTTTTTCGCTTGTCGCACAGGTAAACATTGTGTATCGCTAAGTTACCGTTTCTCCATAGCTTTGCTATGAGCTCCAATGATTAACGCACATATTCATTATAATATGGATGATTTTCCTTTATCAATTTATTGACAATGTCACCTGCCTGCCTGCTCACGGGTGAATTAGGAAGCGAAGAATCTTTCTTTAATAATAATCATCGATACGAACGATATAATTTGAATATCTTGGAAATGACCTGATAAAATATGTTAAACCTGATTCATCGGAATCTCCGAATTTGCCATACAAAATGTCATAAACATAGACGAATTTCGTCACAAAATGCTTTGACAACATGTTTAAAGTGTAATCGTTTGCATGCAGTTTTTGAATTTTCGTAGATGTCAATCTCTTGCAATCCGACGGACGACAGTTTCGGCACTCCTTTCCTTAAATTTATTTCGTCAACAAATGAATATTGCAACGACGAGAAAGAAAAGGAGAAGAGAAAATACCCAAATTGAAGAAAAAGTAACAGAAAAAGAAAGAAAAAAAATCAATCAACTCAATCGATTATTACACCTTTGCCCATCTCTTTTTAGAGGCTCATGAATGCATTGGAGCAATCGTATAGTAGTGTGACAAAAGTTGAACATATTCAAATTGGTTACCACAAAAGTGATTCTATCACCTTCATACATACATTTCGGAGGAGAAAAGGAGTTGTTGCTTGCTGACGTTGCCGTTGTTAGCTGCTGTTGTTGTTGTTGTTGTTGCTGCTGCTTTTTTCTTTCCTTTTCACAATTGTATGTGTTATGCGTTGGCTCGACGATATGCGGTATGTGGAAGTGTAATACGGTGGCCCATCGAATGCGACATAGCACCATCAAGCGACAGCAACACAGAGTCGTAACGATCCATAGTGAAACCGAGTGTTATGTTGTGTTTTTTTTCATGTTTCATTTTTGCTTTTTTTGTATTTTGAATGGTGTGTTATCCCACCTGTTCATTAAAATCCCACCAATTTTTTATTTCTCCGCATCGAAGAATTGCCATATAAAAGCTTGTTTCCATGCATACACGTTCTTGCGTTTATTGGAAGTCGGCACATATCACATAGCGCCGTTAGTGTTCACTTTTTCTTTCCATTTTAGTTATTTCATATATATATATATATATACATAAATTACTATGTAAACTGTTTTTTTGTTCGAATCCACTTGCATTTACTATACTGATCAGTATCAAATCTTGTTAATTAAAGATTTAGACGACACATAGCATATATATATATAAATATACATATATATTTTATATATAAAGGAGCTACGGCGATAATAATGAAACAATAGTAATAATAATAATTCTGAGATTATAACCGTTGCGCGAACGAGAAAGAAAAACCAACCGCGAGACACTTAATTGCAAACTACTGAATATCGGTATAACAAAAATTCTACATATTTTTTCGTGTATCTCCGGAATGAATTGCAATAAAATTTGCGATATAAAAAACAAAAAACAAAACAAGAATTGTTCACATAAAAAACCATGAAGAAGTTTGTGTTTGGAACCTTCGATCGGTACTAACTAAAATTATGTTTCAGTTCGCTTCCGTTATACGTTCAATCGTTTTTTTTCTCGAAAACATTTGAACAAGATATGTTCAATCATTTTTATTCACTTTGAATTTCATTGACTTTGTTTTTTGTTGTTGTTTTTTTCTAGTCAATTCAAATAAGTTGCATTGAGAATTTGCCAAAAAAATTTCATGTGCTCAATTGATTCGACCAACGATTTGTCGATCGCTTTTGCAACATGCGGCATTTGACCAATTAATCATTGTTTTCATTATATTGCTGTTGCTGCGGCTGCTACTGTTGTTGTTTCTTCTTTAATTTTTCAGTGTAATTGAATTAGGAATGATAAAATCCAATTTACTCCAAAATAAGTGATGTTCACATTCTCATATTAATTTTTTATTTCTTTATCAATTATCAAAAGGAAATAATCAATTATAATGGTGAAATCATTCGCAATCTGTGTGATCGTTGCAGTGCTTGCACATTCTGGTAAGTGTTATGTGTTTTACCTACATACAGTCATGTTTTCGTTTGTTTTTGTTGATGCATCTTCTTAATTTATTTTATCTACTTGCCTATTGAATTTTCGAGTGCACATAATCTTTGTTTTGCTGCTGCTGTTTTTGTTCGTTTGTTAATTCCATTTTTTTTTAAATTTGCAATCCGAGTGAGTCTCATTGATTATGCTACTGATAGGAATATATGCACTTTTTTGTTTGTAAAGCATACTGACGCAAAATCAACTCGTAGAGAAAATTGAATAAAATACTGTGAGTGCTAAACAATATGCGTAAAAATACGAATGAGTCTTCATTGTTGCTGTTACTATTATTGTTGGTGTTGTGTTGCGGCTGCTGTTTTTATTTTGAATTAGAAAACATGTTTGCCTATAACATTACAACTACACACACATACACAAAAAAAAACAGCGTATAACCGCCAATGGGGCCCATGGAACATACTCACATGAGAGAGAGAGAGAGAGAGAATTGAAAGAGATGGAATGTGGAATGAAAGAAA
Source organism: Sitodiplosis mosellana (assembly GCF_009176505.1). Lineage (NCBI taxonomy): Eukaryota > Metazoa > Arthropoda > Insecta > Diptera > Cecidomyiidae > Sitodiplosis > Sitodiplosis mosellana. The sequence continues at coordinate 1,730,716 of NW_022601407.1, forward strand.
GAAGTACTATGTTCATATTTTAGTATGCAAAAGTTTCCATAATAACCTATTAACTTAATTATGCATAATCAAGGCGCATTCATTTCTTATTTCTCGAAAAACAACACAAAAAACACAACGCACTAGCACAAATACACTCCAGCCTTATATTTAATCGAACTAGAAGAGGTAATTGTTTGCGTTTTTCCTCTTTGTACGCAATTTGCATCGTCGCTTAAATGTTTTTTTTCATCAATTGAGCTATGCAATATACCACCTAATCGTTTTCAAATTCCGCTTAACCGAAAGGAATCGATTGGTCGAAGTGAAGATGCGTTTCTGACTACATCACCACCATCGTCGCAAAAAAAGTCGAAGCGACCAAACCTTCAAATGCTTTGTTGCCCTAAATTTAGTGCGATCACAAATGATTGAATACATCAAGTCTGTCTGTCATACGAAACACAAACAACTTTTCTTCTGCCGGCATAAAGATATTTGTCTATTTCTTTGGTTAATTATAATCACTTGTCATTGCGAAGGCACACCTTTTTTTTATTTAAATCATACCACTTGACAGTAACGACGAAAAAAATTAAAACGACAAAACGAGCCAAAAACAATGTGCTTTCTATTGATACGAACAAAAAAAACACACAACATACTTGCAATTATGATTGAGCATTTGTTTCGCGCCCCCCGCATCATATTCAAACCAGAAATCAATACAATCAATGAATGCAAATCATTTTCTTTCCGGTTAACAGCTCGAGCGCACCACATTGGCGCTAAATGTTAATTCACGCCACGATCGATTAATGAATTGAAAAGAATAGAGAAGAAAAAATAGCGACCGCCATATTCTATTTGTAGAAACGAAATGAAAAGCGTTTTCAATCATTACTAAGTGAATTATCATCCCGTGTTTTCTTTTCCTGCATGCGAAAATGCATTTATTTGTCGTACACGTCGTGCTTTATTTATTTTTTTTTCACTTACTCTGCGTCGCGTTACTGTTGCCGTTGCCATTGTCATTGTAGTTGTTGTGGTCATAAAATCTAAAACTGGATTTCGGTCCAATTCAGTCGATTCTCGTGTAGTTTTTTTTTATTTATATAATTTGACTGAAGAATGCACAATGAAATTCGTTGAAACACGAAAATATGCGGACTTGTTGCTTCATAATATGCTAGTGTGACTTTCGTGTGCCACCTCAATTTATAGGTAGCACTTTTAAAATGCATATTGAGGTATCGATGAAAATAAAATGAAAAAACAACAACAAAATATTGGTTATACAATGCATTGGTCTCGAATATGCGGATTCTGGTCTTTATGCGCAAGTTTCATAATATTTCCGGTACATGGACAATTTGATCAAAATGAAAAGAATGAGAAATAAAAGAAGTTGCCACGTGATGCACGGGACGGGTGCCAAAGAAGAAAGGTGTTGACCTACAAACTTCATTGACGACTTCGGAATATACACAAATGCGTCTGTTGCATGTGATGTGCATTTATCACCCAAAATCGATTTTGATGTGCATTTATGGCAGTGCACACATGAAAAACGACATCGGTTCAACGTCGACATTGACATGTTGCTAAAACTGTGCTCTTGACCCTCAATCAAACTCAATCTAAATTTAATGTAAAAGTGCATTTGTAACATGACAATTTCACATCCTGGAACATTGACAGCCACAAAAACAATACATTGATTTATTTATTTCTTTTTTTTCGGCTGAAACCGGTCGTTCCATTTTAATAAATTTAATTTGTGTTATATCGTCAGTATGTGTGCGGGAGTTGTTAAATTTTAATTTCAGGATTGAATTCGATTTAAATACCACATTGCTACATTTAATAAACGGCAAAACTTTCAATGCTCATGATGATGACAAAATGTCACTCACTGCCTTTGCAAATATACAACAATGGAGTGGGCCTGCGGCAAAACTAATTTAATATAAAAATCTATTAAACGTTTATATTGATGCGTGATTTCTATAGCTTGTGATGCTAGGGTGCGGTTGAAATGTCGACAATTTTAACATTTTGTGTGGCCTGTATTTATTTTGGTTTCAAGTGAAAAATTTACATAGTGAATTGTTGCACTGTCACCTTTTGCTTCTTATGGCCTTAAGAGTGCACCATAAATCGCAATCTAAAACGATGAGCAATTTTCTATTTCGATGACGGAATGATTCTCAACAACTATTGTATTCCATTCTTTCATTTCGAAATTGTCTAACCACATTATTCTTTGGATTCTCTAAATTCACAGCGCACGGTATACGAACAAAGCGGCAATCAGATGAGACTTCAACAAAGAAAGATGAGTCGTTTGAACAAGAGTTGTGCAAAGGTAAAGATGCCGGTGAATGGTTTCGTTTGGTTTCAGGCGAAGGTGACAACTGTCGCGACGTAATCCAATGTACCTCATCGGTAAGTCAAACTGAATTAAATATTGATTGGCAATCGTGTATTGTTTTTTCGTTTCGAGAAAGTGTAACACCACAAATGTGTTGCGTGAAACCGCAGAAAACAACAGAAACACATACATTGAACTAACAAGATGTTCAATTGATGAGCATTTTTGCGAACAGCCAGAGAGAATATCCATTACAAAATGCAAAGTTGTTAGATGTAGCGTATTAATTACAAATTTTGTCATTCATTTATTCCCTCCAAAAAAACAAAAAAAAAAACTGAACAATAACTAGGGTCTTCAAGCTATTCGTTGTCCAGCTGGTCTTTATTTCGACATTGAAAAGCAAACATGTGACTGGAAAGATTCGGTGAAAAACTGCAAGCTCAAGAACAAAGAGCGTAAAGTGAAACCATTGTTGTACACCGATGAACCATTGTGTCAAGATGGTTTCTTGGCCTGCGGTGATGGAAACTGTATTGAACGTGGTTTGTTCTGTAACGGCGAAAAGGACTGTGCTGATGGTTCCGATGAAAACAGCTGTGGTAAGTACTTTATTGTTTTTCTATTTGAATTGAATCGAATCGAATCGAATTTGATCGAACGATGCTATTCCCATACTTGCAAATCCCAAGAGTTGAAATTCTCTCTCTCATACATTCAAAAGCCATACTTTCTTGTATCGATTTTTACATTAGCAAAATTGTAAAGGTCAAGGTTGGTGTAAATCGACAAAATATTTTTTCGGACGAGTGAACGAAGCATTTGGTATTTATGATATAAAATATATCCTCTCTATCTCGCCTCGTATATAAATATGGACAGTAATCATCCAGACATCTGTATTTGTGTGCTGTGGAATTTCAAATGCTTTTTTTTTCTCGCAATTTCGTTGTGTGCGGCTGTTGATTGACGGATTGCAGACACACATTTCAATCAAATGAAATTAATTTGCATATAACGAATCGAATGAAAAAATCAAAATCAATCTCTAATAAATTCACAAACGTTTTGTGGACCAAATGTGACTGGGCTTACACTTCATTTTTCGCTTCATCAATTTTCATAATGTGACATTTTACATTTTAAATGTGCTCATAAAAACACGCGCCCCACAAATGTTACATTTGATTAAATTAATTTTCTCTATACCGGCACCGACCGAAACGGAGCCGAGTCGACTATAACTTGAAAAAAAAAAAAGATGTTAGATTTCATTGGATTTAATGAAAAAGTTACGAAAAAACCCAAATCACACTTGACGTCGTTTCGGGTTTTAATTTTCAAAACAGCCAGTGAACGATGGAAGCAAAAAAATGAGAGAGATACCTGACACGCTACACGTGACGAAGGTAACCAAAGTGGAGATCCTCATCCATTGCACAAAGTGGACGTGCCAAATAAATTGAATGTCGATATGCGGAAAATAATAATGAAATGAAAAACATGCCACGCCATTTTATTAAATGTGTCTAAGCATTTCGGTTGCCGATGGTGCTAGTTGTTAATGCCATTTGTTTTTCCTTATCGTTTCCATTTCTGCCCGAAAAAAAATGCATTTTCATCATCTTATTCGTTCGCTCAAATGTATTCATACCTGCTCAATTCGTTTCGAACTAAGCAATAAAGGCTTTTAGAGATTCAATGTCGGCTAGATTAAAAATGGAATACATATCGCGATAAAGAAGTTACACATTTTTTCCATCTTCAAATCAACATTCAAAATAAATTAATATTTCGTTATTTGAATGAATTTTTTCATATATTTGCCACCGGACGATGTGATATGTTGCATGCAAACATGTGATAGAGATTGAATCTGCAAATTAAAGTGAAAAGTGCTTTAAATGTCATATGCGATCATTTCAAAATTGGTGTTAATTTTTGTTGGCTGCTTATCAACCGCCTAACATATTACGATTATTATTTTTAAAAAAATGAATACATCTTGGCGCACAATCGGCGGTGTAATGGCCAAGGCTGAATGACAGACATAGTGTATTTATCTTCCTCTTTTAAGCTCTTTTTTAATGCACACGCGCTCGCGACTCCGTGGCGCTGAACGAATAAGAAAAACACATTGTTGGCGCCATTTAATTTTTTTCGCAACCAAACACATTACAATATTGCAAAACAATCGAATGAAAGTGACATTAAAGTACATAACAAACACATACATACCGCCTCGAGAAATTCCGATCGTGGGTGAAGAAACCGCGTTGACAAGTTGAAAGTCCGATAAGGTTCACAATAAGAACATTCCACTCAAAGCCACTTTCAGCCCTCGTATTCAAACATTCAATGTTTCAGTAGAAAAAGCGTAACACATTTCTCGATATGGTTGCCATTTATCTGAAATCATCTGGCCAATTCAACGATTTCCGCATGGAAATACAATTATCTCCTATGAAAATTAACAGCAACGCATCGATATTTTATTTTTGGTCATATTCTGTTTGGGTTAACCTATTCGTTATTCAAGTATATTTTCTTTTACTAGAATTTGTTTGCTTAGCCATGGTACAACGCATGATTTTGTGAGAGTAAAAGTATAATTTCTGATTAAGCTCAGAAAACTGAAAGCGAAAAGAAACAGAAAATTCAAATTGAAAATCGTGCGGTATGGAATGGTTAAGCAACAAGCTTCATTGGTTTTTTTGTTGTTGTTTTTTTTTTTTGCTGTCTTCGTTTTGTGTTGCTATTGTGGCTTAAATATAAATATCTCCATTATAACGTCCATGTCTTTTGATTCATTAAAGCATCCACACAGAGAGATTTCAAAAGGTACTTTTGGCTTTATGCAAATTTAATAGCATTTTTTCGTTTGAAGTATTTTTTCGCCTCTTTGACTGGTTTCGCATACAATCCAAATGGCGTTTTATGTGTGCATTTAAAATACAGACACGCGTAAAAGATAACGACAGAAAGGGAAAAAAAGAGTATATGAAATTACCTGAAAATGGACAAAAAAATAAATATATGTATATATAAATCGGCAATATTCGAAGAAGTCGAAACCAGTTTATTTTGATTGTACAATGCTGACGATTCCGTCGTCGTCGTAGTCGTTGTCGTTGTCGCTGCTGCCGTCGTCGTAATTCTCTGAAGTGTTTCATGTGTTTTTATTTCACTCCGCACACTTTTTTCCATATGACTTACTTTTTCTTTCTTTTTTTTATCACTTTCAATGGCTGGTTTGAGTCGAAAGTCGATTGGATTTACCTTTTAGGATTTAGCTATTTATGCTTTTATATTACTAGTTTAATTTATGATTGATGGTTATTCATTACCCGCCCGGGTGTTGAATCTTTTTCAAATCGCTAATCGGCGGAGAAGCAAAAAATTGATTACGAAATTGAAACGTTTCCTTTTTCGCTCTCCCCCTGACGTCAAGAACAAATTTTTCTAAGAATTCTAAGAATTGGATCAGATCGGAGGGGGAGTCAATCGTGGAAGACGTTGAAGAGAAAAAAAACCCATTTAAATATTGGCAAAATTTCACTTGAACATTTCGAAGAAGCCATCAATATCGATATATGGCATCAATGAAGCAAATGCGAACGCAACGGCGAAATAAGCTCGGCACGACCCTTTGATTATGAATAATTTAATATTTTTGAGTGTTTGTATATTTATAAAACGAATCTTAACGCTCTTTTTTATGGATTGCTGAATATTTATTACTTTCCACTATTTCGCCCATACAAATGACGAAAGTTGTGCTCATGAGCACACAAAAAAGTCCAAGTGATTCAATGGAGATTGACTTTTGATGTTGATATTTGTGTCCTGAGCGCACACACACAATTGTTATTTAAAATTCAACATTCGACATACTCAAGGAATGAAAAGTGTTAAATTTACATTTCTGTCACTTTCTAGCCCAATGACTTTTCAAACCTAGCACCTTGTTACTTACCTCACTCACGCGCACAAAATGTTCCATTTGAGAAGTTTTTGCTTAAGATTCGAAAAAAAAATTCATACATTTAAAAAAAAATTGAAGCTATGACTCAAATGAAAAAAATAAACACCAACTGCACCAACTTTGTGGCGGTTGAATAGCTTCCATATGCAGCCATTACCAATTAGGTACTCATGGATTATGTCTTGTGGCTAATTTATTTTTTTCATCTTTTCTTTGAGAAATTTTCAATTAATTTCTCAATCGGCAATGTGATAACCAAATTTTACCAAATCAAACCCACTTTAATGGATGTGGCGCGTGTTAAAATGCAGTTTTTCTCTTGTTTTTGCTTGTTATAAACAGACATCGACAACGATCCAAACCGTGCACCACCATGCGACCCAGCCGTCTGTGTATTGCCCGATTGTTTCTGCTCCGAAGATGGCACAACCATTCCCGGCGGGCTACCAGGTAAAGATGTACCAATGATGATCACGATTACATTCGACGATGCCATCAACAACAACAACATTGAGCTGTACAAAGAGATCTTCAACGGAAAACGTAAAAATCCAAACGGCTGTGACATTAAGGCAACATACTTTGTATCGCACAAATATACAAATTATTCAGCCGTGCAAGAGACTCACCGCAAAGGTCATGAAGTTGCAGTTCATTCAATTACGTAAGTACAGGCGAGAGAAGCACCGAATGTACCCAATGCCTTCTTTTTTTATTTTACTTGTTGCTTGCATGAAATTTCATTTCTTTTCGGTCGATTCGGAATGATCGAATATGCCGCGGTGGTGGCGGCAACGGCGATGACGACGACACGTTTTCCATTTTCGATAGCTTCATAGTTGTGTGTCTCGTTTGATCCAACATGTTCACCTTTTCAAGAGCCAATATGTATATATGTATATATTTATATGAGATTGCGTATTTAGGGCATTCGGTTCATAGCATGAGGCGAATATGAACGTACAGCCACAATCAAAGTAAACCACATATTCAGTATGCTGTTTCTCACTACTTTTTTTTACATTGTTGTCATAATGCGGCAGCATTTCGTATCGACTCATGTATAAATGTTGTTTTTGCTTTTCGTTGAATCTGCATTCACTCCACCATATATATAATGCAGTCAAAACTAGCAAGCCATAATGCAAGCAGAAAAGAATTAATTTTCTTTATTTTTCTCCGATTCTACTATGTTTTTCATCTTCTTTGCTGCGCATAATCGAACCACTCGTTTTAACACACACACACACACATTCAATGACGAAACAGGCACAATGACGACGAACGTTTCTGGTCAAATGCCACCGTTGATGACTGGGCCAAGGAGATGGCTGGTATGAGAATCATCATGGAAAAATACGCAAACATCACCGATAACTCAGTGGTCGGTGTTCGTGCACCATACTTGCGTGTTGGCGGCAACAATCAATTCACAATGATGGAAGAGCAAGCGTTCTTGTACGATTCAACAATCACCGCACCATTGTCAAATCCACCACTCTGGCCATACACCATGTACTTCAAGATGCCACACCGTTGTCACGGCAACTTGCAAAGCTGTCCAACACGTTCACATGCCGTCTGGGAAATGGTTATGAATGAATTGGATCGTCGTGAAGATCCAACCAATGATGAATACTTGCCCGGCTGCGCTATGGTCGATTCCTGCTCAAACATTTTGTCCGGCGAACAATTCTACAACTTCTTGAACCACAACTTTGACAGACATTACGAACAGAACCGAGCACCTTTAGGTACGATTGAGAACAGATTTGATTGTATTTACTTTTATATAAAAGCAGAAAAACCGACAGAAAGAAGCAGAACACTGGCACACAAATTGAACAATTCCATTTTCAACGATTCCATTCCTTCTTGTTTGCCTTCTTTTCGTGGTGTTTAGGTCTTTACTTCCACGCTGCCTGGTTAAAGAACAATCCAGACTACTTGGACGCATTCTTATACTGGATCGATGAAGTTTTGTCAAATCACAATGATGTTTACTTTGTGACTATGACCCAAGTTATTCAATGGATACAAAATCCACGAACAGTTTCCGAAGTCAAGAACTTTGAACCATGGAGAGAAAAGTGCTCAGTTGAAGGAGCACAAGCCTGTTGGGTGCCACACTCATGCAAACTCACATCGAAAGAAGTGCCCGGCGAAACAATCAATTTGCAAACATGCGTCAGATGTCCAAATAATTATGTAAGTGTTGGAAATATATGTGATAATTTTGGACGAAATTTCTCCAGAAGACATTTTTTATGACGTTGAAATGAATATTTTTGCTAATTATTTTGCGTTTTTCTTCCTTCTTTTTTCATTTCTCATCAAATAGCCATGGCTAAATGATCCAACAGGTACACATTGATTTTTTTTCCAAAAATCTCACTAAATTAAATGTTAGTGTTAATAACTATTGACATTAACGTAACATAAAAAAACAAATCGAAAAAAAAAAGTTTCATACAAAAAAAAACATGTCGATTTTTTCAGGCGACGGCTTCTTCTAGACGCTGATGATTTCCTAAGTCATTTGAGTGTAATGTTATTTTTATTTAGTATTTGTTTTCTACTCTCCTTTGTTTTCGATTCTTCTTTTCTTTACAACAATTTTTTTCTTCTTTTTTTATTCTTTTGTTTTGATGTTTTTTTTATACCGGAGTGGAAAAAAAAATCTTACCTATTCAAATTAGAAAAAAAGCCTTAAATTTCAATCCGATTCGAAAATTCGAAGCTCATGACGATTAATAGTCGATTGGTTGTTTTTTTTTGTATGATCGTCTCATACATAAAACATATATAGAAAAAAAAAGAAAATACAATTCCCCATTCTGAAATTTTCAATTTCTTTTCATCACCTATATAATTTTGTGTCTCCTTTCTCCGATCAATAAAGTATGAATGAAAATGAAAACGCTGTCAACTCCAAATAGAAAAACAAAGAGACGGTTTAGTGAGAAAGTTTTATGTAGCTGTGTTATAAGTAATTGTTAAATGTTATTTGTAAAAGAAAACGAGATCCTCCCGTTCGATTTGACTTTGGTTTCATTTTTTATTCATTCTTCAAAGCTCTCAGTGTGCAGAACATGAGAATAGGTAAATTAATTAAAAGAATACGGGAAAAATAAAGAAAAAAAAACCTGAAATCTGAATGCCAACAAATTGTTGAACCGCAGTGGTAATTCAATTCAGACTTGCGTATATCGAATAGTTAGCAAACAAAAAAGAATTCTAGCACTATTATCTTGATTGGAAGTCAGAGACTTAGAATACGTGTTTTTGTATTCATTTGAAACAATTTTTCAAACGTGAGAACTATTAAAACTAAATATTGTAAAAAATAGATAAGACAAAATGAATTAAATAAAGTAAATAAACGAAAACAATACAAAACAAAGTCCATGGTGTTTTATTATTCTAGAAGTACTTGAACTTCATCCGAACAGCGGTAAGTTGTTGACCTGTTTGAAATGAATACATGAACGATGATGGTGATGATGGTCATGATGATCATGATGATCGTGTATTGCTCATAACACTCGCATCAAAAGCAACCAATCAATTGGTTCGTCACGAAAGAGAAATAATTTCGAGCGATTTGCCAATCGAAAATGAAAGAATTTCATAGGAACAATAGACACACACACACAAACGTCTATGGCGTGCCACGACAATCGTGGAAATGGTCAATGAACGAATATGGAAAACACTTAAAAGCATTTCACATCCGCCAATAACGTACCTTTTTCTTTCTTTTTATTGCTATTGTTGTTGTTGTCATTATTTTCTTCGGTGCGTTTCTGTTGTTACAATGGTTGCATACACTTTTCTTCAACATTAAACTTGACCGAAAAGAAATGAAGAAATTGTCATTAATCTCCTGAAGTGATTAACGATTGCACATGAGCAATAATAAACGGGCGAACGTGCACAAACCATACCATATACCATATGCCAAAGCCAAGAGTCAGAGTAGCTGGCCGAGTATTGACAGATCTTCAGGCAGCTACAATGGCATTGAATGGAAATTGGCTGGCCAATTGTCATTCAAAATACGTAAGCGCATGCCTAAAAGCGCACACACACGTTTGTTGTTGTTTTTGTTTCTCTCTTCTTTTTATTCTACGGCTGTCAATTTATTAAAAATGCTCTGCAGACAATCGGGTTTCATTTATTTTGAATTCCGTTCAAATAGTCGATGTTTTGCATTGGAAAACAACAAACCATAACCGAACTGACTATGTGTCAAGAAAACCAAAACTCCGATGGAACAAACGGCAACAGTAACAACAGAGCAAAAAACGCACAAACAAAAATAATACAAACAGTATTTGATTTCAATTCTCATAGTTCATTCACATTGTACGGTGAGAATGATTTATGCGGTAATTATAGTAACTGGTGTATAAATACCAAACTTGGTGGGCTACTTCAATACACCATCGCACTTTTGTGTTATTTGCGCTTCGACTCAATTGTTATTATTTATATTATCTATTTTGTTGTTTGGCCGTTCGTATTCTTCGTGTGTATGTGTGTGTAAGACGACGACGACGACAACGACGACGACGACGACGATCAGAGAGAGATGGAGAGAAAAAAATACTTCCGAAGCCAAAAAAATTAACGCTTTGGTTTTGTGCGCCTTTCGAAATGCATAAGCAGTAGGGAAAAAACCGATAGAATTCTGACGATTGTTTTATTGAGCACACATCAATGTTTCAAACAAACATTCTTCACAGCACAAACTGCGGACAATGTTCCCATTACTATTGCCATTACCATATTTTGTTGTTGCTGCTGCTGCTGCTTCTGTCTCTATTTTGCTGGTGGTTCTATTCTCATGCCATTTACCGATTAAAAATCATATAGCTCAATTTCTATTTGAACAATTTGGTTATTTTGAAATTGAAAAGTCATTACGTATTTAAGCTATTGCACGAAGATTGCGGATTTCTTGATGATCTTTCGATATTTTGAGATTTTTTTGATTGATATAATTAATTATTGAATGTAGTCGTGGCACATTTGATCAATACCTTTCGACATTTCTCCGCATCGATTTCGTTCAAAGGTTACACTGTCTGTGAGAAGTGAATAGATGTGGACTTTGTTGTTGCTCTGTTGTGTGCGCCGATGTGCGATCGCACATTAAGTTGCTCAATAAAAAATAGTTTGTGAGCAAGAGTCAACACCATGTCGGCGATTGAGACGCAGGGAGCAAATCGTGTATTGGTGACGACGGCTTATAGTAGTTTCGCTTTTTTTTTGTTTCGACTTGCCAACCCAATTTCACTTTCATGAGATGACATCTTTTCACCAGAGCAGAAGAAAAAAATGTGGAATTGTTTTTGATAATTGTTGCGAAGCAAAATCACTCGTGATATCCATCTTTGAGACTGTGCACCACACAGCGACAATAAGCAGAAAAAAAATAATCAAGCGACCGCTTTGAAGTTAAATACTCACTAACTCGCCAATTTTGCTCGTGCTCAGTTTGGGTGCAATCTGTTTGTGTGCCTATCATATTTTACATAAGGTACTATTCCATCAATCTACATACTACCCTATCGTAGTACACTATCATTCTATCGCTATGCGCTTTTTTACTTCTTGTGCTCAAATCGAGCCCAATTTCAGTTCATTAGAAAAAATCCAAATCCTGATTCACATACTCACATAGAAAGAGCCGAAAAGTTTCAACATCGATTGCAATAGAAACGTGCTCTTGTCTCTCTCGCACACACATACACAAACGAACTTATTTGCAACCTTTTTCCTGTTGTTTTCTCCTCCGAGGTGTCGCCATCTTTCCTCGCTTCAATCTCATATCGTTATGTCGCTTTTTTTTCCATTTCGACTCGTGTCTCTGGCTCTATGCATATTTTCTATAGATCGTATATGCGGCACTTGCTTCTTTTGTCACCATGCACATTGAAAACGTATCGTTTATGAATTACGCTAATATTCGCCTGACATCACACCAAACGCAAACGATCGTCTGGTGTTACAGCTACATTACCGCCGGCCCAAATAAAATGTGAGCCTCTAAATACCAACCAGTCAAACAAGTTTTACACACATCGTTTCTATTTTTGCATTATTAATACTCTATCTCTATCTAACGATTCACAATTTAACCCGTTTTGTTACATCAAATTAATGGCCATTTGATTGTAAGCAAGCAACCAACTAACCAACAGACTGAACCATAAAGAAGAGAAGAAAAAATCTCCACACACAAATCATACGCGGAAATTGATTGTGTTCTAATTCCTTTCGTCTGAATTCTGCTATTTTTGTGGAGCAGTTCTTTTTATGTCACGTCACACACACACACACACACAATGTTGTACATAAATCTGCATAAAATCATAAAATTTGGCGGTCAGACACAAATCGAAAGTGAACGGATAATTTTTTTTTCTTTAACAGGTTGAGAAAATGCCGCTTCCTCATATCACCAATATGATATGGCGCCGTTTGATGTATCGCACGATCGCACGTCTATCTAGTCGTCGTTGAGTGATTTGATGGTTTTTCTTAGAAACCTTAATCTGCCACGGCGTGCGTGCACACATATCTGGCTACGGTTCGTGGAAAGCTAAAGTTGCTTGTTTTGATTCGATTGGATTTGGCTCAATCATCATATGAATACAAATGATCCGAAATTTTGATCGTTACCACAAATTAAATGGAAAGTTTATTGCTAAGTGTTTTTCGTTCCACGAATGCATTTGCGAAAATATCATGGAGTTTATTTGGATGCAGGTGTGAAAAGGTCATTGCAAAATTCAGATCGGAATTGGTTTTGCGGCAGCGGTTAACCATAAAAACTCCCAGAAACAAAGAAAAAGAAACAAGTATTAATTTCGATTGAATGAACCAGTGACCTTTTACATTTCAAAACTATATTCAAAAATATATATTTAGACCATGAAAGAAAGAAAGTCGAAGCTAGAAAAACAATCAAATACTCCAAATCGAAAATGGTATAGAAGCGAGACGACATTTGGTTGTCGGTTTGATCGTTCATTAATTTTAATATGCTTGTGTGCTTGTGTGTGTGTTTTTTGTTGCGTTTTGTTTCTTGTTGAGAAAACATTGATAAATAATCGCCGACATACGTTTCATATCCGCATCATGTGGATTGTAGAAAGTGGTTTTCTAAACGAAAAGAAAACCACCCCACTTCTTATTTCGGGTGTATTCACGTCACACGTGTCGACACGACGTGCGTTGTCTCGAAATCCCTTCCACAAGTTCAGGGGGCCCCAATGTGTGTCTTTAAATCGATATTTGTAAATTAAAATGAGAGTGATTTTTTTTGTCTGCACAATTGACACGCTGCATGTGTGAGAGTGCATGGCAACAGGCAATATCAAATTGAAACGCATTACTGACACCGATGGCTATATCACACTGTTGCTGCTTCCCATTTGGTTGTTGTTCGTTTACCTCTTTTCGTTCATGTTTTCAAAGCAGTTTTTTACATAAGCAAAACTTGGACTCTCCAACCAATAACATACACATTATATTCGCATATTTGTCGCATTACTACTCAACTGGATATGTATAACACAAATACACCGAACTGGAAAAAAAAGAATATTGAACAGGACATTGTCTCTGAGAAGAATTTAAATCGGTGCATTGGAATAAATTTGGAAGCGTTAGCTTTGATCTTCATTGCCACCATAAGCGAATTTTTAGCCTTTTACATCCTCTTCAATTTCTATTTAGATTGAATGCCAAATGTGCGATTATTCGCATTATTACTTTTGGCACTTTTTTTGTCGTTCAAGACTGATACAATTTCTAGTTCGACACACAGCGCTTGGCATACGCATCTGCAACAATCGGCAACCGATGAAAAACAAAAAAAAGATCAAATTAATTACATAAATGACTTGAAATAGATGGTAAAGGTGTCGGTTGTGTTTACATAAATATATTGAATTTAAGCAAAAAAAAAAGAAAGAGAGAGAGAAAATGTAACAGAAATGCGCCAATCATGATAAGAAATGATGATGACATTAAAAACAGGTTTAGCTTTATAGCAAAAAAAATACGACCATAGAAAAGGAAATATTTTTAATTGAAACCGCATTTTATTAGCAATAAAAATAATTTAAAAAATTATGCAAAATACAAGAGAAATTGTTTTTCATTTTTTAATAAATTTATAAACAATACAATGTATTAAATCGCATGTACGAACCCGCAGGGCATCTGTATCCTGAATTGAACATTTTCAAAAATTCTGATTGCGATTTCAATACAATGGTATCTAGAGATAAAAGAGACAAACATTATTTAACTTGATTTTCTTTTACAATGCGTGGAATGATGGAGTATGTTGATTGCAAAGCGATGCTTGATATAAATCACCCTGTCCACTTGCGACATGCACCACATTCAATAAAAATGTCACTTATGCGCGCTCGCAACATGTATACACATTCTTGAAACTTACTCACTGCGCTCTCTGTCGAAAAGGCTCCATACAGCAAGACTTGCACAAGTGACAAACCTGATTCGCGCGACGATATCGTCGTTGTTTGTACGTTGGTTGATTTATTGTTGACACTGTTTAACTTCATCTATACAAGATTTTTTTTTGCAACAAAATCAAGCAAAAGAATGTTGCCATTGTGCCGAAACGTCTCAATGATTTATGCATGGAAATTCAGAGAATTATTTTATGTTCATTAAGTTTGGATACTTGATGGGTTCTCTTATTTTCTTGGCAGTGATAAAAATAAATTTGGCCACATTCGCGCAAATGAAAATGAAATGTCAATTTAAATTCATTATCGCCCATTTTTAGTGCGGCTTCTCACACTCATGACTCTTGCCATCCCAAATTAATGTTGTTGTCGTTTTTGTTGTTGCTTTTTTCTGCTTAATTTACAACACAAGAATAATTTTTCATTTGTTTTGCCAGATGAAATGTCCATTTTTCATTTTGGTGGCCGATAAACAAGGTAATTATCGAAACGACTACCGTGCACAAAATTTCATTAATTAGGATAAATGATCTGCTGAATCAACGGATTGATTTTTCTGGTTGTTTTAAACTAGGGGAATCACTCACTTTCCAAATGGTGTGAATCTTACGAATCTTATGAATCTTTTGTTCACTGAAATCCAATATGGCGACTGACAGTTCTGTCGCCATTTTCAATTTGGATTCACGAGATTCATCAGATTCATCATATTCATGACGATTCGTTCACAGTAATGTGTTGAATCTGAGTGAATGTTTTGAATCTGTGTGTAAACATAAGAATATTGTTTGAATTTGGAAAAAACACTTCAATCATACAAACTGCATTGAATGATAAATTCCCCTAGGTTTTAAAAATATCAATGATTCGGACGCAAATATTTCTTAGAAATTATTGACAAAACTTAATACTTCTTCTTGCCTACATTGCCAATACGATTTTGGCCCATTTGACATATACACAGTCATAGAAGTTGAGTTTGGACCGGTAGCAGAATTTTAGTATTTCATTTATTCTGTTTTTTGTTCTCGCAAAAAAATGATATTTATGTGAACTTTGCTTGCTTTGCCAGAATAAGCAGTTTTATTACTTCAATGTCGTATTTTAACTCGCGTAGGTCGTAGAAGAATGAATATTTAACTGCCTCAAAACTTGATAATTTTTCGAATTTGATTTGAAATCCATCGTGAAAAAAGATACTCACTCAATTATTGAAATTGTATCGATTTTTCTTCATTTTCCCAAAAGGATTTGAATGATAGATTTTAATATATTTACAAGGATACATCACTGTGGGTTACACCCGGCGAGCGAAACCATATATGCCACAGGATAGGCCTTCGATGAAATATCGGTATTTAGTTCAATATTGGCCCCGTACATCTCATGGATTTGTCAGCTGTTTGAACTGTAATATTTTTAAAGTTTATCCAAATATTTCAGCGAGTAACGTTCATGAGGGTCTGTAACAGTTCAATTCTATCAATTTTAGTACTATTTAGTACTACGTAGCATCACCTACAGGTGTCTAGAACCATTGAGAGGATTTAGTAGTTTTTAGTACATTTTAGTACTCTTTTAGTACTTTTAGTACTGGGTCTGCAAATCCCATGAGAAGTACTAAAAAGTTGCTTCAGAAACTATTGCTCTATTTTGAGTAGTTGAGAAGTTATAGAACTCCAAAAATGCTCGATGATATCGTTTGGTAGCGACAAGTGACTTTGAGCCAAAAAAGTGAGCTAGATTTGATTTTCTTGGATTAATGTGTTCAAGAGAGTTGTTTAGTTTGACGCTGGCTACAATAATGCCGAAAGAAAACAAAAAATGGATATTTTTTACGAGTTATGGTCGAAAAAATGGAAAAAATCGCCCTTTTCTCGACATTTTGCCCTATAAGCCTAGTCAGATGCAATTTTTGAGGTATAGAATGTTCATAAATTTTGTTACTTGGACTCTTGGCTACAACTTTGCTGAAGATGTTGATATAACCAATAGGGGACGAGTATGGGCCAAAATTAAAGTTGTCAAAATCCGCAATATATGGCTATATATTAGGGCGGGTCGATTTGTAGGGAGTGAAAAAAATCGACCAAATACCTATGATTTCCGTGTTCTATGGGTCATTCCAAGAAAATTTGCCCAAGGAACCATATCTCTATCGTTAAAATCGAGTCTGCAAGTTTTTTCCTGTAAGTATTTTGCGCACCTATGAAGTGTCAATTTCATTTTCACATCCATAATTCAAAAACTATTGATCGGATCAAGTTGATTTGACAACCGTTGGAAAGCTGAGCTCATTCTGATCAATTTACATATAAAAATCATCGATATTTGTCATACGGTTCAAAAGTTATCAGCATTTTTCTAGATTTTTGGACGTTTTTTTTGACTTTTTTACTGATTTCGTCCAAAAACATTACGTTATCGGCCATTTTTGGGCTGAATCGAAAATTAGCTATACCTCCCAAACATTAGTATTTGATAAAACCCCTCACTTTGGCCCAAATACATCTCTGAATGAACATTGGGAAAATTGATATTTTTCCATACATTTATATGGATTTTTTGCGTTTTGTAGGTTTTTCTCCCATAACTCGTACCCCATATGCGATGGAGCAGAACTTTATTCGGCAAAGTTTTAGATCTCGTTGGAACCTACAATTTTGCTGCAGACAGTTATCACTTATCTTTTATCAGTAAGGAGATAAGGGCCATGATAGCTCTTATCAATTATCACTGTATGGAAAAATATCAATTTTCCCAATGTTCATTCAGAGATGTATTTGGGCCAAAGTGAGGGGTTTTCTCAAAAACTAATGTTTGGGAGGTATAGCTAATTTTCGACGAAGAATCCAAAAATGCAATTATTTTGGGGATGAGGGGTGAGGTTTACCCACTTTGGGGTAGTTTTCTACTTTTTTCCCATTTTGACCCCTGCCCTTCGAACTGGGGCAACATGGGGGGCCAACACTATGTGCCAATGGAATCTATAGGATCAGGCGCAACTTCCGTGGGATATAACCTATTTGCCCATTTGAGTTTTAAGGGGTGAAAAATGCGTCGAAAATGTTGGGGGTGAGATTTTTTAACTTTCAAAGGCGAATTCAGGGCAGAAGAGAGGGTTTTTCGGGAAAAAAATGTTCATAGCCTAGGGCTAATCTTCGTTTTTAATTGTACTTTGAATTAAAATTTAGATTCAGCCCAAAAATGGCCGATAACGTAATGTTTTTGGACGAAATCAGTAAAAAAGTAAAAAAAAATAATTTTTGAACCGTATGACAAATATCGATGATTTTTATATGTAAATTGATCAGAATGAGCTCAGCTTTCCAACGGTTGTCAAATCAACTTGATCCGATCAATAGTTTTTGAATTATGGATGTGAAAATGAAATTGACACTTCATAGGTGCGCAAAATACTTACAGGAAAAAACTTGCAGACTCGATTTTAACGATAGAGATATGGTTCCTTGGGCAAATTTTCTTGGAATGACCCATAGAACACGGAAATCATAGGTATTTGGTCGAAAAAAAAATCGACCCGCCCTACTATATATGGAAATTTTCAAATCGATGTAGCGAAAAAAAGTAGTTCGCATGGGCCCAAACGGAGAGTGGTGTGAGACGTTTCTATCGAAGGCCTATCCTGTGGCATATATGGTTTCGCTCGCTGAGTGTAACCCACAGTGATGTATCCTTGTTAGTGTTGCAAATCAGTAGACATTAATATACCATTCCTGAAACGTAAATATATATATATATATATACGTCATAATAAAAACTGCCTTTTGAAAACCAAAACATTGATACAAAATGATTAGAAATATTCCAAATGTCAAATTTTAACAATTTTAATAGTTTTCAGTTTTTCGTGATCATGTTTACTGTACGTTCATTGATTCTTAAGGCATGATATATTATTTGTTGTATATACCAGTCAAAGTGAAGACAGTTACCTCTTATCTTTTCTCAGTTGCGCGCAAATCGTGCACATAAAAAAGCAAATTTTATATAGCACCTCTTTTTTTTCTTATCATCTTTCGCGGAAATAGAAGACTTCGAGTACTACAACTTTGCTGAAGACACCAAGTTGTTATCAGTTTCGCGGAAACCGTCCAAACACGCGACGACCCGCCAAAAACGAACATACATTCTTTTGAACAATATTAGTTGCAATGAAACACAAGGGGCAATCCACTCAAAAGTAATACATAATACCTGCGAAGTAATACGAAGTAATACTAGGTATAAATGGTATTACTTTTGATAAAGTAATACTCCTTTTAAAAATAATACTATTGTTTGAAAAAAGTAATACTAAAGTAATACAAGGTAATATTTACATTAGTATTACTTAAACTAATACTAATACACAGTATTACTTTTGAGTGGTTTGCCCCTCGATGAAACATCCCAGGTGAACGCGATAGGCGTTGATGAAAGCCTACAGTCGTTCGATGAGGCTTCCATAATTTGTATGTACATTTTAAATACCGAACGCCTAGGCTTTCATTGCTATTCTCACTTCTTTCGTGCATTCGTAGCAATGGATGCCTAGGCGTTCAGTTGTACGTGAAACACAGTACGTTAGTGTGAGTGTGACACCCGGTATCGGCTTCGAGCTGAGCTGTGTACGTTTCACATACAACTGAACGCCTAGACGTTCATTGCTACGAATGCACGAAAGAAGTGAGAATAGCAATGAAAGCCTAGGCGTTCGGTATCTAAAATGTAAATACAAATTATGGAAGCCTCATCAAACGACTGTAGGCTTTCATCAACGCCTATCGCGTTCACCCGGGATACTTCTCTTTATTGCTACGAAGTTGGACAAACTTGCGTTCTTTTATATCTCACTAATAGATATGTAGTTGTCAAAATCTATGCTCGCGGAAACAAATCTTCGACAGATATACTTGCTGCCAGGGACTGTGTATCATATTATTATTACTGATTGTTTTTTTTACCATTTTCGGCGACGAAGATGACATTCACACCGTATATAGCTTTTTAATGATAAAATCCCATGGAAATCGCATAATTTCGCTTTTGCTGCAATCGTTGTTCAAGGCAAAAATCATAAAAAATTCGGAGGAAGCGATAATAATTTGTGAAAATGATCATTGACCGCTGTAGCTGCTTCCAATGAAAATTAAGCAATAAAAAGTATAATTGATTGGTCGTTTTTTTTGGCTATTACGAAAATGAAAGTAGATGCACAATTCAAATGCATTGGAATTATCGAACAAAATCACCTGATTAATTAAGACATTGTCGCTGATACTTTTGATTTTTGTTCATTAAATTGTTTAGTTGGGGATTTTATTTTTGTGGAATTTCATTTTTAAGAAATAAACCAGGTGATTAGTATAAACGTTCAGTGAACTTTATGTTCCATAAAACATACACAGTATACTGTGCGTGTAATTGTAGTGTGCACGATTGCCGTTTATTTTTAAGTTTCAAGTCATATGAATGCATAAAATTCGTTATTATTTTTGCGTAATAATTTTACAGATGGAAATGATTCAAAATCCATTTGGATTGTTTGCAAATTTAGAAGAAGAAAACGCATCAATATCGCAATCGCAAATATTTTCGTATGAATGTATGGCACCGGCCACGTTGCCATCGCTTCCGTCAGCCCGCCGAACAAATTCTGTGTGTATTCAAACAACTTCTTTTAGGACAATTAAAATAACACACCAACAGCAGCACACACCGCTTCAGCCATCCATCTATCCCCACTTTAAGTGAAAGTCTTAATAAATAGACCTGAAATAAATTCAACAACATTTAGTATTTACGCGTCTCTCAACACCACGCATACACAACAACGTTCGTACAGCGTTGTGTTGCTTTAGCGTTATATATTTTTTTTTTTATATTTCGTGTGTTTTGTGTGCGACTGAATCTGTTCAGTTCGTCCAAATTGGGACTGAGTTGTACTGGCGTTTCGTCGATCGACGCCATATCGCTTTAATGCATTCAATTCCCTGTTTGTAGTTGATTTTACCTAAATCTCATCTGTAGACATAGTTTTGTTTTTATAATATTATATAAATATAGCTTCGTTAAGTTATTGTTGTTAATTTGAGTTGTGTAGCCGTAACGAACACTGCCAGAAAATGGCACGTGCATTGCAGCTGATTGGCGCTTTTGCCATTTGTTTAGTGTTAGGTAAGTTGATCTATTCGTATCTATCTATCTATCTATCTATCTATCCATCTATCTATCGATTCGCTTTTTTTTTTGCTATACCTCGCGTATCTTCTCCTTTCAAACGGGGATCGAACACATAGTTTGCCAGAATGGCAACTGTCTTTAGTTCAAAATGATAAAAGTAAAAATTTGCGAGCCGACATATGTAAATAATTAAACAACAGTAAAAATAAAAAAAAACAAAAAGTGTTTCAGCCTCTACTCGGGACTAAAGTACTAGTGTAAAATTCTGTATTGGTTCTTGTTTGACGTGTGAAGTTGATTCATTTGGAAAAAAAAAATTTGGTTGCACAAATCAAATGACCAACAATCTGAATCAGTAGTGGACAGTGTTTGAATTTGAAGACAAAAAAAAACGAAAAAAAAACCTGTGATGCAAATTCTGTACCAATTCGCAGAAGCAATGAATTTAAAATTAATTTATTCGCTATGAAATTAAGATAAACACCATACGAAATGGAAAAAACATAAACAACGGCTATATCTAGTTACCCAGTGCCCTATAATAGTATGCACACGTACGCACGCATAATCAAAAAAGTAGAATGAGCATCGGCGCGGCAGCCAACAGTAAACAGCAACAAGAAGAAAAGATGAAGAAAGAAAAAATGCCAAAGCATGCAAAAAAGGCAGCAAAGAAGGAAAAAAAACAAACAACAACGAGAAAGAAATATTGAAAGCTGTACGAATCAGCAAAAATAAGCGATTGTTAATATATTCATGCAAATGAGGCGAGCTCAGTTGTGAGCTGGCGAAACAAAGTAGTCAACCTTCAAAATTGGTCCATCCGTAGTGTGTGTGTGTGTGTGTGTATGTGTGTATGTGTGTGTGTCGCGGTTGACTATTAGCACAATCTCTTTGCAATTCAATTTTGTATTTATTGACTTTTCTCTTCCATATCGCTTCGCTTCGCTTTGTTTTAGATTTTCGCAGAAAAAAAATTCGTTGCCAAAGTGTAGTGTTACATTAGCATATTTTATTATTTTCACTCATCAATCGGTTTCACTTTCGATCGAAATTGATGACGATACGAACTCAATTGTGTTCGCATCAATCAAACAACTTTCAACGAGCTCATAAATATACAAATTAAGGATTATCCAAGCGGTCACATGACACGAGCCAAAAATAAGCAACATTTAGCTATGACTTTAAAAAAAGGCGTGCTTCTTCTCATACAAATCCATGTATTTCTAACATTTCTTTGCCGCATTTTTCTTTCTTTCTTCCTATCAATTGAGTGAATGATGGAACGAAAAATTTCCGTCTTCAGCCAATCATTCAAATGCAGAATTGCAAATGGGCAATATGTTTATCATAAATATGAAGCTGCCGACATTGGAAAACCCTTTTCAACGTCATTCATCGCAGTTGAATAGTTCATTTAGAAAAGAAAGACGAAGAAAGAAGCAGGTGATGATGATAATGATGATGATGAAGACCGGAGAAAAAGAAAGTTGCCGTTTAGGAAGTGTACAATTTGAATGCACAATCGATAATTTACTACCTATGTATTAATGGAATTTTATAATTTATTTTATTTATTCGCATATTTTTGTATTCGAAGAGGCTTAAACCGAGTTTCTCATCCATTAATTAGTACTAATGCGTGTTCCGAATTGCATTTCGTTTGAGTCTTCAATAGCCATAAGCGATTGAATCGTTGTAATAGCGTTTCTTTTGCATTTTTCACGTGCAATTTTTTTTCATTTTTTATTGCAACAAAGTTCTGATTGAATCGATTACATTCAAAGCAGCTGAAACCGTATGTAATCAAAACATGGCAACCGGCAAGAATCACTATAGAATTCCAATTATTAAATTATTATCGATTAGGAAATCGAATGAAGATTACGCCACAACTGAAACAATAACAACAACAGCCAGGTAAATACCAGACTACAGCTGAAGCACACGAACCATGTCTCTTTCGTGCAATCAATTGCTTTCACTCGAGAAAAAAAAAACGATATCGCCACATATTTTATCTGTGGTGAAAATTTCATTGAAAAATACGAAAATCGAATTGAAAAAAACAACAACAACAAAACAATGAACGCACGCTTCATCGGAATTCAGTTGTTAAATTACATAAAACAATGAACTTAAGAAAGCCAAACAACTTTTACTTCACAAATTGAAACAGAAGCGACCGTATAAACGATACATCACAGCATGTCGCGACAGCTGTGTATTGTGCTGTATGTATGCGTGCACATGCATGGATATCGCAAATATCTTCTTGCGAATTCGCACTTTATCGCATACATAATTTATGCTTATGATAATAATGCATAATAATGATGGTGGACCATAAACGCAAAGTCAAAGAAAGAAAGAAAGAAAGAAAGAAAGAAGAGGCACATCAACAAAAGTGACGAAAAAAATGAACAAAAATCACTTTTATTGATATTTACCAATGCTTTCTCGTCCGATATTCAACATATGACGACGCGCTTTCTTTTTATGAAGCTCTCATATCGATTTACATAATCAATCGAAATGGATATTGAACTTTATGTCAACTTAAAGAAGAGAATAAAAAAGTTGAACAAAACACCAAAACCTTGTTGACTCAAATAGCCTTCAATTGCTGTGTGTTCGATCTCTAGTGTTGGAATGTCATTCAATGGTTCGATACGCCAGAATTTACAGTGCCAATAATGTTTATATGGACATAATGAATAATGCATGCTTGGTTTTCTTTTCTCGTTTTTATTCTGTAGCTCGTGCAGCTGATGTTCGACAGAAGCGACAATCCGAAGACAACGAAGATGTAGATCCATTGAACACAGACGAACTGTGCCTAGACCGACCAGCCGACGAATATTTTCGGACAACAACCGATGGTGATTGCCGTGATGTAGTCAGGTAAACGAACACTTTATCCAACTCAATAAACTCAGTCATTTACTCTTTTCAAAGAAAAAAGTCAAATCCAAAACACACCAAAAGTTAATTTTTTGTTTGTAGCATTTTCATTTTTTGTTGTTGATTCAATTTTAATTTTTATTCGTTCAATTTCGGATTGTTGATATTTTCAAAAAGAAAGTCTTTAACTAAATTTACTCAACCGAAATGAACACAAAATTTCCTTCAATTTCATCAAATTTAAATAATGTTCTTTTATATGACCCAAAAAAAAACAAAACACATGAAACCTCCCCCTTCAAAAATACCAAATCCAAAAATCGCAAACCAAAACAAAAAAAAACATTTAAAATCAAAATCACGTAACATAATGATACGCTAAAGATGTGATAATGCCGGAGAAAATGGTATTACGAGATTAGCTTCAGTTCGCTGTCCAACGGGTCTAGCGTTCGACATTGAACGTCAAACATGTGACTGGAGATCAAATGTTAAGAATTGCGATAAAATAGAGAGTAAGTCAAATTATCGGACATTCGATTAAAAAAATAATCCCCTTCGTACCATCACTACACACAATTATTTTGTTTTTTTTTCTGTTCTGTACTTCTACTATTCTCCCTTCTTCTTCTTTCTGTGTACAATCAATAACATTGAATCAGAAATACTTTTAGAAAATCAAACAAAAAACAAAGATCGTGGAAAAAAAAATTCAAACTATAGCTTCATTGTTAAAATTCATATATAATAAATGTATATTAAACTCGCAATTTTGCTGATTCACCTCTTTCTTTCTTGCCTACACACAGGCAAAATATTGTCATTCAATTGATGTAAAGAGAAAAAAACACTTGCAAGAGTTCATCGTTGATCAAAGTACATATTTTTTCTGTGTGTCTCGCAGAATTTTACTAAAAGCAATGCCAAATGTATTCTTCCGCTCGATTTTGTTCTATAGTTTAATAACAACAACAACAACCACACCAATGAAAATCTATACTATAGATTCTATAGGCTACCAATAATTGATTTTCCATTTGTTTTTCTTTCAATTTTAAAATGAATTTTCTTGCTTCAGTCAACGAAACTGTTTACAAGAGTCGTTTTATTCATTATGCCACTGAATCATGGCCATTCTGGTGTAATGTTCCTTTCTCTCTACCTCTCACTCTATCTATGCTCGCAAATAAATGTAGTTGTTCTATCTATTTGAATGTTATTATTGAACCTAGTTTGTGTTGTTTTTATTCCTTAAGCAATTGTCAATAAATGCATGGCCAAAACCAAAATCCAGATTTAAAAAAATTGCACCAGCAAAATATACAAGCATCATGAAAATTAGAAGACATTTGTTAAGAAGAAGAAGAAAAAAAAACAATGGAATCAACGTTGATCCATGGTCGAAACGATCGAATTTTTTTTCAAAAATTTGTCATTCTAATTTACATGATTCCTGCTAAGAAATGATCATGTCATAATTAGCAATTAGATCAAGGTTTTTCATTCTATTTATTAGTGATGTGTTTTTTTACTGTTGATAAAATAAATCGAATATGTTTTTATTTGGAATTGTTGTAACTAACCTTTGTATATTGGCTTCGTCTTATCCAATGAGATAGTTGAAAACCAAATTTATTCATAAACGATGATGAGAAAGAGAAGAAAAACCACTACGAAGACAATACAGACGTTACCCACTTTTTGAGACTTTTTGTTACGTTTGGATATCAAAAACGAATGACCTATTTGCATCAGATTATTATTTTTTCTGACACGAATATATGTGTACGATATAGAAAAAAAAAATAAAATTTCTCCGAAAATTGAATCAAAACAAAAAAAAAATGATAAAAACTCTACAATATTGAATCAACTATTCATCACAAAACAAACAAACACATATATATATATATACGAAACAACATAACACAACAAAACCAAACAAAACCCCAACAATTTTTTTTTTCAAATAATCAACCGAAAATCCAACCCCTAAACATTTTGTAGGTGTACGCGAGCTGGACTTAAACAAATTACATGCCCTTCTGGTTTAGCCTTCGACATTGAAAAACAAACGTGTGATTGGAAAGTAAAAGTAACGAATTGCGATAAAAAAGAAAGTAAGTGTAAAGAAAACCAACCAAACAACAACAATCAAAACCAAATACAAAAGTATTTTAAAGGGAAATCCAAACAAAAGCAACAAAAAATACACCAAATCAACAACAGCATCAAACTGTGGTGAATTTTAGTTAAATTTAATGTGCAACTAACTCCCCTACCCCCTAATTAAGTTTAATTTTAGGGAAAAAAAAATCCGAATGTTTCATGTGTTTTGATGTGATTCAATGAGAAAAAAGCAGGATGAAATTTGGTTTGGGCTTAAGCATTTAGTTTTAAGATTTATCATCGATGAGTTTGCATGCATACCATATTTTTGTACAAAAATAACACGATGTGATTATATTATTATTATTTCTTAGTTGCAATTAATCAGCGGTGCAATGCAATAATCGTCATGTACATAGGAAATTGCAACGAGAAATTGCATTGAGACATCGAGACCTAAATTGTCGTACTCCAATTTTCTTAGTCTGTCTTATTTCCCGCTCTCTTGCTGAGCACGTTTTTTTTCTCTTTGCTGAAAATGAAATGGATAATCAAAAAAAAACAAGAGATATTACAAAAATGCTACCCATAAATGCAAACAAAACGCGATGCCCATTATCCGGTTAATAATGTGGCCGTGTGGATCGATTGGCTGTCAACAATCATGTGGCGAGTGTGTGGTGCATGATTGGTTCGATCTGCTTTGGCCGAGGTTTCGAAAAGAAGAAAAACTCGTATTTTTAGTGCTAATTTCTCACTTTGCGCGTATAATAGACACTTTTCGAATCGGAACGAATTCCGGTACTTGCACG
The DNA here is from genome assembly GCF_009176505.1 of Sitodiplosis mosellana. Classification (NCBI taxonomy): domain Eukaryota; kingdom Metazoa; phylum Arthropoda; class Insecta; order Diptera; family Cecidomyiidae; genus Sitodiplosis; species Sitodiplosis mosellana. Next base: position 1,757,584 of record NW_022601407.1, read on the forward strand.
AAAACGTCTCTTTCTCTCGCGTGCGCTCTCCCTTGCACGGTCGCTGTCCATTGCATAATTGCATGCGTACATTGAAATAATTGCCATGTTCACTTTGTAGCTGAGTGTGTGATAATAAAGATTAAAGAAGGGAAAAAAGCTGACATGTAGAAATAACCGGTGTAAAAATAGCAATTTAATTACTCACCGATTGCGATTGATACATATCGATGGAACTTATTTTGTGTATCAATAAATTGAACGCTTGCACATTTATTTCCGATATCGCAACTAACCGACTTTCAGCCAGCCAGCCACACACACACACACACACACACACACACACACACATATCCAACCAATTTTGGTCAATACACCATAAATATTCAACAAGCGACAGCGGGCGCGTTCACGCTAAAATCGGAAATCTTTTTCTATTTACGGTATCACGTTTGATCGGCGATGTTGTATACAACGCCGTGTGTACATTGAGAGGGAAGCTTTTTATTCAAGGAAAACGTTGGTGCTCAGAACCTTGGCGACGTACGATATCACTTTCATCTCCAAATTCAAATCGGTTTTCAACATTGAAAAGTGCTCATGCACACAATGTTTTGCATGCAATTAACGGTTCGACTGTCAATTAGTTTTCTAATCGATTCCGTTCAAACAGCACACACACACACACACACACATTTGAATGGAAGTCGACAATACTCGAATGTTTTCGATTGATTTATGTATTTAGTAGGCGGTTAAAATGACTGAAGCAAGACTGATGTTAATATTCAAGAATGCATTATCAAAATGAAAGTTCGAACGCAATTAAGCAACCGGTAAACAATAAACTAAACAGGTGTGTCACTTTGGTGTGAGCGCAGCGCAGCATATTCATATTCTCACTCTTTCTTTTGCCATGAATCCAGTCTAAGTGAAACAATTTATTTATGATCTTTTTTTTTCATACGTTCGATCGTACGTTCATTTATATTGTGAAATTGCTTACGACATTTTGGTGTATTGCTTGATTTAGTATTGTTTATTTCTTTCATTTTGATTATACTACATTCTCATTCACAACATTACTGCATTTATTCATATTCCATTTATTCATTTTAATCAAATAGCATATGTATGTAAATAATGTTTAAAAGCCATTTCAAATCCATTTTTATTTCTATTTTTTCCGTTTAATTTCCTAGTTGTAAACGTTCCTCCTTGTCTTCATTGATTTTTTTTTTCCACTGACATTTAGTATTAAACACTTTAAAGCACATCTAAAGCATTACTTCAATTTCATTGATGACACGTTTCTTTTTCGTTTTCTCTTTTTTGTTCGTCTTCTCGTCGAATGTCACTTTGCATACAAACAGAACCACGCAAAGTGTTGCCAATCCTTAAAACCGACGAACCAGTTTGCCCAGAGGGTAAATTGTCCTGCGGTAACGGTGAATGTATCGAAAAGGAATTATTCTGTAACGATAAACCAGATTGCAAGGACGAATCTGACGAAAATGCTTGCAGTAAGTGTTAAAATACACATTTCGATTAAAAATCTGTGAAACGAAAAATTTTAATGCTGAAAAATGTTCCTAAATAATTTGTGTGTGTTTTTTTTCTCTCTTCATTTCATAAAATAGCCGTCGATTTGGATCCAAACCGTGCTCCAGAATGTGACACCACCCAATGTACACTTCCAGACTGTTTCTGTTCGGCTGATGGAACCCGTATTCCCGGAAACATTGAACCATCTCAAGTGCCACAGATGATCACGATTACATTCAACGGTGCCGTCAACGTTGACAACATCGATTTGTACGAAGAAATTTTCAATGGAAACCGTCAAAATCCAAACAGTTGCCAAATCAAGGGAACATTCTTTGTATCACACAAATACTCGAACTACTCAGCTATTCAAGATTTGCACCGTCGCGGTCATGAAATCTCATCATTCTCATTGACACACAAAGATGATCCAAACTACTGGAGCCACGGTACATACGATGACTGGCTCGCCGAAATGGCTGGTGCTCGTTTGATTTTGGAACGTTTTGCTAACATCACCGACAGTTCCGTTGTTGGTGTCCGTGCCCCATACTTGCGTGTCGGTGGTAACAAACAATTCGAAATGATGGCCGATCAATTTTTCATCTATGATGCCTCGATAACTGCTTCATTGGGACGTGTTCCAATTTGGCCATACACCTTGTACTTCCGTATGCCACACAAATGTAACGGCAATGCCCACAACTGCCCATCACGTTCACATCCAATCTGGGAAATGGTCATGAATGAATTGGATCGTCGTGATGATCCAACTTTCGATGAATCATTGCCAGGTTGTCATATGGTCGATTCGTGCTCAAACATCCAAACCGGTGAACAATTCGGTCGTCTTCTCCGTCACAACTTCAACCGGTTGGTGTTTTTTGTCCGGTGACAGTTAGTTTAACAGAGAATTTCAATGAAACTAATCAACTAATATTCCTTTTAGCCACTACAATACCAACCGTGCTCCACTCGGTTTGCACTTCCACGCCTCATGGTTGAAATCTAAGAAAGAGTTCCGCGAAGAATTGGGCAAGTTCATCGATGAAATGTTGGGCCGCAACGACGTTTTCTTTGTTAATATGTTACAAGTCATCCAATGGATGCAAAACCCAACTGAACTGAATGCATTGCGTGACTTCCAAGACTGGAAAGGTAATATCATCGCATGCATTTATTCCACACTTATGACTGCACTCATTCTTATTCATGTACTAATTTGCTTCTTCTTTCTCTTACCACAATCAGATAAGTGTGACGTTAAGGGTCAACCATACTGCTCACTACCAAATGCCTGTCCATTGACGACACGCGAATTGCCTGGCGAAACATTGCGTCTGTTCACATGCATGGAATGCCCAAACAACTACCCATGGATTTTGGATCCAACTGGTGATGGTTTCACCACTCGCAAATAAACAACATAACGAGCATACACAAACACAACAACACTCGTTTTATTCCTCCTAATGTTAAAAATAAATAAAAGAAAATGACAATAAAATGCAAACCATGTTTAATTTCTCCGCCTTTCCCATTTCGATCCAATCAATGCTCAATATATTCTGGAATATGTTGGTAATTGTTTCAGTTCTCATTTTTCTGTCTTTATACTTTAACACCGATCTGTTATGCACTCTGCATCTTCATGATACCAATGCCTTCAACGCATATCATTCTATTTTATTGTACTCAGAACAAATGTGCAAAAATTATTATTATTCTAAAACAACAACCACAACAATTGAGTAGAAAACGCCACTCGAGTAAATCATCGGTTTGTATTACATTGGTCACCGGATTTAAGTGATATCGAATTAAGCGACAAAGCTTAAAGCAAAAAATTAAGCTTGTACAAAGGGAATGATAGTAGAGGAAAAACCAACGATTAAATTCATTTTTACAAGTTAGTTTATTCATTTACAGTGTTCTTAAATAACGATCATATTCTTCATACGGTCTCTTGGCTATATTCGTAGCAAATTCCTCGTCAGTACCTTTACACATTTCATTCAAGGACACATAAAGCTCCAACTTTGGATTATACTGGGCTCGGCCGATTTTCTTGAGAAATCCATGACGCTCTTTTGTTCGGAACAATCGACTTGCCAAAATGTATGGGTCTTTGGCTATGTGTGTATTGTCAATTTTCATGTGATGCGACACGAAATCATAATGCTGCATAAAATCTAAGCGATCTGAAATGAACGTATAAAAACCAATTTAATCATCCATCTTCAGTGAACCTGAACATGAAACAAAAATACTTAATGCAAAGTACTTACGCATCATCCACAATTTCGGGCACTTGAGTAGTATCTCTTTAACTTGATCGGGTTCAAAGCAGCATTCCTCTCGCACCGTGAACGACATATCTTTGATTACTCTCAAACTGGACGTGATTAGTCTCGGATAGGTGACAGTAAGTAAACGAACTTCATCGCCGGTTAATTGAAAATCTTTTTGAAAAAATCCTAATCGCTCATCAATTTCGTGTGTTGAATAATTCAGCCAAAATGGGTTTCTCGAAATAATCGTTGTGATTTGATCTTGAGTGAATCGTTTCAATTGTAAATAGTTGATGCGAACAAGGATATCATCTAAACTCTCTTTCAGTATGTTTGGATTTTTGGTGAGAAATTTGCCAATTTTCTCGATTGGTACGCCTATGTCTTTTGTTAGAAGTAAGATGTATGGTTCAACATCAAGTTTAAAATTGAGATTTGCAATAAATTTGCCGGCATTCGTTTGATCCAATCGATCTAAATTCACGCCTAATTTCATCAATTGTTGCAGTGTCTCTGATTTCTGTACGTATGCCGCTAAATTGAATGTCGGCCGAAGTACTGGTTCTGCATAAATTTTACTTTCATCATCAACTGGCGCCAACACCGACCGACCATGTTCACGTTCCTCCTCCTCTTCGATTAATTCCATTTCTTTGTCCCAGTCGATTTGAAGCTCATGACGAACCTTAACTTTGTCCAATGCCGGTGGACTTTCAACAAACGATATGCGTGGTTTTCCAATCGCATCTTTCGTACACATACACCGATATCGTGTTTCAACCGCAATTTGCCGCCACAAATATTGACCAATTGGCCGTGATAAATGCATCAAATGTTTTATCGATTGCATTTCTTTGCGATATGCAATCTTCACTCTCAGTATATTAGTGATACCGCACAAAAGAAAAAAAATGTGTTAAACATAAACACTGAACCGTTCGAAATCGCACATGATTTCACTCAAAAGTCTGTCTGTCTGTATTCTGTCATGTTGACATTTCAGTTTGACATTTAGCAGTTTCACAACTCAATGGAGTTTTTACGTTGAAAATTTTGAAATCGTTTTTTTTTTGTTTTTGACTATCGTCACTTTGAATGTTAATTTTGAACAAATTCATCGAATGAATTTCAAAATCAAATAAAATAAAGTGAAAAAGAAACCAAAAATATCATTAGCATTTTAATTGAGATTGGAAACGGGAAAAAAACAAAATTGCAAGTAGAAACAAGAACCGTCTCCAATACAAATAGAACAGTAGTATGTAAATGATGCCATTGAAAGTGAAGTTGACAATGACGTCTAGAGTCTAGTAGAATTCCAAAAAAGAAAACGAGCCAAATTCCATGCGCGCTTGGGATTTTACAACAAAACGCACACACACACACAACCACACACACATGGGCAACGACACACTCAACAAATATCAACAAATCCATGAGTAGTGTTAATAATACAAAGCACATTTTGGCATAGAATAAAAATCTGCTGTTAAGCAGATGACTTTTTAATCAAATTAGAAGGCAACGAGTGATAGAGAGAAGAAAAAAATAAGTTACGAAAACTATACAGCCGAATTGAATGTGTGGTATTGGTCGAAAGTGTGCTTCATAGAGTTTTATGTGGTGTACTTGAATAGTGTTTTCGTTCGATCAATTGCCACAGGACATAGATTGGTCAAAGTAAAGGAGGTACCCAATAGTCGTAGTACGAAAATTGAAACCAAAGCAAAATCAATAAATGAAATATACGGGCATGAGGGCATAGTATGAGAAGTCGAATGTGTCCCATTGTTTCGGAATAGTGTGCTGTAACAGTAATTTTAAAATTCGAAAAATAAATAGAGTGTTTTCGTGTGGTGTGTGCAGCAACGGAATTAGCATTAAATAAAAAAACACATCGATTTCACAAAATGAAAAACCGATCTCAATCAGACGTGACGAGCCCAGAGCAGCCAAGCGCCACTGGCCTGCGACCCAATGATCCATTCATTTCGGTCAACGAACGGCCTGTCGATGATATTTCCCTGGATTTTTTCTACAAACCACACACAGTCACTCTACTGGCCGTGTCAATCATATCGATGATGTATTTTGCATTCGTACGGTAAGTTATTCATTCATTCATTCATTCATTCATTCATGCTTTCATTCATTTTTTTCTCCTTCGTCTATTCCTGAATTACATTCGCCAATTTTCGACTCATCGTTATCACATCTATTCGCCATACAATCGAATCATATAGAACCATAGTTCTCGTACGATTCATTACGAAATACAGTGCGTGTGCATAACCTCAAAGCATTTAATGATACAGTGATATTTGCCCCTCGTTTTATTGTTGTTTTTTTTTCTCACTTTCATCACACTATTTACGTTATGTTACATTGAAATTCCGTAATTTGAACTTGTATTGACACACTCCTTATGCTCTTTCCATTTTCAGCGATGAACAGGATAATCAAGGGAATATTTGGGCTGGCATGCTCTGCGTCATATTCTTTTTCTTAATCATATCGGTGCTTGCATTTCCCAATGGACCGTTTACACGGCCACATCCGGCCGTTTGGCGGATCATTTTCGGTGTTTCTGTTATTTATTTATTGTTCATTATATTCCTAATGTTCCAAAACTACAAAGTTATCATGGAGATCTTTTATTGGTTCGATCCGAGTCTTCGATCATTTCAGATTGACATGGACAAGGTAAGTAACATTGAACATTGATTCTTATTTAATTTTAATTGATTTTAATGGATACCCTTTGTTTTTGTTCCGAATTCCAGGACTACGGAGTGAACTGCTCGCATGTGACATTGGAGAGAATTTGGTCGCATATCGATGTGTTTGCCTACGGTCATTTCTTGGGCTGGATGTTCAAGGTGAGTCAAATTTTTTAGCGCCAAATTATATCGTTGTCATTGAAAACAAACTCATCGTCTTTGATGATTCAATAGGCAATTCTCATTCGTCACGTTGGAATTCTCTGGGCAATTTCGGTGATGTGGGAAATAACGGAGATCACATTCGCTCATTTGTTGCCCAATTTCATCGAATGCTGGTGGGATGCATTGATTTTGGATGTACTAATTTGTAATGGGCTTGGAATTTGGTGTGGCTTGAAAATTTGCAAAAGGCTTGAGATGCGTGAATACAAATGGGCAAGCATTCGGGATATTTCAACGACAACCGGCAAACTGAAGCGTGCTGTTCTACAATTCACCCCAGTCTCTTGGACAACGATGCGTTGGTTGGATCCAAATTCAACGTATATGCGACTCTTGTCAGTGTCACAATTGGTGGTATTCTGGCAAGTTACCGAACTCAATACATTCTTTTTGAAGCATATTTTCGAGATGCCACCATCACATCCGATCGTTGCCATTCGCTTAATATTTATCGGTTTAATTGTGGCGCCGTCCGTTAGGTATGACTATAAATTACATCACATAAACCGTCTTTTGAATGCATACTAAAAATAGCGTGCTTTTGTTTTCGTTCGTTAGACAATACTATATCTATGTAACGGATCCAAATTGCAAGCGACTCGGCACTCAATGCTGGGTATATTGTGCTATCATGGTGTCTGAGGCCATACTTTGCATCAAAAATGCACGCGAATTGTTTGAACGAACACAAGCTGTCAATATCATTGTTTGGTTGCTGATTCAACTGATCATCTCGATTATTTTCGTGTACGGTTGTATCTTGTACCATCGGTACACACAGGTAATTGAACCCTATCTAAAAATAATTGTCGCACAAGAAACGGCACTAAAGCTCCATTTCAATTTATTGCACAACATTCACTCACAATGTCATCAATCATTCATTTAATTGTTCATATCTGCATTTAGAAAGAATCGACTGAAGAAGAAGATGCTCTAGTCAATGACGACTTGAAATATACAAAAGGTATTTACCCGATCAATTCAATTTCGATTTTGAAAGTCGTTCACTTACCCATGACCTTTCGTTTGTTTTTGTACACACACAGAACAAAGCAGCGAAAATTCCACTGAAGCCGAACAGGGAAAAACACTCAAAGCCGACTAAATTAAACCAAACCAAATCAAAAAAAAGACAAGGAGAACTAATTCCTTGCATTTCTATTTACTTCGAAAAATTACCGCAATTGGAAAAAAAAATCATTTTTTTACCAAAACTTTAAAAAAAAAATCATGTTGGAAGTGAATGTGTGCCCCCTCGAACTGAATGAAATATCGGAAGAAGGAAAAAAAAACAATGTCAACTGATGCCATAATGTCAACTGAACGTAGAATTATTACTAGTGAGGGCATTGTGATAACAAAATAAATACAGAGCTAATTGTATGAATTGGATTATTTGTAAATAAAGAAGAAAAGCATTGATTAAGACTTTTCTGATAGACCAAATAAAAATCACAAAAACAGCGATGAGCCAAGCAAATCCACTTAAAATTATTAGACTCAAATGAAATACTAATTAGTGAAATCAAAGTAGCATTTAAATTAAATTGATTACACACAAAACCAAAATATTCTCAAGTGTCTCGACTATCTGATATGAATGTATGAAAATAAAAGAAAATCGTATCTTTTACTATTTTTTTTTTTACTAAATTTACTTTCGATTCTACCGAAAATTAGACAGAATAAACCGAAAAAAATATTTTAATGCTATTTTAATCGGAATAGCGTTAACATATTTAGTACACTCCGCGAAATAATTATAGGCGCACTTTCATTTTTTCAATTTTCTTAAAAATAAACGCAAATATGGTCGCAGTTTCATTATATTATTTTACTAAGGGCCATTTACGAATACATCACAAAGAGATTTGCCCAAAAGGATTTCTTATTTTCTATTTTTTGGTGATTTTTCTGTTTTTGGCGTGATGAAAGTGCGAAATAATTATAGACGCACGCATAGTTTTATGCAAAAAATGCAAGCTATTGACATGTTTGTGATTTGTATTGATATTATTTTTGGTGCTCTTTAGAGCATTTCTGCATTTTTACAATTATCTGTAATGCTGTTGGACGCCCCGAAAACGGCCAATCGGCCGATTCATGCGTGGGAAAATGATGGAAAATTCCACCAAAGGTGATTGTAAATGGATACAAAACCATCTGATATTTAAAGGATGGAACTAAATACAACATATTTTGCAAAATATCGGCAATTTTTTTTAGCATTTTGGTCAAAATAAGCAAAATGGCCGACATAACCTCAGAAAAAAGTACGAAATGACCATTTTTTGTGGGAATTTTCGAAAAAGTTCGAAATATTTTCACGAATTTTCGATTGAACACAATAAAATCGTGAATGCTGAATGTGCTGAGCGTATTTTAAGGAGTGTTGAATATTGGATGATACCTTTCTCATTTTTTCAACACCTCTACAGATTCTTCGCCAAATCGGCGTTCATAGAAAGTGTTCCTAGATTAATTAAATTAAGATAAAATTTTTCGAAATCATATTGAATGTGTCTATTCAACTTATCTACATCTAATAAAATAGTTTTGCTCAATATTTGCATTTCAAAAACAGGTTTGTGTACATTTGGCCATTATTGGTATTGGCATATGATCGTTAGAATTGGTAACTTCTCAAAATTCCCTCTACTTATTCAGCATTGACGATTTTATTGTGTTCGATCGAAAATTCGTGAAAATATTTCGAACTTTTTCGAAAATTCCCACAAAAAATGGTCATTTCGTACTTTTTTCTGAGGTTATGTCGGCCATTTTGCTTATTTTGACCAAAATGCTGAAAAAAATTGCCGATATTTTGCAAAATATGTTGTATTTAGTTCCATCCTTTAAATATCAGATGGTTTTGTATCCATTTACAATCACCTTTGGTGGAATTTTCCATCATTTTCCCACGCATGAATCGGCCGATTGGCCGTTTTCGGGGCGTCCAACAGCATTACAGATAATTGTAAAAATGCAGAAATGCTCTAAAGAGCACCAAAAATAATATCAATACAAATCACAAACATGTCAATAGCTTGCATTTTTTGCATAAAACTATGCGTGCGTCTATAATTATTTCGCACTTTCATCACGCCAAAAACAGAAAAATCACCAAAAAATAGAAAATAAGAAATCCTTTCGGGCAAATCTCTTTGTGATGTATTCGTAAATGGCCCTTAGTAAAATAATATAATGAAACTGCGACCATATTTGCGTTTATTTTTAAGAAAATTGAAAAAATGAAGGTGCGCCTATAATTATTTCGCGGAGTGTATGGATCAAAGCTATATTTTAGTGATGCTTTAGGATATTTCTGGAGATCCAAATGAAACAATTATTATATAATCACCGACAAAATGTCGAATAAAAATTGGTTCTCTAATTTATGTATCAAATAAAATAAAACTGTTTCATTCGATATATCCCTTCGTACAGAGTAGAATAATGATAGGGCATCACAATCATTGATTGTTTGCTTTGGTCATAAATCCCCGTGATGATCTGGTCAACTTGTCATTTCTGGCATGGAATACCTTTGATGAGGATTGTGGTTATTGAACCATTACTGAGAATACGACTACAAGAGCCGAAGACTGAGTGCAGCCTTCGAAGGTACCGGAGAACCTTGAGCTGTTTTGTTCAAATGGAAAAATTATCGAAATAATGAAGAAATTTTCTTATTAAAGTCGATTTTATTTTTTTGTCCCGCCCTTCTGTTCAACACATTCAAATTGTTTAGATTTTACAAATAAGAGGTTTATTATTTTTTTCGAGAATTAGGAAAAAATAGTTCGATATTGCGTATATGGAGGAGACAAATTTTCAGTACTGGAGCGTTTTCGTCACTGATCCCCGCTGTAATTTTCCTACTAAAAAAATGAGCTTGTTGATTGCTTTAACTTATTGCTGAGCTGACGATTTAAATGGAAAAATATTCCGAATTCATCGAACATTTGGAATAATATTGATTCGGACATGATCAACGATTTCAGATGTATGGCTCCATTTTTATACACACCGTTGCAAAATATTATACAATATATATATTTCAATGATTGTGTACGAACAATTTATTGCATGCTTTGTCCAAAAACTCAAGGTATTATCAAATAACAAAGAAAATTTTATTTACACGAAAATCGTTGAAAGGAAGTTTTTGGTTGCATTTTGTATTTTTTTTTGTCATTCTAATGGAAAAGAACATTATTCAAGCTACGGACTGTTGCACATTTTGATTATTTGAGTCGGAATGCCATCGTTCGCTTGGTTCAAGCATGAAAAGTCAACTTACAGTTCATAAAATAAATTACACGTTAAATCAAAAAAAAAACGAGATTCACGACGTTGAATCGTGTCTAATCACACAAATTGCGCAATTTCAGAAATTATTTGGAGAGTCCAAATTACACGGTTATATCGAAGTGAATTAGCTAAATTTGCCTAATTCGATTTTCTTTTTAATGACATGGAGTGAACTATTTAAAATTGAATCAATAATTCCGGCAACCGAATATAGTCCACCGACAATAGCACATACATTTGTCGCAAAATGACCCAATGAACTGAAAGAATGAAAAAGAGAAACAAAATTATCGATTGGAAATTTTAATATACACCAATATAAATTTCCCACACATTTTAATAATAAATTAATTGATTGATTAGCTTACTTTTCTCGTTCGGTGTATTTGACCATTAAAGGTGACAGTTCATAGCTAAAAAATATTCCAGGCATACCCGATTCACCCGATGTTACCGAAACCGATTTCGAATGCCTCGTCACGGAAAACTGATTGGTGTGAATGGTTTCACCATTCAGTTTGACATACATTGTCGGCACAATTTTTATGTAATATTGAAACATCATCGAACCTAAAGAAGAAGAATAGGGTTAAGGGTGAAAAATTTAATCAATTTTGAAATCATTAATATGGAAATGATTGTTATGTTTGGCGGAGGAAAAAAATTGAATTATGATATTTAAATAGTCGAATGTCAGCGCCATCTCTTGGTCCACGTGTGTCAGTATTGTGTACATGCGTGTGATTCTTGTGCGCGAAGTTGGATACAAATGTCAGAATCTCTATTTCTCTGGTAATGTCAGTCATTTGATTAAAAATCATTGGCATGCAGTGAAAACGAACCACATTCTCTATTTATAAGGAAACAAGAAACAAGAGCCACTTGAGTGTTCACAAACAAATAGTAAATTGTTTAAAAAATGCCGGCTGTTCCAGGGAGTGTATACGGAGCAAATCAAGCGCCAACATGTTGGTCTAAAATGAAAACTGGATTCACAATTGGCTTTTGCGTTGGAATGGCGAGTGGTGCTTTGTTCGGCGGTTTCAGTGCACTGAGGTATGTGTTACTATGCGCATATAATATCAACACACATTTTGAATGTAATCAATTTCGCAATGCGTTTCATTCGAACATTCTAGATACGGTTTGCGAGGACGTGAGTTGATCAATAACGTGGGCAAAGTAATGATTCAAGGAGGTGGCACATTCGGCACGTTTATGGCTATCGGTACCGGTATCCGGTGCTAGGACTTTTACACATGCATTTTGTTCTGGATTAGCGCAAACGATGTGAATGCAATTCGTTCACATCGAATCATCGTTCAAACGTTAGCTTTGTTAGCTCTGTATATTTAAAATAAAAACCGAAATGAAAAATAAAAACAACACCATTTTGACACTTACTCTCATTGGATGACACTTCCATGCCGTCGAGCGGATGCGTATTTGCAAAATTGATTCGCTCGCCAAACGATAAATGTTTCACAACATGCGATAAGTTGAACGATGACGATGAATAAGGATGCACATCGTGAATGTGAATATGATTTAGCGAAAAACTTTTGCCGGGAGCTATATGAAAACTGCCACCCATCTATATATAGTTTATAAAACACAAAAATGACGCAATCAATGATCAATGTGATAAGCGATTTTTTTTTTCTTTCCATATGTTCATACCCGGTTCACTTCGAGATATCCATAGATTTCGCATCCTTCGGTGAGAGCCAATTTTTTCGCTTCGCCCTCCTTGTCAACGTAATTTTCACGTTTACCTACGAGAACAAAAAGGTAAACAAAAATTTTGAGATGAGTTCAATGCAAGCCAATAAATATTTCTTCATTTTTTTCCACACGAAATTACTACTCGTACATTGCTCAAATTTTTCCGGCTCTGGATTCCATCGTTTCTCGCGATATGCATCAATTACGTCTTGACAAGTTTGACAGCAATGTGTTGAATTCACTTCGGCTCCATAGCAAGATCCACATTCGGGTTTTCCGAATGGTGCCGCTGTGACCTTTTTATGACAAAAATAAACGAACAATTCAAGTTTGATTTACGCATAAGAATTAACTCAACAAAAATGTGCATACGTTTTGAAGTTTCTTTGTCGATGTGGCAATTTCTTCTTTCTTTCCTTCTTCTATCGGAACGCCGCTGAGATCAACTCTTCTCTTATAGATATTGTGGTCAATGTGTAAATGTTGGTCGCCGGCTGAATCCATCGCGTCCAAGCTCAAATCTTGAAATTGATTTCGTATTAAAATCATTCCATTAGTACATCAAAATTTGAAAAGGTCCACTGCCATACTCACAATTGCATGAAATCGTTGGGATGCACAGTTCCAAATTGATCTTAAGTTTGTGACTTCTGGTTGTGTCCACGAACAGTTCCTCGGTGATGTCGGGCGTGAGGTAAGCGTAAAATTCGAAGACTAACAGCCATATCATAATAATTGAGCTAACCAACGTAACAGCCGCGCCGCAAACAGTCTTCTGGCTGAATTCCTCCAGTGTTTTTGGATATGCATCCAAGCGGCGTAAAACTTCCAGCATATTCATGATTACAGTCGATAATTATTCGGGCTCAAAATCTCCGTCATATAAAATCGATTGCGTGGAATATTTTTTTTTATTCAGGGGGCGGAAGTGTGCGCTGTGTCAAAAAAAACAATATTTCAAAGCGATCGCATGCAAACTCAACCGTAGAAAATGTAACACAACAGGACAATATTTACTAAGCACACACACTAAACAGTAGAAAATAAACACGGTAGCCTGTAAATCGACGACACGTCAAAACGTCGATTTGATGGATGAAATGTGTTTTGTATGCTATTTCATATCAAATAGCCTTTGACACATCCGCACAAATTGCGTTTGTGAACGAATTCCGGTTATCAATACAACCATCAACCAGGAATTTCATACCAAATATGATACGATAGCGGACAATTTTTCGTAAAATTTCTATGACTTTTCTATCGACAAAATTTTGAGATAAACATAAATGCTTACTAGGAAAAATAACGAACGAATATGGCACTACTAAACAGCACACATTCAGTCAAAACACCGACATTCATTTTTTTTGACAGTTCTTTGCCATTGACTTGTTTATACGTTTAAAATGCAGCATTAGACGACCAAACGACTGAGAGGCAAAACAAATTAGTGTTTCATTTGGATTGTTCGTGTTTTTGAAAGAAAAATCTCTTTAAATAAAATAAATATAATTGAAAGATGTCTTTAGCCGATGAGTTGTTAGCAGATTTAGAAGAAATCGGCAATGATTTCGATGACGATGACGAAATTAAGGTTAAAGAGGAGCCCATTTACGGTGACGAAGAAGATAGTCAAGATGCAATCGAAAAAATGGAAATTGATGAATCGGTTAGAATGGAAACATGCAGTTTAACTAAGATTTTATTGAATTTCATTCATAACCTAAGAAAATTCTCTCCTTTTTTTGCAGGTGTCGTCGATTCGATCACTGTGTAAACTTCACGATTCGGAGCGTTTACGGCGCATTTTGAAACAAATCGATGAGTACACATCCAAACCAAGAACATCTAACGAAATCATTGGCAATGTTGAATCGGATCCCGAATACCAATTGATTGTTGAAGTTAACACCATTGCGGTAGAAATTGACAATGAAATTTGTGAGTTTTATCTATCAAATATCCAGATATCATGAAGCATTATTCATCTACATCTTCATCGACTAATATATTTTTTTGTTTTCTGTAGCAATTATCCACAAATTCACGAAGAATAAATACCAAAAGCGATTTCCTGAATTGGACTCATTGATTGTTGGCGAAATGGAGTATTTGATGGCTGTAAAGGAGCTGGGAAATGACTTGGAACAGATTAAAAACAATGAAAAGTTACAACAAATCCTAACCCAAGCAACGATTATGATTGTTTCAGTTACCGCTTCAACCACTCAAGGGTATGTTTTGATTTTTCTGGTCATATGTTCGGGGATTGTTGTGATTAATAATTTCTTGTGTTTGTTCTTTTTTTTTCATATTGCAGCACACCTTTGACTGATGAGGAGAAACGACACATTGATGAGGCTTGTAACATGGCTATCGATTTGAGCAACTATAAAACGAAAATCTTTGAATACGTTGAGAGTCGCATGACATTCATTGCTCCAAATCTATCGATGATTGTGGGCGCATCGACAGCGGCTAAAATTGTTGGTGTGGCCGGTGGTCTGTTCAAACTATCCAAGATTCCGGCTTGCAATGTGATTCTGTTGGGATCACAGAAGAAAACCTTGGCTGGGTAAGTAAATTTTAACAATTTTATTGTTTCGAAGATTGTTTTGTTTGTTATTTAGGTGAAATACATTATACAAAAATTGTATTTATCGTTATTTGTTCATAGATTTTCGAGGACACAAATGTTACCACACACAGGATTCATTTACTATTCATCAATCGTCCAAGATACACCACCAGTGAGTATATTCGAAATTATTGCATTTCTAGACTCCAAGATTTTGTGTGCATTTATTTAGTTTTTATAAAGACTATATTGACACATACCTAAGATTTTATTCAATCCCAATTCCATCAACAGGATATGCGGCGAAAAGCGGCTCGTTTAGTAGCGGCAAAATGTACTCTGGCTGCTCGTGTCGATGCCAGCCACGAGAGTATTAACGGTGAGATTGGACTTCAATTTAAGGAAGAAATCGAAAAGAAATTGGATAAACTACAAGAGCCGCCACCAGTGAAGTTTGCCAAACCATTGCCGAAACCGATTGAGATTAGCAAGAAAAAGCGTGGTGGCAAACGTGTTCGCAAAATGAAAGAACGATACGCAATGACCGAGTTTCGCAAACAGGCCAATCGTTTGAACTTTGGAGATGTAAGCCCTTTCTATGCATTCCCGTCTAATACCATTGATTTTACAAGTAAAATAACAACAAGAAACGACAAAAGTGACCT
This sequence comes from Sitodiplosis mosellana, assembly GCF_009176505.1. Classification (NCBI taxonomy): domain Eukaryota; kingdom Metazoa; phylum Arthropoda; class Insecta; order Diptera; family Cecidomyiidae; genus Sitodiplosis; species Sitodiplosis mosellana. The sequence goes on from NW_022601407.1 coordinate 1,773,632, forward strand.
CTCGTAGCGGCACAGTTGAAACTAACGAAACAAACACAATTGAACATCTCATTTTCATGTTCAGTGTTGGTTCTGTTGTTTGCCGTATAGCCGGAGAGAGATGTCTACAGCTTAGTGGCGTTGAATGACATTCAACACCCATGTTTCTATGATACTTTAATTGATATTTTAATTTATTCTTTGGTGAAACATTTAATACAATTGCCACCTTTTTTCAGATCGAAGAAGACGCTTATCAAGATGACTTGGGCTACTCACGAGGCACGATTGGTAAGGCGGGCACGGGGCGAGTTCGCTTGCCACAGGTCGATGAGAAAACGAAAGTGCGCATCAGTAAAACATTGCAGAAAAATTTACAGAAGCAACAAGTCTATGGTGGCAACACAACCGTCCGTAAACAGATTTCTGGAACGGCATCGAGTGTTGCATTCACGCCGCTGCAAGGTTTGGAAATCGTTAATCCACAAGCAGCTGAAAAATCAACCGACTCAAATGCGAAATACTTTTCGAATACCTCAGGATTTTTATCAGTTGGTAAAAGAACCACTTAGAGAAAACAATTCGATGAATTATTGGGAAAAAAAATACCTAATTTGTGTTCCATTTGTACACCGATCGGTAGCATTTTATTCTTTTCTTAGTCCATGAAATCATAATAATAAAAAGTAAAATAACACATTTTATTCCTATTTACGACTACAATGTTATTATCCGATGAGTAACCCTTAGACTACCAAGAGTAATACCGCAATATAACTGCACCCAGGACTGAACGAATTGAAAAAAATTCGTATTTGTTTTGCTCGAAATGAATTTATATCCTTTCTAATTTTTTTCCACAATGTATAAGTATAGTTGTTGATAGTAGCTGACATCGTCTTCAATTTCACTTTCTCCGTTTCTATATATCACTTGGTGGTCATTCAACTTCGAATCTGGCTCGTGTTTGATTCTAACATTATCTTTGATTCCACAGGTAACGTTTCTATATATCAATTCTTCGTACAGCCCCCAATCGGGTTCGTCTTTGATTTTAAACATTTTCGTATAAACTCATAGATGTTTCTCCTTCAAAATATTATTTTAGACTGATACTGAGGACAGAAATGAGCTAGTTATATAAATATCTGTTATGGTGGAATTTGATGGGCGGGTATTGCTACCTGGAACACTGCAGCATCGATGCATAATTACATCTCTGTCACGAAAATCTTCATGTGACACCATGCTGTGTTGACTGGCGAGGGATTAAAGTGGTTGTTATTTTCTGTTTTATTTGTATATTTTTCCCTCGGCGGATTATCCATTTTTTATGGATTCTGAAGCAGTACAATTCGGAGAAGAGCTCGAAATATTACCCGAACAATTTAAACCGTTATATTATTCACCAAAAATGAACAGCAATTTTACAACTATTGCTAATCCAGACACTCATTAGCGAGATTAACTTACATTTCGATGAAATATTTTATTGCCAATTTACGTTTAAATTTGGTCCTTCCATTGTTTCGAGCTTTTTTATGATTATAATGCTCCAAGCAAACTACTTTGTTTCATTTTTTTTCGGACAGATGTCACATGCAACAATTTATTGTTCATACTGAAAGCGTTTGAAATCATCTTTTAATTTTGTTAAGGTCTCCCTGAAGTTTTTCAAGACAAAAATATGAATCGGTATCAAAACATACTATTTTGAATGTTGTTTGTTTGAATAACATTTCAATCAAACTGAATAACCAAAATAAGACCGATGATTTAAAACGCAAATTTTCGTTTTATTCACCACTTTATTGCATTTTATCACTTTTTATTTTCCGTTCATTCTTCAGATAATGTTCAAATACTCGACTTCAGTGGATTTTTTTTTATGTCATCGACGTGAAGTTTAGTTTGAGTTCTTCGATTGCTTTTCACGTCGTTCGAGATCTTTTTCCATATTACTTCTCAACTGTTGCAAGGTCGGGAACTTCAGAAGAGCCTCGTACAGCACAGGATTCTCTTCATAACGTCTTTTATTACCCTCCAGTAATGCTCTCAACGATGGATGATGCTTCATTGCTATTACAAATAAATCAAACGCAACGAACGAAAATCAAAACCATTAGTTAAATCCATTTAAATGTGTCTTTCATGCTGAGTGAAAATTAAGAATTGTGTACGTCTGAAGTTTTACCCAGATCTAATGTTTTAGATAGCTTGCGTACATCTTCGTTGCTTGATTTTTCCATTTTGGTTGTTTGGCTTTTTCTCTTCCTCGTTCAACGATGTTGCGTTATTCCTCGTTCGCCCAATTCAGTATATTTCAAAACTTGGACTAAATTGATATGGTTCGGTTTTCACTGTTCAATGATCAATACTGTAACGCCGTGATGTAAAAAATTAATTTCACTCCTACTCTGTGATCACTTGAACGGGCTATGTGCTACGTATAAGCCAGTTTATATATATCATAAGTTCTGATATATTTTGTTGAGTTGACAATTGTTCATCAATATTGATAAAACAGAGCAGTAGCTGTTTTATAAAAGTCAACCTGGTTAAAATGCATCAAAATCTGACGAGTAAGCATTGTTTATTTAGAGTTGGTTTCGTCTGTTTGAATTTTATCCAGTTTATGATGACTTTGTACAGTGGTGTTGATTACAAGAACAAATTCCAATTCGGTCTCTGTTCCATTCGATTATTTATTTGAAGAAACAAAAATGTCATGCGATTTTTGTTCAACGCTATTCATTTGAAATCGAGACAATGTTTACAGTTCGTTTTGATACGGTCGATTTTCATCGAATAGCCCTGAAAAACGAAGTGGCGACATTCCAAATAAATAATCAATTGGAACAAACACCGAATTGGCATTTATTTTTGCAACCACTGTTGTTGTTTTGTTTACTCCTGCAACAAAATTTCAAATAAATAATTATGAATTTCTGTTATAAATGAGTCATCATATCAACCAGTTCACTCGATTTTTCTAACTGTCAATTATTTCATATTGAGCAATGGCATTAGTTCAAAGGTTCATGTTTCATTCACTTAGGAAATTCGTCAATAATTATTTAAACATCATAATGCAATATTTTTAATAAAATCAGCACAGAATTTCGATGAATTTTCAGATTCACAATCGAATTTAAATTGATAGGTACAAAAAAACATAGAAAAAGGCCTCTTATGAGTAGGAGATGTATACAACAGAAACGCTCATTCCATCAATTGACCGAAAGTGTTTTGCAGCTAAATGCAGCATTAAACTCGCCCTTATTTGAATCGGCACTTGTGAGATGCTACAATATGGACTATTGTCTCTTTCACTCCACCGCAATCATCCCTATGCGATGCCAATACTAACAAATAGCTTGAACGTGATCTATAGCATGTTACGCACGCTCATTGATGCGCGAAAGGGAAAATCTCAATCGTTTGTTTTCAGTTTTATACACACAGTTGGACACTGGTGGACTCGTGTTTGTATTTGATTTCGCTGTGTAACAAACGATTGCATAAGCATTAGAAATCGGCGTTAACAGATTTTATTTATGTATTGATATCATGTATACTGCATAAACACAGTGGAGAGTCACATCATCATCCTTCGGTTGAAATTTGCACACACTCAAGCTTGTACATACATAGCTGCAGCACCGGCCTGTGTGAATCAACTTGTGATTTTGTGTTGGCTTATTTCACAATATTTCCAAACAAGTTCACAAACTAACGTCACATCGTAACGGGAGAAGTTCTAATTTGATATGCTGCAGCCTAGAGTCGCGCATAAATAGTTGAGAAAATAATAGACAAGTTATTAAGTGTTCACGTTCTGAAACGAAATCCAAAACTTTCATTGCGTTTGCAGAGGATAAAGAATTCAAGTGTGAAAATTTTCGGAATCGATTGCATAGGGCAAATTTTATTGCGCATCGATAGCATCTGCCATCTTTAAATCAAGCAATGGTTCGACGCCATTTTGCTTTGGACACAAAAATTGTGAAAATCGAAAAGAAAAATGTTGCGTAACAAGCAGAAAGTACATCCAGCTGCCGAACGCTCGGGAAAATTCAATTACACGATTTTGGCACCTGAAAATTTCCGCGCAAATACCGATTTCACATTCAATTTGACCATTCACGACGCACAATGCAAATTTGATGAAGCGATTGAAAAAAACAGAATCATAGATTGAATCGAAGAAAATTCGATTCAGAGTGCAATTTCTTCTTCAATGGCGATGGCGGTAATTTTGGCGCTAAGCATTTCTGCGTGGGTACAAGCGAACAAATCGATTGTCTCTGTTTTATTTGATAAGGATCCATGTCAAAATTTGTTGAAAAATTGGAATGGCGTCAACATTGCCAACAACAGTGGTGTATTTTCCGGTGAATACCAATTGTCAGACCTTCCAAATCTGGGATTATGGCGAATCACAGCTTCTGTTGGTGATCAGGTTTGTTTCTTGTTTTGTTGTTACATTTGTAATTTGTTCATGCCTAAGACGGTGTTTATACAAAAATTAGGCAAAAACATCTACAATCGAAGTGGCTGAATACGTTCTTCCAAAGTTTAAGATGGAGATTGAATCACCGGGCATTTTCATGCCGGAAGATGAAAAGGCACATGTCGTCGTTCGAGCATTTTATACACACGGCATGCCAATGAGGGCAACAGTCGCCATCGCGGTTAATAGATTTAGCCCCAATTATTCATTGATGGAGAAAACTGTCACCATCAACGGCCAGGAAACGATTGAATTTGACATTAAAAACGATCTTAAATTCGATCCAAAATATGTTTGTAAGCGATATCAAGTGGAAGCACAAGTCACAGAAGATCTAACGGGATTAATTCAATCATGTGAGACGAACATCGAAATTTCAACTACTTATGATATCCGCACAAATCCAGGAACCAATGTGAAGTTCGAACAAGGCACCACCGCCAACATAACTGTACGTAAAATGATTATTTACCTACTTATTATTAATGGGCAATTGAATGAATTTTCAATCTAGATATCCATTCGAAAGCAAAACGGTTCGGTGCCCAATTTTGTTGATCCAAGCAAAAGAGACATAACTGTAATAATACAACAGTTCTATGAAGATAAACCAGGACCAAAATGCCTCAAAAGAAATACTCGAAAATTGCGTCGTGTTCATCGATTAAACGAGAATGGTGACGTTACTCTTACTTTGCATATTGCTAAACACGAATCCAAATTTTCGTTATTGGTACGTATAATCGACATCACTCAATAAAAAAAAATCAGGTTTTCCTCCATTGATTTATTTATATTGGAAAATTTAGGTTAACTTTGCGTTACAAACAACGGATCTGGGAACGTTTTCAACATTTGCAAAATCTGCAATCACTGCCAACAGTGCGCAAGTTGGAAACAATTTGACAGATGAACTACGTCTAGAAACATCGGACATGAAGAAGAAGTGAGAAGAAGACGAATTTACCATTTAAAAAAATTGTGAACATAAATATGTTTTATAAAATATCATTTCTTTAGGTACAAAATGAACAAACCGATTGAAATGGAGGTCATATTAGATTATCCAATTCCATCCTACACGTACGTGGTTGTATCCAGAGGAAAGATTCTTGAATCAAAAACCGTTACACCAATATTCGACGATTCCTATCAGTCTTTGTACGTGCACCGTTTCTCTTTCGTTCCACATTTTGGCTATGCGCCCAAAGCGAAAGTCACTGTTTATTGTGTCCGAGATGGATTAGTTATTACCAGCAGTTTTACGGTCGAACTTTACGATGATTTCAAGAATTTCATCGACTTGGATGTTAGCCAAGATTTGGCTAAGCCGGGCGATATTGTGGACATAAAAGTCAAAAGCAATCCAGATTCATTCATTGGATTGCTCGGAATCGATCAAAGTGCATTGATTTTGCGTGGTGGCAATGATCTTGACCGTGAAGAGATTTGGAACGCATTTGAAATGGCTGGTCCAAATCGTCGCAGTTTCAAAAATCTCACAGAATTTTCGGTAAATTTCAACACATTAAATGTTTGTTCTAATATTATCAATATAATTCAAAAGTTCACCTAATAATTTGTTGTTATTCACAGGATTCCGGGTTGATCTTCTTTTCAAATGTTAAACCCTTCATACCATATGTACCATTGTACCAGCAACGTTACATTTAGTTTTACGGTTAAGAGGAGGAGGAGGAGGAGAAGTCAAGCCGGAGGCAAAAGTTCGAAAGGATTTTCCAGAAACTTGGATTTGGGACACAATCGATGGCGAAAAGTAAGCGACCAAATTTGTTAGCAATTCATACCAAGTTTAAGTTTGTTCATTCTGCCATATGATCCTTTTGAGTCGTTCCATACACATTCTATTTTCATTTGCAGTTTCAATGGCTCAATAAGCATCAAGAAAATGGTACCCGATTCGCTGACCACTTGGATTTTGACTGGATTCTCGATTGATCCCGTCAATGGTTTTGCTTTGATTAAAGCGCCTGTGAAATTGTGTGTGCAGCAACCGTTTCATATGTCGCTGAATTTGCCGTATTCTGTGAAGCGCGGCGAAGTTGTGACCATTCCATGTTCAGTGTTCAACTATTTGCCAAACGATATCGAAGCCGAAATAACGCTTGAAAACGAGAATAACGATTTTGAATTTGTCGATTCATCGACAACGGAGAAGTCTACGTCACAAATGATCAAACTTCAATTCCGTCGAAAGTATTTGGTGATCCGTTCTCAAAACGCTCTCAATGCCGTCTTCACCATTCGCCCAATCAGAGTTGGTTCAATTTCGCTGAAAGTATCAGCAGTGTCATCAAATGCCAGCGACTGCATTGTCAAAGCATTGAATGTCGAATGTGAAGGAGTTCCACAATTCATGAACAAAGCCGTTTACATTGATCTGCGTGAAAAGTCTCGAATTGATCCAATTGATTTGGCCATCGAATTCCCGGAGATCGCTTTGCCAGACTCGCAGCGCATTGAACTCACGTGTGTCGGAGATTTGCTCGGTGGAACCATTAAAAATCTACAGCAACTCATTCGGCTGCCATACGGCTGCGGCGAACAGAACATGCTCAATTTTGTTCCAAACATTGTTGTTTTGAATTATCTGAAAAACACGCAACAGCTCACCGATAAAATTGAAGCAACGGCCAAGAAATACATGGAAATCGGCTACCAACGGGAATTGAGATACAAACACAAAGATGGATCGTTTAGCGCTTTCGGGGAGTATGATAAAAGAGGCAGCACCTGGTTAACTGCGTTTGTGGCAAGATCATTTCAACAAGCATCGGAACACATTCTGATCAACAACAGCATAATCGACAAGGCCCTGGAATGGCTGAGCAAAATGCAATCATCAAATGGGAGTTTCGTGGAAAAGGGAACCATTATCCACAAAGAGATGCAAAGTGCCTAATCCAATGGAATCGCATTGACGGCATATGTTTTGACAGCTTTTTTGGTGAACAAAAAATCGACTACTACATACAAAACCACGATCGCAAAAGCCATCGCAAACATCGTCCAATCGGTTAACAATTGCAATGATGTGTATGCACTGGCCGTTTGTGCATACGCATTACAATTGGCTAATCATAGTTCCAAGAGAGTTGCAATAAATCGTTTGATGAAATTGGCAAAATCAAATGGTAAGTATAGATCACATAGATGACATACAAGAGAGAAATTTATTGTTTTTATAGCTGTCTTCAACGTGAATTTCTTTATCTTACAATAGCTAATTACAAATGGTGGGACAAATCAATCGAAGTAAAGTGGTGCAAGCAATCGAAGACGATCACAACATCAAACGGCACAAAAGTTAATTTCGACGTCAACAAGGACAATTCGTTGGTGCTCCAGTCACAGAAGGTTCATTTGAGTGTTCATCATTTTTCAAATCAAAATGCTCATTATTGACATTTCCTGTTTGTTTTTGCTCCATTTTGTCGATATAGTTGGCACCAGACGTCAAATCGGTTCTTATAAATGCGACTGGCAAAGGATTTTCTTTGCTTGAGCTGGCCTATCGTTACAACATTAACGCACCAGACGCTCAATCAGCATTTTCACTGAAACCAAATGCGAAGCTGGTGGATGATGGTCATATGAGTCTTGAGGTAACATCAAGCTATCAGCCGCCGAAAGGCAAGGACTCATACAAGCAATCGAACATGGTTATTCTGGAAATTGCATTACCCAGTGGATTCGTTCTGAATGCTGATGTTTTGAATCGACTTAAGGCCACAGTACCGACCATCAAGCTCATCGAAACAAAGAACAGTGACACTGTGGCCATAATTTACTTTGATTATCTGACTTCGGATGCCGTTTCTTTGAAAGTTGATGGGTTCCGTGAATACATTGTCGATGAACAAAAGCCAACATCCATCATCATCTACGATTACTACGATAACGGTAAGGAAATGCTTTAAAGATGAAAAACTCCGAAATACTTATTCTATTCTATTGTTTACAGCTCTCAGTGCACGTGAGTTCTACTCACTTTGAATTGATACATCGTACTGAAAATACTGATGATTCAAGTTACTTCAAATATGCCTAAACTGGAAACAAGTTACAACAATACAATGCGATGAATAGCAAGCTATTTCAAAAAACCAAACTGAATAATAAGCGAGAAAAGAATTACTTATTATATACATTTAGATCATGAATAAACAGATTATTCAGCAATAAAAGTGATCTTTTTCATTTTTCCTTATTTAAATAATTTTTTTATTTCTTCAGTTCAATCAGCACAATAAATTCACCATAACGAATCGTTATTAACTGTGTCAATGTCATTCCTTTTCAGAACTCAATTAACTGATACGAAATTTATTATAATATGAAATAATAAAACAAAACGAGGCTCTATAAGAATTCACGTAACACATTTTGAAAGTATTCATATCAAATATTTCGTAAATATCTCACTCAAAACGTTATTATAAATAGAAGTTACAGTACAAGTTGAAGTGACGATTTTTTCAATAGCAACAGCTGGAAGATTAGGACAATGTAATGCATGTAAACTTTACACTGTCTGTTTTGTCGAGAAATGTATCAATTTTAGTCATAGCCGCAGCTCTTCAATATTGCCTTTTTTCTATCGATGATTAAAAGTTTGCCATTTTCATAAGAGTATGCAATGCTTTCCGGTCATAGAAAATTCTTCATTATCAAAATAAGATTGATCGCCTCTGATGACGGCAAAAAAGCCACTGACAAAGGTCATCGTCTTTGCCGATCTTATTGCTCTCAATGATCGTTGACAATTTTTAATTGACAGTTACAATTCATCATGCAAAGTGATTCTGATAAGTGATGAAAGTAAATCACTGTAAAATATTTCAATCAATCGAAATCTTATGTAAATAGAAAATGGTTCTTCGATGAACTGAATCGGTAAGAATAATTTTAACCTGCCAAATTGAGTTAAAATAAATGTGAAACATAGAGTTTTTTTTATATGGAGTTGTTGTTGTAAAGTCCATAACAAAAAAAACTCTATGTTTCACATTTATTTTCACTCAATTTGGCAGGTTAAGATTATTCTTACCGATTCAACTGATCTATGATGCGTATATTCTTGAATTGTATGTGTGCGATTTTATAAATAAAATTCAAGGAATTAAAGAATGATAAAAATTAAATTTTTTTCAGCGGATCAGTCATTGAGGAGTCAATACGTTTCAATTGAAGAGTTGGATCATAAGTATAGATGTTGTTCACTTCAAAATTATGTTGGACAACTAACGCGAACCAAGAATAGGGGGAAGAGTTCCACCGATGACAGAGAACCATTTTTGATTTGAGATTCGAAGTAAATAGGGCTGAAATAACGGATTCATATAGGGGAAAAAATCAATACAAAAATATTTTCTTTGCATTTTGCAGGTTTCAGTGATGAAAGACGAATCACGAGTGCCATGGAAAACCGAAATTTCGCTCGAGCTATCGCAACAATTGATAGGTGTGTATACTGCAATTTTCTTGCTAATTGAATCAATAATAAGGAATAAAATGGGAAACTAATGAAGCTTTCTACTTCACCAGGTGGATATGCACGAATTGTTGGAGGAGCAAATGAAACGTCGATTGGATAATAGCATCTAAAAGGTAAAATCGGTAGCCGTCCCGGCAACTCAGCCAAAACCAACATATTTTGTGATAATTTATATGCAATATGTATGTTGAGAATCTGAATTTATTATATGAATACTAATTTGTCCATTCAACTGATTCCATATTTTGAGGTTCTACAGATCTCAGAACTGGCATACACTCAGCGTATTCCCAAAGCTAATAAAAAAAATTTTCATCGAAGGCGCTAAAATTAATCCAAACCGAAAATGACTATAGTCATTATATAGTCACATTATAATGGGTGAAAATTTTAAAAATATCACAAAAATTTTGGCTCATTGAACTAAATATCAATGGTACATATCTTGAAGGTGTTTCAAAATAAGAAAATCAAAAAGTGAATGCTGTTCAGTTTCGTTTATTTATACTTAAAAATGGTGTACAAAAGATATTGTTGAATTGATTTATGATATAGTGTTATGGTACGGTTTAATTGTTAGAAACATTTAAATTTATTCATTATCTAATCCTGTAATTTAGATTTATTCCTTCACTGCGATCAAATGAGCATTGCGCATGTGCCGCTTAAGAGCTATATTAAATTGACACTTATAGTTGCATAATCCACACTTTATTGGTTTTATGTGACGATCTTCATGTACCTTGGCGACGGCTATTCCACGAGGTTTCTTCGACGGATGCTTATTTTGGACCTGCTTCTTTTTTTCACGAGTCTGATGACAATTGTTTTCAAGCAATTCGGAATGTGCACTACGTTGATGTCTAGTTTTAAGCTCGGTTCGAGAGAACGTCTTGGAGCAATAGTTACATTTCAATGGGACTTTCCAAGAATGGAGCATCATATGACGACTTAAAAGTTCATTGCATCTGTAGTGAATCTTACAATCAAAGCATTGGAATAATTTTTTACTATTTTGCGATTTTTCTGCATTTCTCAGCGATTCCTCTTGTGCTTGTTTCTTCACAGAAATTGAATGAATGGTGCGCTTGTGGATCGCAAGAACCAGGGCGTTTTTCAATTGGCTATTACATAGATCACATTTTAGATAACCTGTCCTTTCCTTCTTCCCTTCGCACTTCATCATGTGATTCCTTACTATCGTTATACTCGATGAATATTTGCACCGGTAACATTCATATGATCGAACACTGTGGAAAAGCTCATGCAAATTACCCGTTGATTTATCCTGTTGTCGGAGCAAACTGAAGTGTTCAGCCCGATTATGGAGGACGAAATCCTGTTTTCTCACGAATTTTCTATCGCAAAATGTGCATTTGAGTGGTTTTTCTTCGTCATGCATGCGTTGTTTATGCTTTAATAAAAGGTTTGGCTGGCGAAAACTTTTTTGGCAAATTTCACACTGGTATCTTTTCATTGGCAAATGAGTGGGCTTGTGCATTATCAAACTTATACGACTGGCACATTTCAGACCACAAATATCACATTCGAACTGGTTGATTCCATGCACGTCTGCTAAATGCTTGATTGCCATCCACGTTGGTCCGAAGTATTTGCAAAGTGTGCACTTATATTTACGATTTTTTGTATTTTTGAGCAAATCCGAATGCGATTGCTGTTGATGCTTGGTTCTTTCGACCATCTGAGCGAATCTTTCGTTACAATATTCACATTTGAATGGGAAATAATGCTTACGCATATGATTTTTTAAGCCTCTGTAGCTAGCATGCATTGTCTTGCAATCAAAACATCGGAATATCTTTGTATTTTTTTCGGCATTTGCCGTAATTTCTTCTGTCTTTTTCATCATATCTTTTGGGTGTTGGATACGCATATGTAATTCTATACTAGTCTTTTTTGTATATCTATAGTTGCAAAGGTTACATTTGGATGGTAAAACGTTTTTGGTTTGTCCTTTTTGACATGTCCTCATGTGTCTCCGGACGTCAGAATGATTTCCCGAATACTTGCATCGATAACATTCAAATGTTCGAATACCTTGGAATTGTTCGTGCAAGCCACCTGTCGATTTGTCCTGTTGTCGAAGCAGATCGAAATGCTCAGTCCGAACATGAACGCACAGTTGAACCTTCCTGAAAAATCCTTTATCGCAAAATGTACATTTATGCGGCTTTTCAATCTTCATCTTTTTTATCGCTTCGTTTGTCAAAATCACTGAGTGGACATTGCGCATGTGAGTTTTCAGCATCTCGATCGTTGTATATCGCTTGCTACATAGTTCACATCTGATTGTTCTAATTATTTCTCTTTTTCCGCGACACACTTTCATATGCTTCTTCAGCCCCGTAAGACTGGTTCCAAGTTTGCATCGGTAACATTCAAATGTTTTCATTCCCTGAAACACTTCATGCAAGTCACCCGTCGATTTCTCCTGTTGACGAAGCAAACTGAAATGTCCACTTCGTATATGCAGCTTGAGATAGTACTCATCGAAGAACGTCCTGTCGCAATATGTACATTTGTGTGGTCTATATGGTGTCTCTTGATGTGCTGTTTTTTGGTGACGCTTAAGACCATCTGAACGGGCAAATTTTTTGTGGCAAACCTTACACTCGAACAATTCTTGTGTCGAATTGTGATATCGACTTTTGTGTTTACTTAAACCGTGCTTTCCTAAAAATGTCTTGTGACAAATATCACATTCGAATCGTTCTCTGTGTGCGAAATGAATGAGTTTATGCCTGTCCAAATGAGATTTCAATCCAAATGTCTTTTCACATTTGTCACATTTTAATGTTTTTTCAGCGTGAACCGATTTATGTTGTCTTAAGCCATCTGCGCGTGCAAATTTTTTCTGACAAATCTTGCACTCGAACTTTTTCTTCCACGAATGAATGAGCTTATGCTTAGCTAGATCCGTCGTTCTATTGAATGTTTTCTCACAAAATTTACATTTAAATGCTTCTTCGGTTGTGTCATCGCTATTAGATTCATGGACGTCCAAAGGTTCGATATCTTCGCCATTTGATTCTATTTCCGGATTCAAATTTTCTATTTTCGGTTTGATGTCCGTTTCCTCTCCCCAAATCAATCGCACTTGATATTTTATGCTCACCGGTTCATAGTAGTTCACATCATCTTCACTTTCACTTTCAGCCGTTCTATATATCACTTCGTGGTCGTTTAGTCTTGGATCTGGCTCTTCTTTGATTCTTACCATTTTTACACGATGAACTTAGAGATGTTTTTCGTTCGAAAAGCAAGTTCAGACTGATACTGAGGATGAAATAACCGACTCTTATGAATATCTATTTAATAGGCGAGCATTGATACCTGAGACGCTGCAACAACGATGTGATACAATGCATCTATTTAAGTTTAAATACATAAATCTTCACTGCAATTTCAACCTTCATATCCCATAAGAGAACAGCAATTTGTGTTAATCGGATTACTGGATCCAGACAGTTCTTAGCTAGATAAACTTACTTTTTGAAGAAATATTTTATTGCACATTTACGTCCAAATATTGTTCTCCCATCGTTATGGCCTTTTTATGATTGTATGTACGTTTCATTTTTGTGGACAAACTTTCGGCAAATTCTCGTTCATACCGAATGCGTTTGCGGTAATCCACGGGTATACCTGAGTTTATATATCTATCGGTGTAACGTAAAACAACATAAATTTGTTCAATTCCGTCGCAATAAAAAGAAGCTGGTTTCGTTACAACAACATTAGTGTTTAAGAATGCATGCCACTGAGCAAAATGAGGTTGTCAGAATTACCAACATTTCGTTTACAACTTCATGTTGGCGATTCTGACAACATTATTTCTCTCTGTGTGTATTGGCGAAGAAGAATGCATGTTTTTTCAATTTATTTAGTTGCTAAATATATTTTTCGAAATTGCAACATATTCTTTTGAAATTTTCGATTATTTTTCTTCGACGTTTCACGAATAGAAATTGTATACCTTCAGTCACACTGAATATTTTGTGCATATAACCAGAACGAGCATACATTCTGACACCAAAAAATTTAGGGGGGGTCAAGCCAAAAATTCAAGGGGGGGTCAAAAAAATCAATTCTATCTAGTGTAA
>NW_022601407.1:1787865-1791033 GCF_009176505.1 Sitodiplosis mosellana
CTATCTAGTGTAAAACCGGTATCCAGAAAAAAGTGAGGACTAAAAAAAAAAAAAGGTCCTCACTTTCGAAAATCGATTCTATCTAGTGTAAAACCGGTATCCAGAAAAAAGTGAGGACAAAAAAGGTCCGAAAATGGCAACGGGTCCAAAAAAATCGTTGGGGGTCAAATTTTGCCAGGGGGGGTCAGGATCAACGAGATCAGACTATGTCAGAACCTATGAGAACGATACCAATGAATAAAAAACTTCAACTTTTCTAAAATTTATAATTGTATATTATTTTATGGAACAAAAGTCCCACTATCCGTAAACGATCATTTAAAACCGAGACTGGGTTGGCTTTTATACATAATAAAATGCTATTCGTGAGACGTAAAGGAACCTATGTTTTTTCATCTTTTTTCAGTCATGAATTACTATTTACACTTACTACATACCGATGTTACACTTTAAAAAAATCTTTTTTGTTGTTACACTTTGAAAAAATTCGATTGTGTTGTTTCATTTCAATAAATTTTTTTATTTTTGTTTCACTTTTATGTGTTGTGAATAGAAGTTGCGTTTTCATTCTCGGACATTCATATATAAATTTCTATATACATTTTACTTTCTATATAATTCAAGTGTTGCCGAATTTTCCGGGCGATGACATAATTTCAAATATTCCAACAGAAATTAGCGCCATCTGTCATTTCAAGCGGTAAAATATGCATAGTATTTGATAAAATGTTCGAAAATATGTCATCGCCCGGAAAATTGAAGTGTTGCCGGTAAAATGTATATAGAAATTTATATATAAATGTCAAATTTTACGGCGAACACGCAAAATTTCCGGGGACTCTTTTCTGTGTGTACAATCCATAAATTTTGATCCCACGTGACATTTTTACTATGTGAGATCTAAAATTTTCCACACATTTGTTGGGAATTCGCATTAAAAATACGTTGGAAGCTTTGAAAAATTTCATGAATGCATTTGGTCCACCGTTTACTTTGACGTATTGCGGTAACCAATCTTAATGTGTACAATGTACATCAAATGTATTCTGAGTCTGAATTTAAAATAATTAAGAAGTAAAAACTGGTATACATGAAGCTATGACCAAGACCGTTCCGAGCGTATTCCCAAAGATAATATTAGAAAAGAAAGAACTTCAAACAGCTTTACACTTTTCTCCACTTCCATTGCATTTCAACGGTCAACGTGAATCTAATGTAATGGGAACTAAATGCGAGTGGAGACGGTGTGTAAAAAATAGTGTAGAAAAACTTTTTGAATGGGGATGGTTCTTTTGTTGAAGGCGCTAAAATTGATCCAAACCGAAAATGATTAAAAACGGGTAAAAATTATCATGGAGGACGATAGTCCGACAAGTGACGCACCATAGACTGTGCATTTCAAGCCAAATATCAAAAATGCCAGTTTTTGCGTCACGAGTATATATACAGTAAATATGCTGTTTTCTTAGGACACTATTTGGGCCCCGGCATGTTAGGTACCGTTGGAAAGGTCTTGGCCCAAATAGTCGGAAACACCATATTTCCCATGCCTAAAGTGTGGTCTAGGCAAAAATATAGCGGTTGGAAAATTTCGATAAATTTTCAAATCTATACCCATATCTTACGAAGGGGGTACCCAGGGGGTACCCAGGGGGTGGTCTGAGGTGTCCAAGAGAAGTTCCACGTCGCCACCTTTCCAACGCCGGTCTAAGCACCCCGATTGGTCCAAAAACGAAAAAGTTATGGGCATTGGCAGTTTGACCATGGTTTTCTATAAAAGTATTGATTTGGATGTGCGTTCGTTCGTTCGTCCGCACCTTCTTCGGTTTCCGATGCGCATATACCTTAGTTGTAGTTAATGTCGGGGCACGTTGAAATCTGTCCTCACATTGACATTTGCATTACAGGAGAGCTGGCTATGGCTTCGCTAGCCTGCATGTATACGATTTTTTGAAGTATTTATTTCGCACACTAGATCAACTCAGACGCCCATCGGGCAAAGTCGGCTCGTTATCATTTGAGAAGACCTTCAAAAAATTCTGTACACACATGCCAATGTTTATGTGATATAAGAGAAAAAAGTCGATTTTTATGAAAAATCGACCCCCTTAAATTTCACACCAAACGCGATTTCTCAAAAATCAGCCCGACAATGTTTTACCAAAAACTGAGCGTTTGTAGCCGGCCACCATATCAACTAAATGGCATATGCCACATATCCGAGAAAATTCGTATTTCGAAGTTCTGGGCATAGGCAATTCATCAATGAACGGAATTTGTACGAAGAGTCGCATTCTACGATGAAATTGCTGCCAAAAATACGCTCTACTGGCTGAAAAAGGCTCACGAAAGACCATATCCGCTCAATTTTCGACGAGCAATCGATTAAAAGTGGTCACAATGCGATATGAGGGCATTTCATGGTCGAAAAATAGGTTTGATTGAAGTGAATTTTTCAACTTGCTCTATTTTCACTGAAAACGACATCTTTGTTCGAAAAACACGTGAAATAGACCTTTGGCGTCGTTTTGGTCTTAGAAAACTGCTATTTTTTTGTGAAAATAATGGGAGTCCACGAACACTTGAATATCCATTTCGTTGTCATTTTGGTCATAAATCGGTATTTTGGCATCTGAATGTATGAAATTGAACTTTTGTTCGGGGGATACATGAAAAATGCACTTTCCAGAGCTTTGGTGGTTGGAAATTAATATGTTTCAATGAAGTAATGGGTCTAAAATTACTTCAAAACTCTTTTAATGGATATTTTGAAATTTAATCACATTTTACAATGTCCAATAAGGAGAAAATGGGACTTTTTTTTAATGAAAGTGAAAATTTACTATTTACAAAACTTGCGAAATGTGGATGCAAATGTTTTACCCGAAAAATAACAATTTCCCAATGGTAAGACCTTAAAATAGACATATTTCTGACAAAAGTGTATTTTTTCCGAGAATAATTGCCTTACAAAAGTAGTGATATCAGATGAAAAACCTCTAGACGAGGTTAAAATGGAGTGACGCTCCTGTGCGTGGATTTACCACTCAAAATGGCTGATATCATTTTGAGTGACGCTAGGACGCTGTATTATCACTACATACGAGGTTCAAAAGTATTTTTCGCATTCACTATTGTGAAAATTTACTCACAATAAGGAAAAATATC
>NW_022601407.1:1791433-1862008 GCF_009176505.1 Sitodiplosis mosellana
AGCGTTTTGCCGTCTAAAAGTCGTGACGCGATATTTTTCCTTATTGTGAGTAAATTTTCACAATAGTGAATGCGAAAAATACTTTTGAACCTCGTATGTAGTGATAATACAGCGTCCTAGCGTCACTCAAAATGATATCAGTCATTTTGAGTGGTAAATCCACGCACAGGAGCGTCACTCCATTTTAACCTCGTCTAGAGGTTTTGCATCTGATAAAATTATTACAATAAATTGGATTCGATTTACTAAAAATCAAAGCAACATATTTTGAAGTTGTTTCAAAATAAGAAAATCAAAAGGTGAATGCTGTTTCGTTTCGTTTATTTATACCAAAAAATGATGCACAAAAGATATTTATGAGCTATTAATACTAGTATTAATATGCTACGATTGAATAATTAGATTCATTTTAATTGATTTATTCCCTAATCCTGTAATTTTGATCTATTCCTTCACTGCAATCAAATGAGCATTGCGCATGTGCCGCTTAAGAGCTATATTAAATTGACACCTATAGCTGCATAATCCACAGTTTATTGGTTTCATGAGACGATCTCCCTGAAACTTGGCAACAGCTCTGCCGAGAGATTTCTTTGAGCGTTGCTCATTCTGGACCAGCTTCTTTTCACCGCGAATCTTCCGACTATTATTTTTAAGCAAGTGGAAGTGTACACTACGTTGATGTCTAATTTTTAGCTCGGCTCGGGAGATTGTCTTCGTGCGATAGTCACATTTCAATGGGACTTTTCCAGAATGGAGCATCATATGACGACTTAACATTCCTTTGCGTATGTAGTGAATCTTACAATCAAAGCACTGAAATAACTTTTTACTATTTTGCGATTGTTCTGCGATTCTCAGTGATTCTTCCTGTGCTCGTTTTTTCACAGAAATTGAATGAATGTTGCGCATGTGATTCGCAAGAACAAGGACGTTTTTAAATTGGGTATCACAAAGTTCACACTTTATTGTTTTTTCCTTTTTCCCTTCACACTTCATCATGTGATTCTTAATCACCGTTGTACTCGATGAATATTTGCACCGGTAACACTCATATGATCGAATACCGTGGAAAAGCTCATGCAAATTACCCGTCAATTTGTCGAGTTGTCGAAGCAAACTGAAATGAACAGACCTATTATGAATGATGAAATCCGAATTGTTAACGAATCTTCTGTCGCAGAATGTGCATTTGAGTGGCTTTTCTTCGTTATGCATTCGTTGTTTGTGCTTTAATAAAAGGTTTGGCTGGCGAAAACTTTTTTGGCAAATTTCACACTGGTATCTTTTCATTGGCAAATGAGTGGGCCTATGCTTTATCAAACTTTTGCGACTGGAACATTTCAGACCACAAATATCACATTCGAACTGGTTGATTCCATGCAAGTCTGCTAAATGCTTGATTGCCATCCACATTGGTCCGAAGTATTTGCAAAGTGTGCACTTATATTTACGATTTTTTGTATTTTTTATCAAATGAGAGTGTGACTGCTGTTGATGCTTGTTTCTTTCATCGATCTGAGGGAATCTTTCGCTACAGTATTCACATCTGAATGGCAGAGAATGCTTGCGCATATGTTGCCGTAAGGAATAGGAGTTACTAAGAATTGTCTTGCAATCAAAACATTGGAATATCTTTGTATTTACTTCTGCTTTTTTGATCATATCTTTTGGGTGTTGAATGCGCATATGTAATTCTATACTACTTTTGTTTGAATATCTATAGTTGCAAAGGTTACATTTGAATGGTAAAACGTTTTTGGTTTGTCCTTCTTGACATGTTCTCATGTGTTTCCGGACGTCAGAATGATTTCCCGAATACTTGCATCGATAACATTCAAATGTTCGAATACCTTGGAATTGTTCGTGCAAGCCACCTGTCGATTTGTCCTGTTGTCGAAGCAGATCGAAATGCTCAGTCCGAACATGAACGCCCAGTTGAACCTTCTTGAAGAATCCTTTATCGCAAAATGTACATTTATGCGGCTTTTCAATCTTCATCTTTTTTATCGCTTCATTTGTCAAAACAACTGAATGAACATTGCGCATGTGATTCCTTAGAGTTTGGATCGCTGTGTATCGAATGCCACATAGCTCACATTTGACTGTTCTAATTATTTCTCTCTTTCCGCGACACACTTTCATGTGTCTCTTTAGCCCCGTAAAACTCGCTACAAGTTTGCATCGGTAACATTCAAATGTTCGAAAACCTAGGAATAGTTCATGCAAACCGCCCGTTGATTTCTCCTGTTGTCGAAGCAAACTGAAATGTTCACTTCGTTTATGAATCCTAAGATAATACTTACTGCAGAACGCTCTGTCGCAAAATGTACATTTATTTGATCTATGTGGTGTCTCTTGATGTGCTGTTTTCTGATGATGTTTAAAACCATCTGGACTGCAAAAATTTTTGTGACAAACCTTACACTCAAACAGTTTCCTTGACGAGTTATGTTTCTCATTGTCGTGGCGCGTTAAATCGGACTTTGTCATAAATGTCTTGTGGCAAATGTCACATCCGAATCGTTTTCTTTTTTGTGAATGAACGAGCTTATGCCTGTCCAAATGAGCCTTTAAACCGAAAGTTTTTTCACATTTGTCACATTTTAGTGTTTTTTCAGCATGAACCGATTTATGTTTTTTCAAGCCATCTGCGCGTGCAAATTTTTTCTGACAAATCGTGCACTCGAACTGTTTCTTCTCCGAATGAATGAGCTTATGCCTAGCTAGATCCGCTGGATCAGTGAATATTTTCCCACAAAATTTACATTTAATTGCTTCTTTAGTTGTGCCATCGCCATTTGACCCATCATTGTCCAAAGGTTCTATTTTCGGTTTGATGTCAGTTTCCTCGCCCCAAATCGATCGCAAATGATCTCTTATGCTTACATGTTGATAATAGTTCACACCGTCTTCAATTTCACTTTCAGCCGTTCTATATATCACTTCGTGGTCGTTTAGCCTCGGATCTGGCTCTTCTTTGATTCGAACCATGTTTGCACGATGAACATGGAGATGTTCTCCGTTCAAATGTTTAGTTTAGACTGATATAGTGGATGGAACGAAGGGCGTCTTATAAATATCTTTAGTGATAGAATTTAATGGGCGAGCATTGGTACCTGCTACACTGCAGCATCGATGTGACACCGTGCTGTGTTTACTGGCGAGAGTTTGAAGTTTCAGAGAAGAACCTAAAATTTTACCTTCTTTGATAATATTTACCATAAGTGCGGTAGTTATACTATTTGTTTTAATCCAGGCTTAGCTGGATTAACTTATTTTCTGCAAATACTTCAAATTTTGTTCCCTCAGTTTTTCGATTATTATTCTATAAGTGTACATTTTTCGGGCAAAGTTTCGACAGTTTTTTGTTCAAACTGAAACCATTTAGGATAATCCTCAGGTATACCATATTCGATTCTAAAAAGCCACGAACTGATTTATAGTAGAACCAGTGAAAATGAAATTGAACTACTATCAACATATTAACATAAGAAGTGTTTTTCTAAGATCAATTTGGATTGACTTCGAAGTGGATGACAAATCGTACACACATTGATATCGATTGGTGCCTTCAGCCCAACATAAAAAATTGCTTGTCAATTGAGTGAAGATGTAGTCGAATTTGTAAATGCAACAAAATTGATCTGAAAATATGCAGAATTTCATCAAGAAGATACTACATCGTGCATCTTCGTTATTTGGTCTCAAGAGATTTGTGATCATCGGATAGAATTGATCACGGAAAAGCTGTGTGAAGAGTTATAAAGACGATAACAATGGACAATGTGAATGCGATTATTCTCACAAATCATTTCAACTTAAAGCCAATTTGTGGGCGCACATGGCTTTTTATAAAGAAAGTGTTCCATACTGCAGCTGATGCAAAACCCTTTGCAATTCTAGGGGCTTTTTACTCGTTCACATACGTGCGCATAGTTTGCGTGCTACAGTGAAGAGCAGCGTATTTTGCACATAGTCACGAATATTACGCATAGAAGCCAATACACGTGCACATAAAGACGCAAAATCTGAAAAAAGGGAACAAATCTGATGGGGCCTCACAAAAATTAAAATTTTCTAGTATTCCTTCTATCATCAATTTTACAGCAGCATCGGCAAACGTTATATAGCCAGCACATAGTTTTACAGTGTTTCTCTTTGACAGTATACCCAATGATTGATGCAAATAAATTGTTCCTATGAAACATCATATTTTATGACCTAGTCGGGCCCATTATTTTCTTCTAGCTCTAACAGGATCATAAAATAGTTTACAATCGAACCGCAACCTATGCATAACACTAACAAAACAAAGTAAAATACGAATTTGCGATGAGCTCATTCAGTGAAGTTTATTTCAATTCGTTTACGTCGTTAGACGCATCCATGAACGCGACTGAATGAACTCATCAACAATGTTCTGTAATGAAAAACTGTATATTAGGAAACAATTGAATAAATTAGTGAAACTAGCGTTGGTATCTCTCCCCTTGAACGATTCACATACATACATCCACAAACATAATTACTCTTCTACTTCGCAACAAAAACTTCTCTTGTAAGAGACCATTGGCTCTTCAACGTTTGTGTGAACATCAGCTGTCTCTCTTGAAAAAGCACTCTGATTTTTAATAATTTATTAAAATTCATTCGTTCATTGAAATGGCAAATAAATTAAAGAATGGAGCTGCTTTCGAAGCGAACACAAAATTATACCCGAACGGAGACATTCAAAAGGTTCCGGCTAACAAAGGCAATCCCCAGTCCAGTGTTCGAAGTAATGTTCTATGGGTCATTAAAGGAAAAATGAGATATTGAAATCGCTGATGCAGACGTCAAAGGATTCAGAGAATTTCTCCAAATTTTCTATCTTGGTGAAGTGAAAATAACCATGGAGAATATTGAGACCGTTGTTCGTTTGGCCGACAAATACGATTTCCTCGAATATATCAACGCTGGCACTGGGTTTTTCAAAACCCAACTCACACTGGCCAACGTGTGTTGGGGCTATCAGTTGGCCTTGAATCTCAAAAATGAAGATCTGATCGACTTGTGTGAAGATAAAATTGCCCGAACGCCGAAAATGTTTTCGGCACTGAGTCATTTAAACGCTGTGATAAAAGTACTCTTCACCGCATTCTGGAACTGAATTTGATTTGCAAGAAATTTGATTTGCTGATGTTTTGGATGCATGCCT
Organism: Sitodiplosis mosellana; assembly: GCF_009176505.1. Classification (NCBI taxonomy): domain Eukaryota; kingdom Metazoa; phylum Arthropoda; class Insecta; order Diptera; family Cecidomyiidae; genus Sitodiplosis; species Sitodiplosis mosellana. Next base: position 1,796,634 of record NW_022601407.1, read on the forward strand.
GGTGTAGGCCAAATACTCGTGTGAACAAAACGATTTGGATGCAAATCAGGCGGTAAATTTAGGAATTTAACTCGGTGATTGTTTGAAGTTGATTCAATTCTACACTGCGTAGGGGTGACTGGGTTCTCATTTAGTAGTTACATTTTACAATGCGAGATTCGATCTGCGCATTGACCCATAATGGTTCATCTGGAATAGTTCGAGATGTACCAATAACTATCACCGAATACCACATTTTTCGAAGAATAAATGAGATTCTTTACAATGGGACATCCAAAATATGGGTAGGCAGTAAATACCGACAGCTAGTAGTGAGCTCGCCACAGCCAATTCGGATTGAGCAAAACAAATTGTATTACGTTCACTTAAACATTCGATCACCTAATGGAACCTAATGGAAGCTCAGTGGGAATTCCTCAGTGGGAATGTATGATGAGATCCAGATTCTGTTTGAACGAAATGCAACCCTGGACTACGATAAGCTTTCGAATGGCTTGATTACTGATTATAGATATAGAACATAGATTTAGAAAAATAGTGTAGTTACTAACTACTAGTTCGCTACAATCATAGTCAAAAATGCCCCGATATAACCACCTGGCCAAAAATGACACGAACAATTTCACATAATTACACCTTAGTCGACTTCTTTTTATACAACACTTCAGCTCAGTCAGTTAGTTATTTATAGTGTTTAAAATTTCTGGAAGGTATTTGTCATATTGTCAACATTGAAACATTCATGCTTATTCCCTTCTTTATAATGGTAAATCACGCCCATTTCAATGTTGCTATTGTTCATGAGCTAAATGCGTTTGAATGGAATTCGTGAAGAAAAAAAAATGGCTAGTATGATTCGAATTTGCAATAATCAGGTGAAAAAATGACGTCAATTGATTAATAATTGGTCAATCGATAAGATAAGCACTTTTAGCGTGAACCACGAGTGAGTGTCCTCAATTCAATAGTAATGAACTTTATTTTGAACAGATTGGAAACATAAATATCACCTTTGTAACACGCAATTTGGATTACATGTTTGGAAGTGTTTCGAGCCCGTCTTGCGTTCAAATCGATTAACTAATTGAATAGCACCAGAACGGAACCAAACGTACAAAATTCAATTGATTTAATTGTGCAAATTAAAATGAAAAGTCTTTGTTTGAGTTTTATTGCCATCATCGTGCTACTTTGTGCATTGAAAACAAGGTAAGTTGTGTGATTCTGACAGTCTTCATATGTACTCAGTAGCCAGTAGATTTGCAAATATCCAACATCTGGGATAACATTGTAACCCTTATTAATGCTCATTTCAAAAAATTTGGTGATTCGAACCAACAAGAAGAACGACAAAGACGCTGACACATAGTTAACATTAGAATTGTATATTTTGAAACACAAAGCTAATTATTTGATTATTATTTTATTCATTTATTCACATATTTTTCACTATATCGGTTTTATGGATTTCATTTTAAGATATTATTGGTAATAACATAGTTGAGTTGAATTCGGAATGTGCGTTTATCTAATCTAACTGAACTGCGAATATTCAAACAAAGAAAGCAATAAAATTCCGAAATTCCGATCGATAACTGTTACGTTTTTTCATGGAACAAACTATATGTATCTAAATAAAAGTCCATTATTACTGATACATATTTAATATGATAAAACACGTTTAAAAAAAGTTTTAAATTGTACGATATATATACCTAGAACGGTCTATTGTGAACTTAATTTTTATTCTACCTTTCCTAATTTGCTTTTATAATTAGCGGCGAATCGTATTATGATGACTACAGTTATAAGGATTATGAAAGTAGTGAAGACTCAGTCACCGACATATCGTATCCTGCAACTACGATCCAAACATCATCTGATCTTACAACTGAAGGCAAAGTCATACACATAGGGGACCCATTAACAAAAGGTTGAAAATAAAGTTTGAAAAAAAAAAAACAATAATCCTTCTGAAAAATGACCAACCATATAACAATTTCAGAATTAAAATGCCCAAAGAATTGTAAATGCTCGGACGGATTTTATCTAGTGGATTGTTCGCATCGAAATTTAATCGAAATGCCAAAAAATGTGCCCTACAATACGGTTCAGCTAAACATGAGTCATAACTTATTGACAAAGCTTGATGTCAACGATTTGATGAATTGTACTGAGTTGAGGCAAATATTTCTGCAAGAAAATCGAATTGAAACCATTGTCAACGCTGAAGTGAGTGATATAAAGAAAAACTTAGAAGAATGAGCATCATTTTAATGATTTACTCTATAGAATTTTGCCAGATTACCGTTTTTACATCAAATCAATCTATCCAGAAATGCGTTGAAACCATTGCGCGGAGATGAATTTTCCCATGCTAAAAGTTTAGCCGCACTACTTTTGACGAACAATCAAAATGTAGTTGCAGCCAATGTGCCAATTATTCAGGCTCCAAAATTGAAAACATTGAATTTAGCTAATTGCAGCATCGATCAGTTCTCGGATAACACGTTCCAGAATCTATCATCTTTGGTGGCTCTATACTTGGACAATAACCCACTCGATTTGGTATGGCGTTCACAAACATAAAGTGTAGTTCTCAAAACCTTAGCTATTTGATTAGCTATTCGCAATATTGGACTGAGTTTCCATTCTCTTTATTAAGGCAAAAAGTATGGATGCATTTAATGCGCTAATTAACCTACGAACATTGAGCATCCCAACCGTGAATCGAGATGAAGCATTGGATTTATGTCGTAATTTGAATGCCATTGATATTATACACCTGAGTTTGGAGACACATGATATCAGTTGTTTTCTGTTCACAACTGGATCGACATATGAAGAAAGTCTGATTCCATCTATGAAAGTTCCAACTGATGCACCTTCAACGAGCACTGAACAGACCGCCAGCTTAGCCAACAGTAATGCTACTGAAACAATGAATAATGACACAAACAAGGGTACTGCATATGATCAAATGTGCATGATCTACATGATTATAAGCGGTAAACATAAACATGTCCTTTTTTTCAAACATTTCCTAACGTTTTATGGTTTTCGCAGGACTTGCTCTGCTTTTGGTTGTCGCTATCTTGATGGGATTCTGCATCATAGGCTCCAGACGATTTGGAACTGAAATGTTTGATCGCAAACGAAGCTATCGAAAGTATTACCCGGGTAATCTTACAGTTGACAATCAAAATTACGAAGCCTACGTCAAAGAAGATCTAACACCAATTTCATTGTCCGATGAATTTGAATCCAGTTCTAGATAGAAGATGAATGGTCAATAATAATGTGCAATAAAAACAAAATTTATGGTTTGATACAATTATCACTTTCAAGGCTGTACGTGACAATAAGCACGGGATATAAGAAATAAATTTTTTTTCGATAGATTCCAATGTGTTGACTGATGTTTATATTCTCTTATCTAAATCTGGAAAGTATTGTCACCAAAAAACAAAATGAAAATCGGTTCAAAATAACTTTAAATGGCATTTTGGTTTCGCTGATTCTCTTTGTGATCCAGGCTCGCTATTCTCCGAATTTCGTTGTCGGTCGAATTTTAAGGTGAATGCGTACTTGATATCGATGATCGTCAGTAAGTGACCAATATATATATATCTGTTTGAAAAAACATTTGAATCGGTAAGAATAATCTTGAACTGCCAAATTGAGTGAAAATAAATGTGAAACATAGAGTTTTTTTATATGGACTTTACAACAACAACTCCATATAAAAATCTCTATGTTTCACATTTATTTTCACTCAATTTGGCAGGTCAAGATTATTCTTACCGATTCATTTGGTAATTGATAATGTGTTGATTTTGTATTAATGAAAATATATCGTTTGCAATGTATCTTTTGAACTGATTACAATTTTTTCAATACGAATTCAATATATTCATCATATTTTTTTGCATTTGTTATTGCCACTTATTATAGTCTAAGGATAAATAATGTCTCACGAGAAATTCAATGTGGGTTTATAAATTCACGATTACTTCCGAAAATTTTCTTGAGAAATACGAAAAGAAATCGCTGACAAATAAAGAATGATTGAAGGTGTTCAAAAAAGAATGATTCGATCCCGAAGATTTCCTTCGATACTAAAATAACTGACAGAATTTTCATTTATGCTTAATGCTGGTGACTGTATAGAAACCGATATTTGGGTTAACAATACTATTTTCTTGTTTGACTATGAAGCAACGAAATAAAAGAAAATTCGAAAATATTCCAATAAATTATTCGTTCTCAACAGTGGCGGAATAATTTAAAATAATTCATAATGTATATATTAGTTTATAACGACTTTAAAAAATTGCATTGCATTGCCTGCATTTCCTTCATTTCATTGCATCGGGTACCGTTTATTCACTTCTATATACTGTGAAACTTGAGTCGTTCGTTGATTACATTGCCCGAAACGTCAAAGTACACTTATACATCCGCACACTGCATAGTAAACGATACGTTGACGTTTCGTTGCCACAAAAATGCACATGCATTTACTGATAATGCATCTATACAAAAAACAGTGTATACGTTAAATTGCCCATTTTGAAGTGTTGCCTCATTGAAGGTCCATGTTTTTCTGATTTTGAATGAAGCTCCGAAAAAATTACCGACATCCTTGATATTGTAATAGTTCGAAATCAATTTTAAAACCTAGTTTAATTCATATTTAAATTATAGGCAAACATTTGAAATTTTTTAATTTTAATGGAAACGAAAATGAATTTATTTGATAACGCAAATTTGGAAACTCAATAGATTTTTCAGAGTTTCTTATAGAATGTTTGAAAGCAACACATTTAGGTGTTGTTTGCTATTTTATAACAAACACTATAATTGAAACGCTAAATGAAATGTAGATAAATGATGGTTTTGACGAAGCTTGAAAATTTTCATTTCGAATTGGTGTAGTAAATACACATTTTCAAGCTTCGTCGAAACCATAATTTGTAAATTGAAAATAATGTTTTATGGCCATCTTCTTGTTAACCTAGATGATAATAAAATATGACCCAAAAAATAGTTTTGCCATAAAAAATTTCATAGTTTGAAACACGAAATGGATATAAAGAAAAAACGAAGTTAGTCATTTATATTATGCAATATAAATTTGATGTAACGGTAAAAAGTAATGCATCTTAATTAATTTTTTGAAAATATTCATAGGTTTCCAAATCAGAACTGTTTTTATATGATATTTCATATAACTAGATTTGTCCTCGGCATTTTGCTCGGAAATTGAGAATTTAAAAAAATTGAGAATTTGAAAAAGTCGATAGAATTTGCTGAAAATTTGTGGAATTTCGGCATAAATTGTTCTCAGAAAAATGAGCGGAACAAATGTTCCGATTTATCGAAACTCATTTTAACTTATCGGCATTTCTAGTACATAGAGAATCCGATAAATCGGAAGGATTGTTCACAATCGGAATAGAGATTCCGCTAACTTTTCTGAGAGTAGTATTCAAATAAATCGGGATTCGAGCAAATTGATCGAGAATTATGAAAAAAATTCCTTTGAATGCCTGAAAATTTCGCTTAAATCGGAAATAGGATGCCTATAATTTTGGTTGTAGTGTTTTTTTTTCGAAACTAGAATCGAAACATGTGCTAACGTAAAAAGTCCTTTCGTTGATGTTATATATAGAAGACTCATAGTTACCGAAATATAAATTTCGATTTATTGCTATGTGTGGTGACATGTTCGCGAAAAATGGTTGAAAATTGGTGTTAAATAAAAGGCAGACAAATAGATTTGATATATTATTTTAATTATTAAATTTTTTACAGTGAATTGTTTAAATATATTTGTTTCGAAACTAAGTTAATTAAATATGATTAAAATGTACACTGCCAACAAATAGTTTGTTCAGTTTTATTCGTACATAGTACGTACATATTCATTTTAATTACAATTTTCTACGCATGAAAATGAAATTAAAAATTGAAATCAGAGAAAACATCAATTTACTCATTATATCTCTGGCCGTTTGTCATTTTGCTTATCTCTTTATATTTTTTTTACTAAAACTTCTATGTATAAGTGGCTAATATGAAAAAGTCATATTAATTGGGAAAAAAATCCTTTACAGCCTTAGCCTAGTTTACACTTCAGCGAAGATTTTCTTTTAATTTCATAACAGCATTTGGTTCAGTAACGGATCCAATAACCTCGATATCAAAAAATTAAATGTTTTTCGTAATCTACATAATTTCTAGTTAATTAAGATTTTCAAGACAAACAACAAACTTTCTGGTGATGAAGAACATTCAAACTATTGTTACTGAACCAATGCATCATTGGATATACATTTTTTTTTCTCTTCAAAATGCTAAAAATTTCTGACGAAATCATGCATTGCGATTCATTTACAATTTATTTGTTTGTTAATGCCGTGAAATTTGTTCATTGCCGAACTGTAAACTAAGCTTTAGTTAAATTTAAATTGATCAGTGCTTGGACTTTATTTTCAATTTTCATTCGTATCTCTATATTCTATTATGTATGACAATATCCAATTAAATTAGTGAAATTGATAAGCAATACATTGTGTGATAAACTGGGATAAATTTGGGTAAATGATTCCTTTTAATTGATCGCACATACGAATTAAATAACTTGTTTTGATTACACACTAAACTTTGTTTGTGACCAGGGCATATGAGCTTTGCAAACAGCTCAATAGAGGTCATTGATGGCTCTCTTGTCGAACGGAATTTAAAAAATCTGCAAAGATAAAAAAGCAACGAATTAGTTTGGAGGCCAGAAGAAAATGCGTCGATATCATTTAAAATGAACCATTTTCGAAATAAGTGTCGTTTAAGGTTGAATCCTGTTCTTACCTTAAATTAAATGTTGTGTGTCGACAGCTAGCCGTGATAATATTCATGCTTGCAAAATCGATTGTTAACTTTGGATTTTCTGTTTCTTAGTGTATTGTTGGTTGTTTCGCTTCATTGGCCATATACTGCAGTCATTTTTCACGTAGTGTTCAGATCACTTCCGATATAAAACATTATTTACATTTCATTATTTACACGAGGACGTTAAAATTGGTCGTTTTTTCCGTCGATTGCTGGGGCGCTTCGTTTGTAATTCTTGACTTATTGTCGACGCAAGCTCTTGAAACCAAAGGAATGAGTACTGAGTTGATCTTGGTGAAGGAACGTGGTCGATGATGTGCTGTTGGCTGAGATGTCATTTTGTGCTCCACTATTGCCACTGCCGCATCCATAGTCGCTATTAATAACGCTGCTATTGCTTGCATTACTCGTATTACTGCTACTGAACAGATGCATTTGAGGTCCTCTTGGTGGCAATGGAGGAGCAATTGATTGTCATAATTCCGTAATAGGTGGACATGGACGATGAATTGGTGTGTAGTAGTAATGGTTCAATGTGGTTGGGTGTGCAGCCAAATTGCACGGATGCTGATTAGTTGCTTGTGCGTACGTATGACGTGATAAAAATGAATCTTCGTCGTAGTAGCTCTTTTGATATTCACGCTCTTTTGGACCGAGTGGACTTGAATCCGTACAACGGCCCTTGAGAATTGCTCGTATTTGTCGACGATACCGGTACAAGAGCAAAGCAAGTGATGTAATAGTTGCTGCTACTCCAACTAAGAAAGTTCCAAACATTGCTTGGCGTCGCGATGTTGAATGCGAACATCCCAATAGGGACGGTGAGATTGCAACCAAGGGCTCGGCACGGAGGCGCTCGGGAGCGTGACAAAATATTGTGTTGTCTTGCTGATCGTTTGGCAATTGACTAGAGTTTTTCATAATAAGCAAATTTCGCAACCACAAGACCCGACAATCGCAAACAATTGGATTTTCCGATAAATCGAATGTGAGCAGCTCACTCCATGGGAACAGACCTTCGTCGAGCGTTGTCAATGCATTGTCACGTAATATAACATGTTTCAAGTGTGGTAACCCACTCAATGCTCCTTCCTGCACGTCTGTTAGCATTTTATTCGAGGCTATTCTGATCGACTCTAAATTTGTGTTGGTCGCAAATGCGCCGGCTTGAATTTTTCTCAAATGCATCGATCCGCTGATTTCCAAACGACGTAAGTTTTTCAATCCGACAAATGCACCCTCTGGAATGATTTCAAAGTCATTTTGTCCCAACGATAGGTCTTCCAATCGTGACAATTCGCTCATATGAATGGTTGGAATTCGTTGCAAACGATTATCGGACAATTGCAATTGGCGTAGTGAATTTTCGAGTCCGTGGAAAGCGCCCAATGAAATATTCAATAGAGCTGCTCCATTCAAATCCAAACTAGTTAAACGAGTAAGCATTTGGAATGCACCAGTCGGTATGGTGCGGAATGAATTGATGCCCAAGAATAATTCGGCCAAATTGGTTAACGGTGCTAGCGCTTCGGATGGAACAGCCGATAACTGATTATCATCAAGGACGAGAACGCGCAAATTGGGCAAACCGTCGAAAGCTCCAATGTCAATGCGTGATATGCGATTTTGGCCCAAATTCAATTCTTCCAATTTTTGTAGCGCCGAAAAGGTTCCGCGTTCGATTGTGTCCAAAAAATTGCCTCTTAAATTCAATACCGTCAATGAATTGAGGCCAACAAATGTTCGATTGGTGATGGAACTAATTTTGTTGTGATTCAAATGTAATTCTTCTAATTTCTTTTGATAATAAAATGTCCGGCCCGGAATGTTGAATAGATGATTTATGCTCAAATCCAAATAAATGAGCTCAGCATAAAATTGGATGGATGAATCGATGGTCTTGATTTTGTTATTTTTTATTACTAAACGTTGTATTGACGGATTTAATGCGATTGGCAATACATCAAGCTGTCCTTCGCCACAGTTGACGACCAGCGTTCGGTCATCACATTTACAGCCCTGCGGACAATTGGCCAGTCCTTGCACTTGTGCTCCCAGGATGGCTACGATAATCAACACGTGAACTAGCATCTTTGATATTTTTGTCATTAATATTTCCATAATGATTCAAGTGGTCCGGTGTTCGGATGTTATCTGGGAAATAGAAAAAAAATCAAATTAAAATTTATAATTTATGAACTCGTTTCGAGTGAATAGAAACAAATTTTTTATATTTTATTGAAACAATCGATCGATTATGACTAACATCCAGTCTGAAAATTATTTGTCATTTGTTCTCCTTAATTGCATCTTCTGATTATCTTCCATAATATTATCTCCCTGTGCTCGCAACAGAATCGTAAAAAATACATTTAAAAGGCGATTTTCAACCATCGTGTAATTTTCACTGGATTTTTTCCCTTCAATAGTTTAGTTTCTCTCAAAGACACATTTAAGTTCCACTTGAAAATTTATTGTAGGCCTATTTTTATTTTCCAACAAAATTTATCTCGCTTTTCCTTCAACTGAGAAATTGAAAGATGTGAATTGTAAGCCGAGATAAGGATGGAGAAAAAAGAAGTCAGATGAAACTAGTGAATTTAAAATCAAAAGGCGAACAACACAAATCGTATATCGAGTGTATGAGAGGGAAACCCATAAAGAAATCAACAAAGAAAAAGTATAAAAACGTCTCAGTTGATAAAAGAATTGGATCCGAAGGAAAGAGGAAAGAATGGAATAGAAGTGAAGAATGTGGAATGGTGCAAGTATTATTCTTCGGTTAGATGGAATCATTGAGATAATGCTACATTACTAACGAGCTGCATACAGACATACAACAAACACTTTCAACGAATAGAAGCAGAAGGAATCGCCAATAACGAAGACGGCTCTGGTATTTTTAGAAAAAGCACTTCCACGTGAAAATAAATAAATAAATAAAATTAAATGATCTAGTGTAAATACAGCTCTCTGATCCATTCGCATACTCTAGTCCAATTCAATTCGTTTGGAGCCAGACAAAAGCAATACTGAATGTTTGGTTTATTATTGTATAATGGCAAACGATACACACATACATAAGCATGAATACAAATCTAAATTGGAATAAAATGTGAACCAAAATAATTCTGCTAAGCATTTTCAATCAATTCATTTTTTTTAAATCATCTATTTTCTACCTCTTTTCGTTGCTTTCAAAAACCGCTTATTCATTTTCTTGCTTACTCATTCATAATGCTCATCAAGTTGTCCTCATGAACATCATATATGATAACTGTTTGAGTGGAAATTTTGAAATGGTTTGATATCAACGAATAATCATCGTACATATATACATCACAGTATGTACCAATTGAAGCATTATTCATCAAATTAAGCACATACTTTGTATAGACACCGTACGATATAAAAACGGTCAAAAAGGACGTCTGCGATTGTCAAAAGAAAAGTTCTTCTCATTCAAAATTCTGTGAACATTTCACGTGTTTTAATACAACAATATTTTTTTGTTCTGAAATCTTAACGGGAGATATTTTTTTCTGGATCGCTGACAGTTTGGATCCGAAAATGATTAAGTCAAAAGCAAAGAATAAAAAACAACGAAAGAATCTGTGAATATCGATCGATTCGCATTAATTTTTAACAATTCTTCAGAGCAGCGACCAAATTTTAGTCCGTGTTGGATGTAATTTCATGAATGTGGTGCATTAAAATTCATGTATGACAAGCCTCCGTGTACTAGATAAAAGATATCTAACCATAATAAATGTATTTTTCATGTGAATTCGCAATAATATGTGGTAAAGGAAACCTTCAACGGTCACAAACACAATGTCATGCAATGAGATGCTATGCGCAAGTTTATACAATATGTAGCAAGAGCATGACTATAAATGTGCATCTTTAATAATTGATATGAATGCAAAGTAGTATGAAGCGTGTATGAAGTAGAAAAAGAACTGCTTTGGTTCAACAAACAAACAAAACATCATCATCAACAACAACAACAACCACAGCAGCAATGTAGAGGCAGTGATGGAAATTTCAGATTACAATGAAGGCTTAAAACTGTTGAATATCAAAGAGATTTACGAATAGACACACAGGAAAATGTAAGAAGAATGAAACAAAAAAAAATGCTGCCGCTGCTAATGCATTTTGCTTTTTTTGCGGTTTATTTGTACTTGTTTTATTTTTCTTTTGAAATATATGTATTTCACACATACAGACAATTCGCGTTCAGAAAAGAATTCAACTCACTGTAGCGAGTTGTTAAATGGCATCACAAGTCACAAAGGCATTAAAATAGCCAACAACACAGCGTTGCAACGCCAAACGAACGGATAGAACTTGGTGTATTTGCCATTTAAGATGTGTGTAAGTTTCCAGCGCGACGTTAACCAGAACGGTTTTTGCGCCGCAAATTTCATGTGCAACTGTTCTGCCAGTAAGTGGATTATATACTTTGTATTATCATTAAGTAATGAAAACCTAATTATGCAGAACGAAGATCGTAAACGAAAAATGTGAGCTATATTGTTGTGTGTGTGTATGTGTGTTGAACATGATACATTCGCCATGATAATGGGGATAATAAAAATAAAACCACTTACGAAATTCCGAATACGAAATTCAAATGTGTATGTGTATGTGTTTGTGTTGTGGATAAACTTTTCGACAATCGAAACAAAATGGAACCAATGAAATCAATGTGACTTTGTAATGTCACATCTCTAAACAACACGAAACAGTTCATTCAATCGAAAAATAACGGATGCACTCAATTGTCTTTGAAATTACACACTTTGTTAATGTTCAGTGTGTTGTGTATTTGTATGCATTTTCATGGTTTGTTTTTTTTTCTCGTTTCTTTTTATCAACATCCATCTTGAAACCACGGTTTTTATATCAATGGCATAATATAATATAATATTATGCTACTCGTAGATTTCACGCCTATTTCTACAGCATGTAGAATAAACTTTGGTTCGAATCGTTCGAGACCGCAGTCAGCCTCATATTTTATCACATATTTGTATTTACAATTGAGAGTTTCATTTTCTCGGTGCAAAAAATGCAGCAGTTTTCGCTTACACTGAGATCAAATATACATTGTGAGTTTCAATTTGAGATATACCCTTTTTGATCTTTCCATACTAGTATGTCGTGCTACTTTTTTCTTGCTGGTATCTTATTGAACGCTCCCCATTTTATCCTTGTATTTTAATAATTTTCATGTTATTCTAAGGGAGAGAAAAAAACGTGTAAGAAGTAACATGGTGCCAATTGAGGCGGCCGTTGATAGAATATCAGTGATTTGATCGCTTGAACTGGAAGAGATGATGTGGAAATAATCTGAAAATCGACTTGCCATTCCTGAATCGATTCCGATATGTGAATGTTTGTATGTGTGTGTTTGTGACTGTTTGCGTGCTTTTTTGCGCATTGTTCTCTCCTATTCTTCGTCTCCGAATGGAAGCTGTTTAAATTGTTCTTCATTTTTCGTCAAATCCAAAAAATACTGGCAAATACGAGTATTCGAATAAAACATGTTTTCATTTTTGAATACGTATTTCTCCTCGATAGAACACTACAAAAACATGTCAATGTTATCCCGTTGTGTACACACGTACATACACATTTCGATTTAGAAAGAAAAAGAAACCGAAACGATAACCGTGGGAGTTCAGATAACAAAAGAAAATTAGGTATATTGCCAAAAAGGAATGTGGCAATGTGAAAGATTCTTTTATCGTTGCGTCTACATATATACGAAAAATAAGCGAGCTTATTTCACATATTTGTATTGACAGGTCTTGGGTCAGATTTGACGATGTTACAGTTTTACGCTCTCAAAACAAGTATATAAAAATAAATTGGGAAATATTGGAAATTTATCCTTGCGCCTTGATTGAAAATGCCATTATTTTACTATCGGAACTAATGGAAAATGACAGCATGTTTCTACCAAACAAATGTACCAAAATATTTTGATAGACTACATTTTTGCTGGTTTATCCATTCCAAATTTGAAAATAAATTGATTAAAACTTAAAAACTTGCACTAGTGCTTCTGAATTAACATTGATCTATGGTTGATGGAAATGTATGTGATTTTGTGCCGTATTCGTTTACAAGTGAAATGAGTAGAATAAAAGACAGATGCATTTGCTGTATGTTTTGAACGATGTGGAATTGAAATCAGTAGATTTGTTTAATATTGTGAACATTGAAGTTCAAATAGAAACATTTATGTATTCCAATTTACGGAGAAAACTTCCTCAAGTAGCGCAATATCCAAATATTTCATTATAATTGTGCACTAGCAAATTTGAATGTATTAAATGCATTAGCATGTGAAGACCATTTCTGTGGCAAAAAAATAAACTTATAAGATGCTCGTTTTGATTTAAATGCAACAAATAAATTTCTATATAAATTGGCAGTTATCAAAATCGAATATCATTCATCAGGAGAACATTTAATAATGAAACTTGGATGATTCTTGTGTCAGAAGACAAACTACAAATGCAACTTTTAATATGTACGTTATATTTGAATTTTGAATGACCTTTCACTCAAATTACTGAACCATTTCATTTTCCTTCCTAATTGTCCAACTTCTTCAGGTTTTTGTAAATATATTTTTTTATATATAGAATATTCAAATATTTCTTACCTTTATCATTTATTCTGGACGTTGTCAGTAATCTGATGCATTGAATCCAAAGTAAAGACTACAGAATACAAATAGCAGAAAACTTAATTGGAGAAAACCTCGATCTCACTGATGTTCACAAAAGAAGTGGTCTGAAAGTGTGTCTGTTTGTGCGTGTGTGTCTGGTTGTGCATAAATATTGCTTAAATTGAACTGTTTTCAGCGGAGACTCAGCTTTAATTCATTCCTTAATCCCTTTATGCTGAAGTAAAAATGTATGACACTATTCGATTGGTTTCAAAACTCATTTCGCTGTGACTTTTAGAATTGGTAATTCATTTCGTTTGTAAGTTATTTCATAGAATATCACCAATATCACTTGAAAGATTTTCCTTATGTAACTTTTTCATTTTTTGGACAGTTCATTCTTCAATTATGATTGTTCAAACTTCACTTATTTCCAATGAATTTTCATCAATTCGAAGCAATGTTCAGCCACTCGATTTTTTGTAATGTGTCTCCAAATACACTCACTTTTGATAGTTCATCGACGTTCAAAAAATCATCATAAGAATATTATTGTTGGCTTTGAACACTTTCAGACATGCACAGTTTTCTTTTCAAATGATAATAATGCGTTATTTTTCATTAGATCCGCAGGAATATAAATAAAATATCGTTTCGAAATAAATTGAATGGTTTTTTTTAGGTGTTGTAGCTGGTGTTGGATAAATATACTTCGACAAAACGAAAAATGACACGAGACGTGCGTGCGTTTTGGTTGACTACAAAATGTGAACTAACTACATTTCACTGGATGGCGTATATTTTATATGGCCATAGAACTGTAATGCTTGCGACAGCCGTATAGCGTCGACGCTGTGAAGTTGAAAGAGAGCCATGAACAAGATGCGGACAGCTTTGGAGCGAAAAAAAGGGAGAATGCAGGTGGTAAACATGCATGATGATGCGTATGGGCGCGAACTGTGCCGCATATGTCGGTGAGCGCCCTGCGTGTTTGACGCATTTTATTCTCTTCTGCACCATTCCAACTAATACTTTTGCATCTTTTATGTGAACATGGAACGCGATTGTGTTTTATATTTCTCACTGGAATTGGTTTGAAAACGAATTCTAAACGGATATGTTTTAGCTATTCGTTGGGTGACGCATGAGCAAAATAGTGTGAGCAAATAGCATCGAATGTCGCATCGGATGAGTATGAGCAAATGAGTTCTACAGCGCGCATATAATGCTACTTGTGGTTTGACTGTTCTCATTTTAAATGGTACGCGTATACTGAATTTTCGTTGAGACATAAGACTTCCATTCGGTTGGCATCTTGTGCTGATAATTTTATTTGAATTCTTGCATTGAATCGAGATTGCATGATTCGGTGTTTCTTTTTTTTTCGCGAGAAAACAACACACAGAATAAGTAAAAAAGGGCCGACTGAACCGAGAGAGGACTTGGTTGAAATAACTAAAAAATGTATATTGACAAAATTGAGATACTTTCGTTCCCATTTTTTTGCTTTGCTTTGCTTTGCTTTGCTCAAGAAATCGCATTCGCTCGCTTATGTACTTTCTACCATGTCAATTACACGTTTTCGCTGTTTCTGCTGCAAAATGCTCTTTATGTTTCGTATGCTTTTCTCTCTTTTTGTGCACCACATTTTGTATATGTTCGCCGCACTTTTTTTTCCTCGCTGCTGTTGTGTTAAAAGGCCAGCCATGTATGTGTTATTTATTGTTGTACAGTGTTGTGTTTTTTCCTGCTGGCTTTTGTTATTATTTTGAAGTGCACGATAAATTTCTTGCACCGCTGAGCGTTACTTTACCTGATCTCAATGCCAACGGTTTAAGGTTTTGTGTGAGTTGAAGCGTTCATTTATTATTGTATGCGCAGTTCCTCTGTGTTCTTTATTCTTTCTATCTTCATAAGCGTGTGCACTGTATACACTGTACACGCTTTGGCGAGTAGTGAACTGAATGTTAGTTAAAGGGTATTGTATGTATGAACTGGACTAAATTGCCATTATTAGGCGAAAGAAACGAGTCAAAAATCATTTACTGCAATACTCTTTACCATGAAAAATTAAACATATAGTTTTGATGGTGGAAATTGTGTTGATCTATGCTGATGATTTAATAAATATTTTATTGCGCAAGAAAATCAAATTTCATTTATTTTTAATCGTAAAAGAGACACACATATTAAATAAACTTGGTCATTTTTCCAGTGGAGCAATGAACGCATAAAATATATACGTTTCAAAAATAATTTTTTCTGTATAGAAAAAAATTTCTTCAAAATGTAGAAAATGACGCTCTCTTCAGCTGCAACTGATTCGAAGAGATCATTGATTTATATCCATGCTACACCATTTACTTTGCGGAGAGAATGTCCAAAAGCATAGCAACTGATTTATCATCAGTTCAGACACATAGTTTCATATGAAGTAATATTATTCCAACAAGAAAGTATCATGCAAAATACCAACGGAAAAAAAAGAGATATGTGTTTGACCATATATTTGCAATGTTAATAATAAAATGCCTCTTCTATATCATATGATAAGAATTCATAGAACTTTTGACATTTAGAATCAAAAAAAAAGAGAGACGACGAAGAAATCCGCAAACTGGTTTTGAAAATGATTTCTATTAAAACCGAGAAAAATGATAATAAAAAAAAAGCAAACTATCACGAAAATAGCTCTATATATATGTGTATATAGTGAAGAGATACACAAGGTAACCAGAGCAGGGAAATTAAATGAAAGAAGTAAAGAAGACAAAATCAGAATCACAGAAAATTCAAAGTGCAATATATAATTTTCGTGAGAAGCACACCTGCCCATTATTATGAATGTATATCAGTTCCTTCATTCTCCTTCATCCGCTTCTTACTTTTGTTGTCTCATTATCGTTATTTTACTGCAGACAGATACACCAACCGACCGACCGACCAACCAACCAACAAACTAACCAACGTGCTACGCTATATGTGGAATGCCGCACATTTAAGATACCTTTGCCGGGCTGGACATCGGTACATACGAATGAAGCAATATCTTTAATCATTCGTCGCTGTGAATCTGTCGATGCTTATTTCACAATACATACATGCGTTGCAAGTGTACGCGGTTATTTGCATCTCTTTGCCAGTAAGCTCGGATGTATTACGGCGATCTGATATACTTGAATTATTTCACTAATTATGTTTCTCTCTCCGTGTCTCTATCTCTATCTGTCTCATTCTCCATCTCTCTCTCTCTCTCTCTCTCTCTCTCTCTCTGCCTGTCTATCTCTCACTCCTTACTACTATAGGTAATGTAAATTGGTACTATTTATTCTCTCTTCGTTGTTTTAGCTATTTGAAAAATTTGTGCATTTTCTACGTCCTTTGCTTTTATTCACAGACACAGCAATACTGATCCGTTCTTCTCCTCTTTCTATCGATATCTATACGGCAACCATTGTGTAATCGAATTCTTTTCGATAAGTTAGAGTTTCGAATTTTGTTTTACATTTGTTTCTGTGAGACTAAAGCATTCAATTTAACCACAGTTATGTCGTCTCAGGTTCATGTGCTACAGACAATTTCTTAAAACTGACTATGGGGCGTGATAATTTATGCGAAATGGTAAACAGCTTGGAGTGTGAACTAGAAAAATTAGACCTGAATGCTAAGAATAAAAACATTCGCACTTTTAAGGAGGATTTGTATCCATTTTTCCGAAAATATCATGTGAAATTGGGCGTTTTTGGAAATTGGGAAAAGTCAAAGAACATACGAGAGCATAACGCAGCCATACTGATTGGGTCAAGTTTGAATCGTGGATGAATGTGAGAAGTGAACCACACTACAAACATGACTTTTCTGAAAAGTTGTATTCAACTCTTCTGCTTTGTTTTCTATCTCTATTGTGAAATATATGTATATATGCGGACCAACTGAATTTCCAATTTAAAAATACATTTCTATGTATTTTTGCGTTAGTTTGGAAATGTAAGAGCATGGGGATACGAAAAGCAAGAGGCGAAAAAACTTGATCCGCAAAAAAAAACAAAGACGAATAAGAAATGGAAGCACATTCAGAGATAATATCGGCATTGACAGACACACTGTGCTGAGGTCAGTGACTAAAGAACTGTTAAAAAGCGGTGAAAAAAGCCGATAAAATTGTTCAAACATTCAGAGAAGCGGCACGGAAGACAATACTCTGGAGAGTTTTTTTTTCAGTTGTTTTCCATAGGCATAGAATAAAAAAAAATGAAAATAAAAACCGAATTCACTATGGATATTTCGAAGTTCCCTGTGGTTGAAACTGTTATATGGATTTGGTTTGTTTGGTTGGTTGGTTTGATAAGCCGTATTATATGTTAAAAAAAATTTAAAATTTTATTTCGGATTTTCATTTTATTTAAAACAGAAGATAAATCTAATGTGGATCAGGGCTCTGAAATTGACTGGATTCGCCCGCTTGAATATATTTGAATCGTGCTTAATAGAGTCAAGAGCAATCGTCAGTACTCTTTGTGAATGTTATCTCTTCTCATCGAAATTCACACTGCCTTACAACATCAAACCAATGAAATGACTGTCCACTTGGTTGTATGAATGCACTTTATCGGTACAATGTACGTATGTTTCTCAAACCAAACAAAATGGTCAATAATTCGGATCCTGTGCATATTTCCCTAAATATTTTCAAACAAACCAACAGTCTTTCGGACGAGAAAAAGTTATTGATTCTGTAAATAGGAACACAATGTAACTTTCTTGCTGCTAAGCTTCTTAGACTGCTTCAGTTACGATATAGCGTTGTTCAAGCTATTTGCTGGTGAGTTTCTCGGTAAATAGGTGAACCGATGTATATTGTTCTAAAAAGAATCGAAAACAAAATAGGGAAAGGAGTTATTGGAGTCTACTGTACTTGACTAAGTAAAAAGTATTCCAGTGCTTCTGATTGTCGTTGATGTCGTGTGCTGCAAGTCTGGTCTATGGAAATTGACTGACAACAACATTTAGTTGTTTTCCAACGAAGTTTAGAGTTTAAAATAAATAAAACAAAGCGACTGAAATGAAACTCAACAACACAAAAAGCGATTTCATTTCGCGTTTCTCGTTCGTTTTTCATTTAGTTCAAGAAATTTATTGAACATGAGATGGGAACTATTGTAATGTTTTCCTGGTCTAATATTGCCAAAATATGCTTTGTGGTTAGATTATGCGAAATATTTTCTTCATTGAAGCCAACTCATACCAAAATTATGTAGAGAACAGAATGGCCATAAATTATTATGTGGCCAATTTTACTTTGCCTACCTGAGATTGCTGCGTCTACGTATCGAATGGAACCAAAATATATTTAAACGAAATCGAATAAAATCGAGGCTTCAACCACACCAAAAATCCTAAATACGATTACAATTCATTGATATTGCATGAGCATCAAAAGAATTCATTTTTCAGCTGTATCTATTGTGGGGTGCTTACAAAATAAAGTAGTCCCAGGAAAAGTATCTTTTCAAACAATGCATCAAGTCAAAATTTATGGCTCTGATAAATAAAAAGGAGCTACGATGCTCAAATGACAATATACCAATAAAAATATTTTTTTTTCGAATTCATTGGATGTCCTTTATTGAAATGTCAACGAGCAGCTATCTTAAAATTCAACTTCGATCTAAAAACAATTTAATAGATAAAATTGTGTGAAACATTTGCTACTTTCATCTCAAGGACTTCATTCGATAGATTAATTCATTGCAGTGAAAAGATTTGCAAACAAAAGAAATTTTATCATCTCAAAAACATCAGAAATTCATACATATATCTTGTACGTGTGTCGATGCAAACGTACGCAATCATATCAGAACAGCATGGAATTACCAGGGTTCGACCAGAAATAAAATACTATTGGTTCTCCAGTTGGTTGTTTTCATCTCTATACAATGTGACAATTATTCAGAAAATGAACAATAATCAAATGAAAACGGACGATGGCCTGTAGTAGTCAAACACATTTTATTTCAAGTTTTAGATTTTTCAAGTTCTTTTTTACTCTTTTATTGTCTGTATTGGGGTATACAAAACATTATTTTGACGCCATTTTTATAGACATATCGTATTTTGCTTGCAACATCTTTATCGTTGTCACCTTTGTTGTTTAAAATAATCCATTAATTTTTACTGAATTTTTTTTTCAGGGACCTACCACAGTGCAGTAATACAATCATGTGCTACTTTATTCATGGAGCTCATATATTTGAATGGTTTGGAGCGAAAATGTAATACAGAAAAGTTGAGCGGAAAAATGTCAAATGAAAAGGGATAGCTATATAGTTCACTATAGTTTACTATACAGTTTACTATATAGCTATCCCTTTTCCGCTCATTCATCATCGACATTTTTCCGCTCAACTTTTCTGTATTACATTTTCGCTCCGAATAATTCATTTCATCCCATTATGACTTCATGTTTCAGCTCTGTCCAACTGTTTATTCTATCAACCATCAATAGAGATTTGGTATGATAACAAGCATAATATTAATAAAGAAGAACAATGTGCACGTTGATGATGAGCCGCAAACGATGAAATCGACCACTCTGTTTGGTTTTCAAAAACGAAAATTTGGTATTATTGTCTACTATTTCTTTGTAGATCGACGAAATTTTTTATTGCATTTTTCAAAAAATTACACTATCGAAAGTAATATCTGTTTCCTCTGTAGAAGCAACTTTACGTTTCAAAGACATAAATTTTATTTTCCAAGTTGATGTCTACGAAAGTAATGTGAAAAGTATTGTATGTTGGATGTGGTATACAGACTCCTGAATACCAGATGTTTTACTATAAACAACATTAGTTGTACAATATTTATGTGCGGAGGATATATGAGTATGTCTCTTGTAACTACATGGTAGATTGGACATTTTCTGACGACATTTTCTAGGGTGATAACTGTTATTGAATAGACATTTCTAATAAGACAATTATTTTTAATAATATCAGTGCATATCGCGCGCTGAATTCATGAACGGCCACAAGTTTTCTTTCTGATTGACCATTTAAAACAACTAAAGGTCCGTTCGTTTGTACGAACAGTCCCTAGAACTACATCTCTAGATAAGTCAAGCGTGAAATGTGTAGACTGGAAGTTCACTCAATTTTTTTTAGTGATTTGAATTCAAGTGTAAAAAGCAATGTGTATGTTGTTGGAAATTCAGAGCTCAGCGGTGTACTGTTTCTGGAACTTGAAGTGAATATCAAACGAAATATAAGTGGGATAAATGTAAATTGGTAGTCATTTATCAGTATACACACGGCTATGCATTTGTCATCAAACACCTTTTGTCGATTTCTTCTGATGTTTTTATTCAAGCGCATTTATATTCGTTTAAATAGTTACACATTTTGAGCGCGAGCACACTTCGTGTTAACGATGTTTTAATAAACCACTGACTGTGTGCAACCCTATATATGAAACACTTAGTTGGGCAATGCCGTGACTGTAATTGCTATTGAGCACAGACATTGTCGACTTGGAAATTCCGCTTATTTTTAGCCATTTGATATATGAAACTCGCATGAAATTCGAAAGAGCAGCCATACCATACTTCGAAATTAAAGTCGAAGCAACGAGAAAGTAAAAAGGGGACAATTCAAAGAATAAATAAATGCATATCAATGAATGCGCGTGCTCATAGAGCATAGAGCCATAAAATGAGAATATATGTGCGTTGGATAATCATCCCAGCATTTTGGTATTAGTTTTTTTTAAACACATACATTGACTAAAATGATGCAATCGAAGTAAATGTTCGTTTGAAGAATATAGAAGCATAAACGCACTTCTTTTTTTTTTAAATATGTGTCATCTGTTATTAGAACATATTTGTGGTTGTGATCAACAGTCATGCTGATACATTCAACATGTTTCGACCAGTTGATGTGATAAGATGGAAAGTTTTAGACTGCATGACTGATGTTGACACAGCTTGACATGGTGATATAATCTACGAGAGTTTTTTTTATATATACAGTGCCGTGCAAAAGTTTGAGTACGACTATAAAATCCATATTTCAATGACTTTTTGTCCCATTCAACCCAAATAAGGGTTTTAATCTGATCCAATTTTTTCAAACGGCCGTTTCTTGGCCATGTTATATGTTGTTGGAAAGGTCTTGAGGAGTGCATGTGAATTCTGGTGTAAAACATTCAAATTGTTGGCCATTTGGCCAAGATATGGCCGTTTGAAAAAATTGGCCGTTTCATTTTACCATTTTCCAACGGCCATATCTTGGTCAAATGCCGGCCGATTTTGATGTTTGAGGCCAAAAATGAAAGACCTATTTTTCAAGACCTTTCCAGTGATGTACATTACTTTTTGATCCGTTGGCCCGTTAAAAAACTCATTTTTGGCCGCCATTTATTAATGGCCAAAAATGGCCAAAGGCCGGCCAAATGTTGTCCTCAAAATCAGATTAAAACCCTTATTTGGGTTGAACGGGACAAAAAGACATTGAAATATGGATTTTATAGTCGTACTCAAACTTTTGCACGGCACTGTATATATTTATATAGGTTATCCCACGTGCATTTTGTTATGTTTATACGTGCACTACCCTGCAAATGTGTGTAAATATTGAAATTTTATATAGTGTTTGAGCAACCTATGAAAACTAAACCAGTAAAACAAAACGATTTCACCTCAATTTTATTACGAATTCAAGCGCAATGCATCAATTATAAGAAAAATACTGAATTTTCAATGGTTTCCAAAATGGTAGATGTTGCATGAGAAGTGAAGCATGCCATATCAAATTGAAATAGATATAGCTCAGGGCCTCGTAAATGTTTTTCAGTATAACGTTGACTTAGTCTTCATCTTCATAAGTTGCTAAAACACAGTACAAAAGTATTATTTGATTCAATGAAATATTTAGAATAAATCCAGGAGTTGTATATATTCAACTTCGCTCTATGGTCACAATGGTTCGGGTTTTCTGTTTAAGCGTACAGTTTGGAGTTTTATAACCTTGGAACTTCAACGTTTTTTCTAACAAATTTTGCACTTTGTAGATTTTGTAGTGTCAATGGGATTCATGTTGAATATATAGCGTGTAATAATCAGTAATCGACTTTTACACCAAGCCATTTAACTGGATTATACGATTTTATGTATTATTTTAAGAAATTTACGCGATACCATCGTATCTAATCAGATATTATTTAAATTGAAAATATAAAATTTTAAATACACTATATTCAGAGTGTAAATTTGGAGGGAACTAATTTAATTTAAGTAACGGTCTTCTGCTAGGATGGACGCAGATGTTTCTTCAAATAGCCATGGTTAAATAGAGCAAAATTATAGCATTGTTTAAAATTGATACAAATGGATCTGGAATCCATTCGAATCCAAAACTAAAATGACAAGAAAAAAAAACTTGCGAAAAGGCGCCGCCGCGGTCAAACTTCACACAGCCTACCGAACAAAGCGATTTTATTCCATAGAATGGTCATAAAAATTAGATAGTCTTTAGGACAGTACACATGTAATTCTTTTGTAATACGATGTTCAGAAATTCATTTATCTTTTGTTTTCTCTTTTCATGGTAGATTGTTTTTCGATGACCGAAGCCGAAGTAGAATACGATTCGAATGTATTTTTTTCTTCGATACAATTTGCCAAAATAAAAGGTTTGCCGAAACGCACCTAGAATAATAAAAATAACCGAATTGTAACACAATAGATTTTTACACTTTTATTTCTAGCACCATATCTTTTTGCAAAAGAATACATACATAGAAGCTGCAACATGTACGACAATTGATACCAATAACATATGAGACAAAGGGAATAACACAAATAGAAGAAAAATGAGCCACAACACCTTTATATTGTTTATCACCTATTCTTACACCAAATCGTACTTCTAATTACGGTTGTCAGAGTCGATCGACTTACACCTTTCGCTTTGTTCTTGACTGCCGCATATACTAGATTCGTAGATTCGTACAATGTGCAACTTCGATCGCATTTCAAGAAAAAGAGTAAAGACGCAAGAGAAATGAAACAATTTCAAGGAATAAACTATTCAGAAACCAAACAATAAATCCCAAGATTGTTGTGATGCGCACACAATATTTTATACCTATTCAATTGGCACGGTAGCTAATTTATCATTTGGTCAAAAGATTTGTCCGCCTCAACGGCACCAATGTGCACTCTTGCGGCTCTATCGAGTTCCATTTAAAATTATAATTTGACGCTAGAAAAAACAACAACAAAAGTACTCGGAATACTATTGAGCTGCGTAGTATCACACTCCGAATTTAAATTAAAAAATAATTCGTTCTTTGAGTGGCGCAAATGAAAGTGTCTGCCATTCGAAAAACGACATTATAGCAAATGCGTTGAATAAAGCGAGGGAATGGAATAGCGTATGCACAAAAACCAAATACTACACACACACATATAATTATTGCCCATGCGTATATATACATCCGACAGAGGCATTGTTAATGTGCCTGAGTCTTACGTGGAAAAACATAACAGATCACCCCATGGAGCAGTCAAGAACATAAAACAAACGGCATAAACGAGCACTGCTGATAATTGCTTCAATGACAGCAAATGAAAAAAAAAATGGGAAAGAAAATACAACTGAAAGCACAGAAAGAAAAGGAACGATAATGCTTGTTGTGTTTGGTCAAAATAAATTTCGAATAGAAACGAAACAGATAATAATACTTTGAACACCTTTAAGGCTGTATTTTCATCTGATATTATTTTTCGACCCTTGAGCCGAGTAGTTTTTTTTTCGTTTTTCTATACACAGCATGCATGGAGTTGTCTGTGAATTCAAGGTATTATGTCTATTTCGTTTGCTATTTTTGGCCTTTCTTTTTCTGATGACCGTTTGGGGTAATTTATAGTTCTTCTTTGCTAGTCGATCGATTTTGTTGCCTGTGTTTGTATTTGGGTGCTTGTGATTGCTTTAAAACAAGGCAACGGCAAGTCTGTAATGGACCATATCGAATACGACCAACATGTTCATCCATGGAAATGGACCCTGAAAATATCATTTTCGCGTTTCGATGAGACAAAAGATACATGGATGTAAAGTATCACTATCAGTTGATAAAATGACACAATGATTTCTTCTCTAGAATTTGTGAAAAAAAAATTGCTTGAAATCCAATAGTGTGGTGACTTATAGTATATAATAATCACATTTTTATTTTCCACAATAGACGAATTATTATCCTCCTGCTGTTGACACCCGGGTAAGTGCCCTTTTTTATCTCTCGTACTGTCTTTTTTTTATAGTTCTGGGTTTTGCACAGAAATTCGAAGGAAAAAAAACATAGTAAAAGTCATAAAGCTATAATTGCTCTTTCTCTTCATGCTGTCTATCCAAGGAAATGGCCATCTCGCTATGGAAATTTGAAAGAGGCACGTGAATAAAATGAGGAAGAACACTTTACGGAAACCAACACTCATTTCAACGCATTCATAGTTTCTTTTGTGACTGCACTTTTCTATAATTCTACTTGATAAAGGAGTTAACAGCACGTTAACTCAGTGAGGACATGGCGAGGATTAATTTTGCGTAGTCCTTCGAAAAACGCATATTCATGCACAAGGCTACACCTCCAGACAATAAATTTTTGGAAAAATATAAGACATCAAACTGATTCTATAAAAGACATTCATCCTTGAATGTAATATAAGGAAAAGTAATTTACGAAACGCAAGCTACATTTGTGTCGCTCAGTGTGGCGACCGTAATCACATGAATAATAAGCAGTTGAAATGATTGAAAGACAAGACAATGTAAATCTGTGTATGCCAGAACATATTCTTTTCATTATTCCAAATGTCAAGATTTCGAATAATTTTTGGTATTGCTCATGCTATTTTCGTATGCAATAAATGGCATGAATAAATGTTTGGAATTCATTCAATTTCGATCTGAGGTAATTCGGTACAACGATTTTTTCCCGTAATTAATTTCGATTTTACTTTGATGTGAAGAAAAAAAAAATTCAGAATAGCTGCTTCTTTGATCTAGACACTAACCGATACTAACACCCAACTACACAAAAAGCGCCAATGCATATTCCCAAAAAAAATTAGAGCGTAAAAAACCGAATTTTGTTTTTTTTTCTTTCTATTTTGCGATGTTCGTTCTCTTTCTTTTCAAATTGCTGCATAGTATAATATATCAAAAGGTCCCGCCACACATCACACATATATGGTTTATCCCTTGGTTTGTGGGATTGCAAACGTTATTCACACTTCATACACACATATATTCTTAGAAATGTGCCACGCAGAACTAAATCCATAGAAAAAACCGTCAATCCACTTAGGCACAAAAAATGAAGAAACTATCTTCTCTGTGCCGATGAGCATAAATGTACACGCTAAAAACTGGCGCTAAAAGAATTTGGAACCGTACTAAGAGAGATTTTCGGTTGGATTGTGGTTTTCGAAGCAAACAACAAAAATTAAATTGCTTTAAAGATGAAAACCGAAAATATTTGGATGAGATTGTGAATGTAACCATGAAATTTCAATCCTAAATACCATAGTTAATCCATAATAGAAATGAAGAATCGAAAAGACTAATAAGAAAAATTGTGGAAAATAAGGAGTTTACCGGTATATCGTATATGTAATCAAATAATAGAAAAAAATAATATACCAATAAGCTGGTAAGGCAAAATCTAAGCAAAATACTATGGATAAAAAAGACACGGAATAAACTACCTAAGTCGGCAAAACAAGGAGCAACAATCATGAGATTAAACTAATTTGTTTTGCTTACCCGTCGTTCATTTATGTCCGTGAAAAGTGAAAACTATGCAGGGTGGGCTAGTTTTTGTACAAGAAAAAAAAATGCCGCAAAAATACGATTACTGTGAGGTCATTAGAATTGAATCAATGCCAAAATAGGGAATTTGTCATTCGGACAACTATTAAGCACAACAACTGCACAAAACTGCTCCGCTGCTATTTATATGTTCAATTTGAAATCTATATTCACAATAGAAATTACGCGCGTTTTTGTTCAATTTTTGTGAAATTTTTACTTTTGATCATATTTATTTAATGAATGAATTATTTAAAATTGTAAATAACAAATGTGTAGAGAAAATCGATAATACTAATAGCATGACGAAAAACCAAATGTTATAACCTACGAAAGTTGGATTTTTAAACTTACAGAGAATTTGAACTTGTATACAATATAAATCACATAGAAATTAGAGTAAATTTTTTGCATCAACTTTCGCTTTTTACTATTAACAAAATATGAAAACCTCAAAAAGTCGATTTGATTGATCATATCGATATCTGTAAGGACACAAGAAAATGAAAATCGATTGAAGTACAGAAACAAAGAATTCCTTTTCCTATAACTCGAATCCAACCGCCTAATAGAGCTGCTCACGAACACGAACTGTTCGAGTTCGTTCGAGTTCGTTCGAGCTTGGGCGGCGCCTATCTTGGACTTAATGACTTTGCATATCATATCACCATTGCTGGTTTATCAATTTTTGTTTCACCCAATGATTCAAGTTGCATAATTTTCTTAAAATAATTTTAAAGTGAAACTCAAACTAAGTTTCTATCTCGTTTAGGCTCAAGACGCATTTTTTGACATAGCATTTTCGCCCTTGTTCTCTACCTGTAAAGTAATGGCAAACGACTCAAGGAACAACAATAGAACAATTATTCATTGTTTTTGTTTTTATGCTGCTTAGAACGGCTATTGAAAATAAACACCTTGGGGCTGTGATTCCGTTTTAAATTCATTTCTATCTTCAAAGTATAGGGGAAAAAATGGTTCGGCACATAATGGAATAGAAGTTGACAATAGAACTGAACAGACGTATTTGTTCGTTTTAGTTCGTAGTTCCTGTTGAACGTATACATGCGATGAACAATGTATCACGGATGTGACTTCAACTCACAGAGACGATTTTGGGATATCTGTACATATACCTTGAGGTCATTTGCCTGCTAGATAGATAGTGACATATGATTTTGGACTCTTTATTGTGTCACATCCTGTAACACAGATAATTGTAAATATAAAAGAAGAAATGATCAATTCATTATCATCATGACTGCAGCCCAATGACAATGATATTGATTATTTATCGTTTATTTCCTAGGCAATTGTTTAGCATAATGGATACTATCCACACTGTTGTGAAGCCTACGGAAATATGATTCGACTGAAAAAAATGGTACGTATTTTAAAGAATTGAACCACACGTATTAATAGAAAACTTCCGTTCATTTGTGTTTTTTATATGGCACCTGAAATTGAATTCAACAGAAAAATACTCTGCAACAACAACAAAATTGTGTCTCTATGATTTTACTTTGTTAAACTAGATACATCGATGGTAAATTTGTCAGTTGATGATAAAATGGAACAAATTACCTGAAAATTGTGGCCAAAAATACATTGTGAGAAAGATGCGAAGCAAAAATGTGGGAGAAAAATACAGTAAATCATGAAATCGGATTCTCAAATCCAACGTAAAAAATTTCATGATTTTCTATGTATCACAATCTATTAAAACTTATGTCTTTTCAACGGTTGATAACTTTTCTCAAATCTAATAGTTGGCTCAGGAGTTATGGGATTCAATTAAATGTAAGCATTTGGTCCATACCTAAATAAGGCTCGAATTGAAGAAATTAAACTCTTTCTTCTGAACATTTAGCTAAGCTCAATAAATCTTTCTTTCGGTCCAAATAAAATGTGATTGATTGATAACAGTATCACCTTCGTTGGGAACGGCAATTCAATTATATTCTAAAATGGATGATATTTGTAACCGACAATTGTACAGCTGTGCATCTTTTCCGAACATAACTCATTTTTGGCAAAGAAAAATTGCCCTCTGGTCTGCGTAAAATGAATAACGGGACGGTAGTAAATCAGAAAAACGGAAAACACATTAGTTCCAAAATAGGGAAAACGCAAAGAGAATCTTAGGCCAGTTTATGACGATGACAACGACGACGACGTTCAAAGGATGCAACTGAAATCGAGAAATCATTTAGATAAATCACGTAATAATTCATCATGAAATGATTGATGAACGAAATCGAGAATAAGTTTGGCGAATGCTTGACATAATAACTAAACGATAAACAGAAACAGTGTTGGCCAGTTGTGTTCATTTTATAGGAAGCGTTTTCGGTAAACGCAAAGGATAACATAATTTGAGTAGTTTGGAGCGAAAATGTAATACAGAAAATTTGCGTGGAAAAATGTCAAATGAAAAGAGATAGCTATATAGTTCACTATAGTTTACTATACAGTTTACTATATGTATAGCTATCCTTTTCCGCTCATCGACATTTTTCCGCGCAACTTTTCTGTATTACATTTTCGCCCCCAAACTACTCATTTCCAGTGTTGGGTAATGTTAACAATTTCTGTATCTAGATAAGATGGGATTCTTTTTTATTTTGAAAAAAATTATCTAGATAAGATGCAGCATCTTATCTAAAAAAAGTATGAAGATAAGATACTATCTTATAAGTATCTAGAATATAATACATAAAAAATATATATCTAGATAAGATGAGATATTTTACTGCAAGATTAAGATAAGATAAAAGATATCATCTTATCTGTATCTTATCTAATATCTTTATCTTAACCCAACACTGCTCATTTCAAACTATATTTTTAGAAAGTTCGACGACTTTCAAATTTGGTGTGCTTTGAGAACACAATAACAATAGTTAATTAAAAATAAAGAAAAAATGTTTTGCCTAAAGTGCCATAATTGAAATTGTCCTTCCCATTTGTATTTCAATTTTTAACGAAACAAACAATTTAAAAAAATATCTCATTTGTCTATCAATTTGCCCTCAGATTTTTTGTGTGAAAATCCAACATGTTTACTTTATTGAAATTCATGTAAATATTTCATCAATGTGATAATAGAATAAATACTATAATAAATTTACTGAATTTTTGGACATGAAAACTCTAAATGGTCAATTAATCTGGTCCTTCCCAAAACTGCAGCAATCAGTGCTACACGATTTTCATCACATTCAGAAGTTGGTTCAGCCAATTCTGGAGTGCGTAGCACTGCATATTCCACTTGAAAGCCAGCCACCGCCAATGCAGCAGTTGCATCCGCTTCGATGTTAGCGCGTGAACGACCGGCTATATAGCCTTCGCGCATATCCAACAGAGTACGATAAATAATAGTGGACATCAATCGCTGTTCGGCGCTTAGGTATTGATTACGTGAACTTTTGGCCAGGCCATCCTCTTCACGAATAGTATCTGCGCCAATAATCTGTATTGGGAAATTCAATTCGGTTGTCATCTGCCTGATAACCGCAAGCTGTTGGTAGTCTTTCCGTCCGAATACAGCAATGTCTGGTTGCACCTGCAAAAATAGCCGAGCTACAACCGTGGCAACGCTATCAAAATGAGTGGGTCGATTTACAGCTTCCAGTACTTCGCTCACTCCTGGCACGTGAATCTGCGTAGTTTTGTGTATACCGAGCGGATACATTGTTTCCACTGTGGGAATCCACACTGCATCACAGCTAACTTGCTCCAGCCCCAAAATGTCGCCCTCCGGTGTACGTGGATAGCAATCAAAATCTTCATTTGGACCAAACTGTGTGGGGTTTACGAAGATAGTGGCGATAACTTTATCAGCATGTTGTCGGGCCAACGTCACCATTGAATAATGACCTTCATGGAGGTTACCCATGGTTGGTACCAGCGCTATGCGTAAGCCTTCCCGCTTCCATTGCGTGATTTTCTTTCGCATTGCGTCAAGACAGTTGAAAACCTGAACCATTATGCTTTTGACCGAATTAAAAAGGTAAGAAAATGATGTGTTCTTTTGGCTGCGATTCAAGCTGAAAATAGACAAAAATAAATCACTCACATTAGCGATATTGAATAAACGTGTTTTCATTTGAAAATTCATACAGATACAGTAATTCCAAAATTAAGATATCAATAACTGACGAAACCAGTAATTGAAATGTTACTGAAGTTTTTGGTTCATAATTCAGTCCAACGGAATTATTTTTTGCAGTTGATTTTTCTTCGATTGCACATGACACAATAGAACAAGAAATGTTTTACTTTGATTTTGGTAAGTTAAAATCGATGATTTGAATGAGTTAAAAAATAAACTTTGGTCAACTTGATGTTAAAGTCACTGTGGTTAAGATATCTCAGTCGAAAGTATCTACAGATAAGTCAGCAAACACTATTCAAAGGCAGCACAAAAAATGTAAACACATTGAACTTCAAAAACTTTTGAATAAACTCTTTCACACTTTCCCGCATTTTTGAAACAAAAATATAAATCGATAATACTTCTTTGTTGGTAACATTTGCCTTTTTTATTGTGAAAAAATGATTTTTTTGTTGATGGAACCGTCCAACCTTACATCTAATTGATTACGAATTTCTCTATTTAACTAAAAATCAATGTATGCCCAGTGAGCATTGCTCACATAATTAAACTGTCTTGTTTTTTTTGTGGAGAAACGGAGGTTCCATAGAACTGAAAAGAGTATACTCCAGCGTGAAACTTCGAATTGTTTGTTATCAGATTAGATTATTTTTTGTATGAGATCATGTCATACGAGCGATCATGTGAATGCTAACCGCCAATGATTAGACTGCAATTTTAACAAAAGATAAGTTAATCTTTAAAAAAAATGCTGAATCATTACGGTTTTATAATTTGTTTGGCTTGGCAAAGGAGAATGGCAAATTGTTGCAAAATAGTGATAAATCTTTTCTCTGAGAAAAAATGGAAATAACTATACAATATTGCCGAAGACACCTAGTCGCTGTCTTTTTCCAGTAGCGATAAAAATGACAAAAACGTGTTTTCCGCTCAATACCCACTTGTGTCACTTTTGCTCGCAACTTCATTTTTTCCTTTTTTGCTCTAAGTTTTTTTTCGTTTCATTTATCGGCAAAGAGTTCAGAAGTTGTTATTTTGTTCTTAGGCTGTCAATTGTAGTGACTCGAAAATAATTGTAGCAGTGCCTAGGATTATCGTAGTGGTCGGAATTTAATTGTAGTGACATTTTTTTGAAAACATTCTCCATTCGACAAAAACATTTGATTCATGGAAAATGCGTTTTTTGACCAAGATTTGAGTAACCCCATTTTGGAGCGGTTTTTCGATAGGCGATTACTCAAAAAAATGTTCCTACATAAAAAAGGTAAATACACTACATTAAACTACATTAAATCTACAATTGAAATTGCCCTACCCGAAGTCATTTCGGCCAATCTACCAAGATTTGAATATTCATCTAAAGTTCTAGTATCATTCGAAAGAGCATTAAAAACTCCATATTTGGTTGGTATACTCGACATTTTTCATTCGAGTGCAGACAATTTACAGGCATAACTGTGTTTTGTGCTAGTATTGAGTTCATTATTCGAGCTCACAGAATTTCAGCTTTGACCATTAAAATTTATTTTTTTTTAAAACGGGTTGATGTATTTTGTAGCTAATCACCAGCTCTTTCTTATGGATATAAATTTGTTTTGAATATTTTCAGCCATGTGGCTGAATCGAGCTTCAAACAGCAATACATGCTGTGGGGCAATTCGCACCACAAACACAAGGGGCAATTAGCGTGTTTTTGGGGACCTCAATGGGGTCGGAAGGGGTGGTTGACTGAGTATTTTTGTAGCACCATCAATTACCTTTCCAACGGTACCACGGGTTTGACAATGCGTGGACTACTTCTTAGATAAATAAAAATCGGCGCAAAGTCATTTTTTCGAATTTTGGGCCAAAGTTCGCCTGTCGACCGATGAAAAAAGGTAGTGTCACTTTAGGCGTAATAACTTCGCTTCTAGCGGTCCAAATTTCATGAAATTTTGACAAAACATCAGCGAAGGATGTACTAATCTAACACTAACACTATTTCGGATGATAAACACATTTAAAACACTGAAAATGCGGCCGGCGCGAATTACCCCACGATTTTGGATTCCGCTCCAAGGGCTATATCGGACCCCAAAGGGGATCAAACCAAAAACATTTCTTATATAAAAGTTAGGTGAAATGACAAGCTACAAAATGATACCAAACATTCCTGATTTTCTTTTTCAATTTTCATGGAAATATAAAATTGTGAAAAATGTGGCGCGAATTGCCCCACCATACCCTATTCAAATTTGAAATCGACGCTTTTCACTTTGAAGCCTTTACTAGTGAGGGTAAAACTTGGATTTTTCTTAAATGATCCGAAATGATTCCAGGTCGTTAAGGTCACTCACAAAATTTGGCTCCATTTACACAAAAATTTCCTTTTGGGGTATTTTCTTTTCAATCCATGGTAAATGTATTCCAATCACTATAAAACCGAAAGAAAAATATAAATTGCGTTTGGACGCAAAAAATCATTGACAAAATCATTCAATTTAAAACAAACCATACTACTAACAATACTTCTTTGTGACATAGTAATATCGCACAGCAGAGCAGATACAATACATACAAAATCACAACTCTCGCCAATAGTAATAATGGTAATTTGACAGATCACCATTGGTATATGTGAATCGTACTAATTCTGAGTGAGTAGAAGACGAGAAACCATATTTAGAAATTTGTTGACTGATGGTGATTACCGATTGCAATACTTTTACGTTTACACAGTATGTGCGCGGAAAATGCAAAAAACATTAGACAAAAAAGCAAGGGGCGAATTACTACTGGAACCGGTTTTCAGTACTTTTCAGTACCTGCGATCGATTTTCAGTAGCGGTTCAGTTTTTTCAGTACCTAGTAAATATATGACTTTTATTGCAGTTCAGTATTGTCAAAATTTCTTGACACTTGTGTTTAATGTTTGTTTTCTAGCATTCGAAATGGAAATTGAACGTATTTTATCAAAAATAAAGTCCTTTTATATTTGAATTGGAAATGTCTAAGGACACAATAAAGAAGCTGACATCAGAAAAGAGTGATTAATGTCGAAAATATATGTCTGGCAATTTTCGTCGAATGAAAATTTCTATGACATTGATGTGTGTATCATCAACTCTTTGAAATGTCAGTGCATCTCTGAAACCACGAAGACTCAAACCAAACAAAACAAGAATGGATTTTTTACACAAATGTTTTTCGGCGTATTTTTATTTCCAAACTACTGAATGTCGTATTTTAATAGTTTCGCACTTTTGTAGACAAATCTTTTTCAATTTTTCCCAAAATTCTACCTCAATATCAATTTTTAAACTGTATGGCGTTAATGATATAAGTCAAGTGTCATAGTTTGACGTATTCAATGCATAAACTGACACTGAAGTACTGAAAACCGGTTTTCAGTAATTTTCAGTATCAAGAAAAAAAAATTCGGTGGTTTTCAGTACTTTCAGTCAATTCAGTAGTGATTCGCCCCTTGCAAAAACGACTGTGCATATATGTACAAGCCAATACAATTCAATATGTGAGATTCAAAGTGATGTATGTTTTTTTGCACCATACTTCTAGGCGTGGATTGCTAGTACTAACAATAGATAGTAGAAAGTTTTCTTTGGCATTGTTGTAGATCTCCTAACATGCTATCGCTTTACAAATCCAAGCCAAATTCAATAAAATATCCCGAAAATTCATGTGTAGTGATGCCAACGTTGGCTGAAAGTGTTATGCAAGAGAGTGTTGGAGATGAAAGCGACTTTTGTGATTCCAGCCTAAATAAGAAATTGATAGTTTTTCCATAAATTTTCGTCCACACAATAAACAGAGCAGGTGAACTGAACTGTCAGCTTTACCATGCTTCCTCACTTTTGTTATTCATTCTGCTTCATCATCTCGTACCATTTTGGTTTTGATTGCACATTTGAATTTCGAGTGCACGGCTCTTTCGTTGTCCGTAAAGTATTAAATGAAAGCAAAATTAAATTGGTCGCTTTATACGATACTAAGCAAAAGCCGAACAAAGATAATGACGAAACAAACGAAATGGAAAAGGAATTCGTAAAAACTACCGCCAAGATACGCCGAAACATTCATAATCGGTGCACGTTATTCCGATGTGCTTACGACGTTCAGCGCTGCGTGATAGAGTTAAGCAATGGTACACGGTAACAAATTCAGCTCCTTTCCATTCATCCGTGTTAGCTTGTTTTGACATCGAGCCGGTGTATTTTTCACATATATATTAATTCAGATTTCATGTAGAATAACATTTTGTGCATCCGACAAAACACTAAAAAGAACGGGCCGGCAATCTACGTGCCGACAACTGGAAGAAAAGACTCTTAACAAAATTTCGAATAAAAAAAATCACTGTCGGCTATTTCAGTCTCGTCTTTTTTTCTTCTTTCGTTCTTTCTTTATTCTCGCTTGCTTTACGTTCTGCTTTCTTTGTTTATATGCGCTCAAAGTTCGTAGAACCAGAAAGAATATGAACCTGCTTCTTGATTCTATGTATCCCGAATGAAGAGAAAAAAAGCATCTCATTATAACCGAAAAATGTATTCAGATGCTCTTCGCTTCGCTCCGTATATTTGGGATTTATTTTATTTTGAATTATTCTTCTCTTCTGGCATTGATGCGTTCCATTCCCGATGCGCAGTAAAATGATTGGAATATGTGGTGAGCAGGTGATTTTTTTTCTTCTGGTTTTGAAAAATGAGACGCTTGTTCGATTCGTTATATAAATGGATTTATTTGGTAAATAAACATCCAACATCCAGCGGAATGTTCGTGGCAATGGTCATCCTTAATCTCTCACCTGTCTATCGGCCACACAAATGCGTAATTTCATTGAACACTTGACAAACCAAAAATATAAAGGTATTGCAATCTTCTTTTTTTTTACTATTTTTCAATTATTTTGCAATGATTTAAGTTTGTTATTTTTCTACAACGAAATAGTGTACCATGAATTAATTAACCCTTTGACGACCAAAACTGAACGGCTGGGAATTTTGCAATTCTGATTGCAGATTCGTGCTCAGCGACCCCAAAAATATTAACAAAAGTATTATCGAAAATTAATTTTTTTAATTGCAAATATGAAAAAAATGATGGGACATATGTGTCCCATTGGTCGGTAAAGGTAACTATTTACCTTTATTTTTCTATGAAAAAAACATGTCTCCCATAAGAACTACGTGTAAAATCTTTTCCGTTTTTAAAATTTATAGAATCGTTTTAAACCAAAAATGGTTTGAATCATGCTTTGTTGTGCCCATTTAATCACGAATTTAACGATCTTTTTGTAAATTTGTGTGTTTCAAAATTCGCGAAAAGTGGTTGAAATACAGGGAAATCAGTGGTAATTATTTACCTTTACCGACCAATGGGACACATATGTCCCATCACGCCAAAAGCAATAAAAATTTGAAACAAATTTTTTTGTAGAAAAGGCGATTATCCTTAGAAAGTAACAGACACTCCGTACAACATTTCCAATTTTCAGCTTTAAAAGTTGTACCCTTCAAATTATATAGGGTTTGGCGGAATTTGAAAAAAAAGTTAAGATTTTTCGACTTTGAAGTGTTCTATTTGAGCACAGTGATGTAAAATATCCAATATTATGGTACTTTCTGGTAGCTACATTCATTCTCTTTCAAAAGAAATCAATTTTATCGAAATCGGTCTAAAAATGTGGAAAATATTGACGAAAAACAAAATGCGACATATGTGTCCCAAAGGTCGTCAAAGGGTTAATAGATTGAATGCATGAAATCACGTTCTATTCTCAGCATAAAAATTTACCAATAATTTTTTGCCTAACAATTTCTTAAGAAGATTTTTTCTAGTTTTTTGGTACTATACTGTTTTAAAATTTTCTCTATTCTATCCTCGTCGATGGAATAGATTGTATCTATACCAAACCTGCGGAAAAAAACAGTCAATCATATATTTCGATGTCTCGGTAAAACCATTTAAAATGTTATACCTGTGCGATGGCGTCTTTTCGGATACATTTCACCTGCTTCATTTTATGTTTTTCATTCTACAGCTCAAGTCATCTTCTCAATAATTTGACTTCTTCCATGTATGTTATTAAAATTGAAAGTATTCGCCTCGACTAATCGAAGATGGAGACTGCAGCTTAAAAAAAGTGGATAGGGATTTGCAGGTGCAAGAAGGAAGAGCACGAACATATATAATTGATGTACAGTTATGGATAATTATGGATTAGATGCCTAAATGCTCTTTTTCGTTTCACTTGTTCACAATGATAAATTTTAGGCCTTGATGAAAATGTGATTTCATCACTGATTCAGTGTAGAATCGAATGATCAAAAATTCGTTTTTTTTGTAGAAATTTGCTGGTCTACTAAATGTTGTTTATTATGATTCGGAAAAAAACCAAACCAACTTTTTATATGAAGAAGTGCGATTATGCGGCCACTAATTTCACTTGGAGACTCAAGAACTATCAATTTTATTCAAATTAAAGATCTTGCATGGAATGGAATGTTATTAGAACGCATACTGAAAGATACAGGTATCGTAAATCAGTATATTTTTTGCTTCATCCATATGAAAAGAAATGTGATGAGTCTTTTTCATATTCTGCTGTGTCTTTGCTTTTCGCTGTGGGCCATAAATGCTGAAAATATCTTTTTTTTATTATTATATCGCCTTCCATTTCCTGTACCAACCAAAAATCACCTGCGTTTTTATGCGAAAATGTATTCGATTTATTCGATGTGAGGCACTACAGCTGCACGCCCATACATGTGGAGACAAACACATTCTAATTCCAGAAATAAATATTTGGTCGCATTCCAATATTACGGACTGATATCCGCCGGTAATTTATCACTTTGAACTGCCAAAAACGTAAAAAAAAGAACCCTAGAGACATTTATTTCTTGCAAAACTTTACAAATTAATTCGCATTGATTTGTAATGATTTGGAATGAAAAAAAATCGGATTCGCATTTGATTCACAAGGGATAAATCCCTCAGATATAACTAAATGGATCCGATTACCAGGCGTGCTTTATCCATTTTTTGGAATGTTTTGTGTGAACATGTAAAAAACGTCCGGTGATTACAGAAATGGTGCATGGAAATGCCAATGGTACACGACAACTGACAGCAACTGTGAAAACGTCTGATCATTTAAAATAATTCCTCAGTTGAAATTCGATTAATTCACTTGAGTTTTTGCTCAAGACACTCTAAAAATAGCAAAAATAAATATTAAGAAGAAAAAATATTGAATTAGATAAGAAAAAATTCAATTGCTAACAGTCTATTTATGTTCCTCGGGATAAATTTATCCCAGGGATGAATTTTTTTGGTTAAATTACCGAAATTTCCAGCAAAATTCTTACTTCTGGCGATGTAAATTGATGTTAAACATCATTTCTGTTCTTAATGGTTTCATAAATATGGAAAAATCTAGTCATGTCACAAAGTTTGCAATTTATTTTTATACCAGGGATAAGCACTTGAGAGGTATAAAGTAAGTAATTGTTAGTTTTTGCCTCAAAACACAGTCGAACTTGGTGTTTAAACCAATATTCTCTGGTTTTTCATCTTAAATTTTGAGGATATGGACATTTCGAATCAATTTTTTGTCAGAAAATTTCAACATTTTGCTATCCCAGGGATAAAATTTACGACTATGTAAGAACCTGGTCGTTTACCGAACATAAATAGACTGTTAAGAGTGTCTAGAATCTAACTGGATAAATAGTGGAACTGGATATCAGCAACGATATTCCATCATATGTAGACCAAATCTTGAAAATCCATGAAAATAACCCGAAATATTCACATTTTTTTAAATAAAAAAAAAACAAAATCGGGTAATAAGGGCTATGTTGAGCTATTTTTATGGAAACAATGCATTCAGAAAGCTATTGATGGCACATATGTATGTGTTAATGAAAAAGTTCGATGTTTCGACACTAAAACTTATTAAAATGAAATGTATGGGCGTTTTAATAGATAATTTGGCCACCCGATGTTTGTAATGTGTTTTCTATGTCGCGGATATCTTTTGGTTTTGTTTTTAACTCATATTATTGTTATCGTTGACTTGAAATGGATAAAACCTATTCAGCTGGAGAAATGAGATTTCTGACCAAAAAATGCATTGTTATCGCAAAGTCAATGGTGATCCAAAAGAAATGAAAGAAATGATGAAACTATTCTCCGCATTGATAGCGGAACGAGAGGAAGCACGGAAGAGAGCGTGGCTTTTGTTTTACTCGTTCACAATATTCTATTCGATTCAATTTCATTTGTTTCTTTTTTTTTCATTCCGTCTTTTACACCTGGCTACATTTTATGCTGTGCTGTGCTCTGCTTTGTTATGGATACAAAAAGACATAAAGGTAAACATATATAGCACACACACATATATATATATATATATACGAAATCTACATACGATTGTGCACAACATGAAACCAACCGATTTGGACTTCCTTGGTTTGCGTGTATTGTAGCACATCATTTTCATTTCCTTGTTCAATTTCGCAAGCAACACCATCAACAATGG
Organism: Sitodiplosis mosellana; assembly: GCF_009176505.1. NCBI lineage: Eukaryota > Metazoa > Arthropoda > Insecta > Diptera > Cecidomyiidae > Sitodiplosis > Sitodiplosis mosellana. The sequence goes on from NW_022601407.1 coordinate 1,835,744, forward strand.
CACGACAACAGCTTAAAGGAAGATGGTACACAACAGATGAACTTCATAATAGTATTTACTTGTGTTCTGCACATTTTCCATGTCTTTTCTCTCTTCCGACTTACCTTGAGCTATTTTTGGTATTACGCACATTGGTTTGGCCAACACACAGAACACTCGGTGCGTTTGAATAAATCCGATTGTGATAATTGTTTTACACTGTTGAATGTAAAATGTATTGTCATTGTATGGAATATACAATTAATGGTACTATGTTATATTTCCTTGTTGAATCGGTCTCAATGGATACCATTTTTCCCCCTGCAATTCGTCTTCTGCAATGTTTTTTGCTTGTTTCAGAAAATACAGTCTCTGTTAAAAAGAAATGGTAACAAATTGAATATTGCCAACAGTTGGAATGCGCCGTTTTTGAACATCCATCGAAATGTAACTAATTTCATTTCGTTTGTTCCGGCCAGAATGATTTTGCTAGAATTTTTTCATTTGTCTCTGCAACGATCTACAGAAAAAAAAGGGAGAACTGTGTCTTGTCACTCTCAAATAACGGAACTTAGTTTGACATACATATTGGATAAGATAGAAAACAGCTAGCGTATTTCAATAAAAACTTACTTCATTCATATTCGACGTCGTACAGCTTAATGCTTGAGGTGTGACCATTTGAAGTCAACGATTTATGAATATTTCATTATAACTCGATTTATTGTGATAAAATAAATGTAGGTACAATATTTAATTACTCAAAACAATCTGATCAATCAAGGTAGACTCACTATATTACTGACCGGTGAGTTGAGAAGAACAAAAACTCATGTTTCACTAAAACTTTGACCATTAGTTGCTTGAATTCTTTTTTCGTTGTGATGATCATTTGCGATCGGTTCATTTTTTATTTTGGCTTCTTTCACTTTGTATTTTGGAAATTAGTTTGGGTGTTTTTAATCGGTCATGCATCGTTTCTTCTGGCCATGCATCGTTCATTTCATATTTTTTCTTTATTAGAAACACTATTTAACGAATCGATGTTTTTCTGCTGATTTTCTTCATGATGGAAGTAATTAATCATCCAATCGCACTATGATATATTGAAAAAAAAGCGTTAAATTACATTCAAAGGCTATGATGTACCGACAAATAAAAAAAAAAAGGAAAAAGTGCCGTGTGGTTCCGGTAAAGGAAGTAAATCCAATCGTTTTGTGAATGGATAAGGGCATAAAGCGGATCGCGGTCAATAGTCTACCCATAAATCATTGATTTTTGAAATCGTGTAAATTTTTATAGCAGATAGTGTATAGACTGAATCTGAAAGGCGGACGCATATATATCAAATTCATTTCGAATCAAACCAACAAAGCAAGAATAAAAAAAAGAACGTATTGCGTGTGATTTCTTTTGTCAAATTTAAGACTATGTTTACGTTCACATTGCTGCTTTGTTCACGTCGTTCTTCGGGCGTATGACGATCAAAACTGAGCATTATACAAATAAACGGAAGATCATTGTTTGGAATGTTTGTCAAAAGAATCGTCTTTCGTGTTTTTTTTATTCCGAAAAGGAAGGCAGAAATATAATTGTTTCTGCACCACAATGTGCCGATAATAATCGTCTAAAGGTAATGAGAACAATGCTCATTGAAAACAAATATCGCCTATTGTAGTAAACATTCCGTCCCTAAAATCTCACTTTTCACTTCCATATTCCTACAACAGCCCAGCAAAAAAAAAAACAAACATCATTTTGAGTCTACAGTTGTACACACAAAAAAAAACGAATTCGACTCCAAAAATGGTTGTATGCTAAGATTGTGAGATTTTGATCATTTTCTTTCTTTCTCTCACTTAATATCGTTGCCAGATGTCATTCGTTCGTTCAGGACAATTCAATTGGTCTCTGGTATTATTTTCAAAATTAATTAAATCCAATTTACTTCATACCAGAGGACTATTCACTAAAGAAGACAATTTTTGTTCCCCGTTTCTTTGAAGGATTGATTTTTTTAAAAATCAAACCTTGTAAAAATCAACAATGGATTTTCGAAAATGTTTGCTCGTTAATATTTGCGATGTATAATCATAGTGAAGTCTATATTGAATCAATGACCCGTTGGAACCCCCAGAAAAATCTATGGGGCATAAAGTATGTGAAAATATACCGCAGCGCGACCGGAGCAATTTCATAATTTAACCATGCAAGCCATCCCATTTCCAATTAATTTTTAAACGTATCACGTATACGGGTAATCAAGAATGTCGTGTTAAAAAAATATCTAAGACACGGGCAATGCGCCTGATTACGGAATGAAACATGCGTAAATTGTTGATTTTGACGTCGTAAAACGCAGTTTTGGATTCGCTTTCGGCACGAGTCTTGACTTCGATATAGTTTTCTCATTTAAGTTCAAAATTACTGGTACATTGCGCTGTTCTGTGCTATATTTCATATAGTACGCGTCTTTTAACATGCATTGGCGTGCGCTTCAATTCAAACGAATCAGTCATGCTCAAACTGTAGAAACGGAATCATTGTGCAGTCGCTTCAAACGGTGATGTCTACACTCGCTGTATATAGCCACACACTATTCTGGTTTTGTTTTTATTTTGTCTGGTGAAATTATTTTTCACACAAATTTCTATTTGTGTAGCTTGAAAGGGTATCTTGATATATATCTGTTGACAGGATAAATTATGTTATATTTTTTTTCGGAAATCCATGGTGCACTCGTAACGTTTGTGTACTTTTAATCAATGCAAATTTACAAAATCCGTTTAAAGCTAAGAAATCCACAAGCCTTTGAATATATTGAGAATAATATGTAAATAATTACCATGTGAATGTAGAAAATTCGTGTCTCATATACTGTCTATGTATGTGCACGTGTTGTTTTCAAATATGAGAGAATGTTAGGCTAATGTGTTGTAGTTCATTTGTGTTAAATGTTAATTTAATTAATAGATTTGAATGGAAATACCTCAATCACTTAACGTCACATATTTACTTTGCAATTCACCCCATTACATTCAAGTCTGAATACACTATTGATATATCCGGGAGGTATGTGTTGCTCTTAATAGGATTAAAACAAATACAAATAACTGGGATTTTTGGGATTTAGTTTTGAATTTTTGATATTTTTTTTCGTTTACACATTATGCAGGGACAACAGATGAAGTTTTATCGCAATGCCGATGGGACGTGTATGCAATACCGTCTCATTTTAATTGACATGTATATGTACGATGTACATGCATGTGGAATTTATTACGTCCAAAGAGCACACATCTGGAGCTATAAGTGCACATTATGTATACGCGTGCACACACATTTATCTGTATTTAACAGTGCCCGGTTTCATGCATTTGGTCACAGTCCTACAACTTTCCTTATATTCCACTTAAGAAATGTTTTGGGTGCTCTCTGTAGAACTATGTCCCCGAAATGTGGAAAAAAATCCAAGTATTTTAAAAGTAAGGCATGCATTTCGGAACGATGTCATTATTACAAGTCACACTTCAAATGAGTATCGACGGCATGCTTAAAAACCAATAAAAATAAATCTTTAATTCTTTGTGTGATCCCGAAAACAGAGACATAGGATAAAAGTAAAATCACGACAGATTACGTAATCAACTAGGAATAAACAAATTTAGAAACCGAAATGGAATAAATAGCGTTATTTACATTTGAATGTAAAAATTTTAAGAAGTGACGGCTAGAAGCATAATCAATACATAACACTAACGACATTTTCGTGTTTTTTTACATTTCTTTGATCTTTTACTTCTTTTTTTTATCTTTATTTGTTTGTAATTTACTCCAAGATTCAAGTGTTAAACTGATATTTTTATGATGCGGTTTTCGGTTTGATATTATATGTATGAGGCCGTTAGTGTATGAAGGTGCTTTGCGTCGGAAAATGTAAAAAAAAAAATTTTCTTTCGGAAATTGATAATTTCTTATAGGTATGAAGTTTAATGAAAAGAATTAAGCGTAATCTTTATTTTATTGTTTGATCGCCAAGTTCCGGCTGAATATAGTCAATCAATTCGCATCAGTGAAAATATGTTTATTTCAGAATCGAAAAAAAAACCAGTCAATTAGGTGCTGCCTAGTATAGTCAAAATATTATTTAAGTATGCTGATAATTCTAGAAATTTCTGTATACATTGATTTAACTCCATCTACATGTTTCAACACGCACACATGATGTGCTTATTGTGATTCAAGTACAAACTCAATTATTGGGAAGAAATAGAATTGCTTATGCATGAAACATTATTTTATATATTTTTTTTTTCGAAAAATCTTCGATGAAATGATAGTAATTGATTGTGACTTTTCTCGAAATAACATATTTGTTCGACTAGATATAAAATGTGATTTTCAATTTCATGTGTCTGACCCTCTGTTGCATTACGTGCTTCATTTTATATGCATTTGTCCATTTGGTCCACTTAGACTATTAAATGATAAATAGCAAAGAACAAAAGCAGCATCTAGTGATCTTCTTCATTCAATTGGAAATTTATTCATGCAATCGATCTTATTGATAGTGGTGTGTATATATAAAGGTATATTCTTCAGTATACGCGTATGACTTGGAATGCATCTCCACTCGAATGAGGATAAAAATAAAATGAAACAGCGGAAACGCATCATGAAAAACCCAATAAAAAAAATCCATCGACCGATTACACTATGTATGGTGTTCGGATCAAAGAGGGCCAAATGAAAAAGGAAAGAAGACTAACGAATAGAAGTATACGAAGTCAACAGCAACCCGCCACAGAGCGTCGGAGTGTTATATCAGATATACATAAATCTTGTTATTAATGTTGATTTAATTACTACTTTTCTTCACTTGATATTGCAAGCAAAACATAATAGGTGCATAATAAATGTGCATTGCATATGTTTAATCGATAATACGAATTTTCAGAAACAAAATACAACAATTTGATGGAAATCACTTTGAAACCACATTTTTGCCACCAGTAATCGAAAATATCAATAAAAAGATCAGGTAAAATGCCGCCCCATGTCATGATGAAACGACTCCTGATATTGGTCAAAAATTGGCTGGAAAATTATGATTTCCTTAATTGCCTCTATGGATGTCATATATATTTATTTTACAATAGAATTTTCAAAAATATTCTAATTTTTTATCCTTAATAGAAACTATAAATGAACGAGACTAGAACATAAATAATATTCATTTTCGATTTACACCGCTAAGAAAATACAATCCGAAAAAAATATATCATAACAATGTTAGTATAGTCAACCATCTAAATGCTGATTTATTTACAATTTTCAGCAGGTAATTTCTTTACACAACGACAGGTCTCGTACTCATACAACTCTTGAAAGATCTCAACGTTTTCAAAGACGACTCTATCCCGCTGCATTTGTAATATAGGTGGTTCAAAGAAAGAAAAAAAGATCAACAACACAAACGCTAACGTGTGTGTGAATGCATTGAAAAATGTTTCCCTGCATGAAACCCATAAAAAAGTGTTTTTTCAAATATTCTTCAACTTTTATGCGCTCGTTCGAAACTGGTATTTCAAATTTTGTGTATCGATTTATTGGATTTTATTTGTTATTTGTCCATCATTACATAAAATCCTCGTGAAATCATATGCTTACCATTTTATTGTGACCATCCCTGCTCAATTCTTCCAACGAGAAATATAAACGTGTAAAATGAATCTCATAATTAAGGAATGACAATTCTATCACATGCAAAGGCGTACATACATATATCATGACGACCAAGGAAAAAAAAAGAAAAACACATGCAGCTGTGAAGAAAAAAGAGAACCGAATATTTTTATTTTGTCCGTTGGCACGTTAACCAATTAATTAAGAAATAGGTAATAGGTTGGAAAGATCACTGGATATGCTCCCGTCTATACTTTATTTTAATGTTCCCAGTATGATATTTCTACGGGTCTAGCAATCGCTTTTATTCGTTTATCGCGTCAGGTTTTTCATATCATTCGACATACGAGAAGCAGAATCAACATTAATTAAAAGACAAAATTTTTACAAAACTGATACTGATTTGTATCTTAAATTTCGAATTTGTAGCCTAAATTAGACTAATTAGCTCAAGCTTGTTTATCTCATCTGCATTTGAAAAGATGTCGTAAAGATTAAATTGCACACTAATACCAAGTTCAAGGCATTATTTTCAGTGAATATCATTCAAAACGCATGTATTTTGATTAAATTGATGCATTTGGTCGAATTATTGAATGCCAATGAGCATCATTGCAAAAGGATGGATACGGGATTGCATTAAACATAATTGGACTTTTTATTCTATAATATTAGATATAAGAAAAAAATATCAATGCTCAATAATTGTTACAACAAGTAAAAGTATAAAAACTCGTTATAACAATAATAATTATTGTTATTGTTATTGTTGAAGATCTGTACCGTGTAAGACCGTGTCTCATGGTAAATGTGAAAAAGAAGAATTAAATTGTACAAAACCATGAGAATTAACATAAAGAAAAACGACAACGCAAGGTGTTTTCAACGGTAACTAAATTAACATTTTATGAATTTGAATGAATAAATTTACTTTTTTCTCTCTTCATTATGTCTACCCAGCATTTAGAGTGGACTGTTTTCATGTATTTTACTCCCATTTTTAGTCGAAGCAATAACAATCGAAATTAATACGACTTTGACTAATTATTTAATTTTAATTTGCTTTTTTCGTCGTACATCTATTGTTCATCCGTCATTGTTATTAGAGGATTTAGACTAAAATATTCAGTTTTTATGTATAATTGCATCATCATCATACAGAACACAAAAATCTAACAACTAATAAAAATGAGGTTGAAGATAAAAAAAAGTTACCAACTTCATGAAAAAATAATTTTTTGAATGCACATTTGATTACTCATTTTATTAATTGATGTAAATCCTAGGTCATTTCGAATATCCCTAAATACAATCTTGTACCGTAGAGGTGAATAAGATGTGTTTTAGGTTGATTGATTGTAGCAAACAGCAGCGTTTTAGATTTGAGTTTTTCATTTCGATTTTTTGTTACATTTGCTCAACTTAATTTTGTAACATGCTTTTCTTCCTTTTACAGTGTATTTATTTTAATAATTATGTTTCGGGTAGAAAAAAAGAGGTATTCTGCTAGGATATATGTGTATAAATTGCATATTAAATATAAACGAATGAGATTGTTGATCTTGGTACAACGTTTTCTAATAAGAATAATTGCAATGAATGCGCCAACCAAGATGATCAGTGCGAAATGAGGAGGAAAAAATACAAGCACACACACTCACACAACGTAAAACGAAGGTACAATTTGTGACAATCAAGTCAGAAACGACATACCAGCATATGCATTTGCTGTTATTTCAGTGCCAGCGGGCACAAATATGATTCCTTCACTCTCGTTCACGTAGCGTGAGCTTCAGCAGGTGCAAAATGTTCTTATATTTTGTTCGTTTCTTTCTCATTCGACGCTGTAGTCTGATTCCAACGAATGCATTTAAACTGGTATCAGCCAGTGATCGGAGCTGCTGCTGCTGCTTCATCCGATTCGTTTTCTGATACATTCACCGATTTGGCTCACCGATTATTGTTTACAATATAATTTATTTCCACTACATCCACATACCGTTCATGCATTGCATGTCCATGTCCATACGTGAACGAACAGAGGAAGAAGATAAGTAATAGAAAGAATTTGCAATATTCAAATGTATATTACATAAATAAAGAGTTGCTTGTATTTCAATTCAGAAAAACACTCTTGCGATTGTTGTGTGCATTTTACATATTTTACTTCTCTTTTGCCACCGATTCTTCATACACATTCACGACTTAAATGCACAATTACCTGCTCCACACCGCTTCTTACATGCAAAACCAATGATTAAATGGAATAAAGAAACATGTGATGTGCATCGAAGAAGGTTCTAGACTACTTGACACGCGAAACCCGAGACCATCAAGTTGTACGTTTGTCAAATAAATGAATTTTCTTAGGATTATGTTTCGAGTTGAGCATCGCTTTTTGGATGATTGAATTATTTTTCGTTTTCTTCATTAAATTCAAGACGCGTTGTTTTCTTGTCGTATTTTTTGTTGAAGATTTAATTTCATCTTAATTAATTAATTATTTCGAAATGCAAAAAGAAAGCAACAACCGCTCAACGTTAATCCACATTCGGTTTCTAGTAACAATATATTTAATTAAAATTTTGGATGTTGGATTCACATTCTTTATACTATTCTAGATTTGATACCTCAATCACTTGGCTTTGTCCGACCAAATTAAGTATAAAAAACCAATTTCAGAGAGAGAAATCTCAGAATTACGAAAATGGAAAAATAACGACAATAGTGATAAATGGAATGAATTGATTGCGAATGAAACATTCGGATTCATTGCAGGTGAAAACCAAACCGCCCCGAAAAAACAACACACGAAATAAAAGAGAAAAAGATAAAAAAGAACCCAAACGTAAGTTGAATTAGATGCACGGTGTACATCTAACACACAAATACACACACACACATACACACACACATCGGTGAAAACAGAGGCAGCCACACAAAGAACGATTCAACGAATTTAAAAAGGATTAAGAGTTTTTTTTCCACATTCCATGTCCTTATACTTATTCATTAATTTCCGGAATGTGTTTGTTCTATTTTATACTGCTGCTGTTGTTGCTGTCGTCTCCAGTTGCTATTATGGTTTGTGATGGATGAGTAGAATAAGTATTGTTGAACAGATATGAGAATACAGAATGCTTATTTCATTGCTGTGTCTCTCGATTCCATATCGCTTGGCTAAACGCTTTTTGTTGATCTTCTTTTCATTTCATTTTCGCACATTGACATTGTAGACAATCAATAGACACATTCACAACGTGGCACATATTCAGACAAGGTGCAATTATTCCTATTGCCTGAGCGTCATGTTTTCTATTGAATTTCGCATAAACCAACACCATAAACTCGATAGAGAAAAATATACTTTCAGCAGTTTGTTAATTAACCATGAATTTTATTATTCACAGTAATCAAACGTTGTGAGTGAAATTTGTAATATAGTGAGGGAGAGGTTATGCGTTTCTTCATTCCTTTTTTTCTAGCCAAATTGTATTTTTCTGCCAATTTCCATGCCACTAGAAATTTAGAAGTAAAAGGATTCTATCCGACCTACTGGTAGGCAAACAGATATATTGTTTGTCCAAGTCCACATGTTTGTGGACATATCAAATGAACCGTTGATGTATATCTGAAATGCCTGACAACAAATGCACTGAAGAGTACAGAATCTTTTGTTGCATTGAACATATGTATTAAAATCTCTACAATTTTCCCAAACAAATCTTTTGTTGGTTGTTTATCCACCACCTTTGAATAATATCAAGCAGTGACATCGTATTTATTCTAGCATTCATGGTAAGTACTGTGGAGACAATCACTTTAATCCTTTTTCATTCCTTTTCAATATTTTTTTTCTCTTCAAGCCCATTGTTCGAAACCCAAAAATCCGGCATATGCAGTTCAGTAGATAGTAGTCGAGTCTTTTGTTAGCATTAAAAATATAGACATACATTTTATTTTTTGGCACTTTTTTTTCTAAAAATTCGATTGTTTTGTAGAGGCAAATTATGCGAATTTCAATTTCCCTTTTTTGCCACACAATACTGTGTTATAATTTCAAAAAAAATAAACCATTTTGTATCAGATGACAAAGTAAACAAAAAAAAATGGAATTGGTCCATCTAGGGTGATCTCCTTGAACTTTGCCGCTCTGATTGGAAAAGGGATTAGAACATATACAATAAAAGAGAAAAATCCTAATCCATTTGAAAATTCCAAGCCGAATGTTATTTTTTTTCATTTTTCGTTTCATTTTTACGAACCATACAATTTTTTTTTTGCACGCATTTACGTGCAGGTACATATATGCAGAACATTTTGCGAGTTATCCAATTTTCTGTGTAAAATTCCCATTGAGAACTTTAGTTTGCCTAACTTTCAGGCGCATTTCCATGAAAATCTCTCATTTAACTCATGCTAACTGCATTTATTATTATTCTTATTTAATATTTTCATCCGGTCAGAGGGTCAGTTTAAGATTACAACTGCAATGACTGGCCATTATCATTTTCTGCCAAAAGGCCAATTACAATTTATCAAATGAATGCTCTAGAAAAAACCGACTCGTTTTGAAGAAAAAAAAACCTTAATCAAATGTTGTTTTTATTCTAATTAATTGAACCTTCGGGAGTAAACGACAAACCTTTTGCGAAACCATTCCACCCAAAAGGATCAAAATGGCTCTCCCTTTTAACCGGGACATTTTTCTTTCCAATCGAAAAGTTTCCACTGTGAAAACGAAACATTTCACTGTAGTAAAAATCATTCATAAGCTATTGGGTTTTCTCACCACAACGAATTCTTTTTCACTGAACCTACGATTATTGGGCTTCATATATAAATGGTTTGATTTTTTCTTTTAAATTATTCCACTTTTTTTTGGGTTTGAATTCATTGTTCGGGCAAACCACCCAAAATACCGTCGACGTGTAAAATGTGAAATTTAAAATAGTTCCCTGAATAAATATTCAATGAGAACAAAAAAAAGAGTTGGTTTTTATTTGCTTTTCATCTTTGCATTTTGGCTTTACAATTGTTTATGATATTATTATTCATTCTATTGAAACTTGACTAAATCTGTGTACCCAGCCATCGTGATTGATGGCAGTTTGAAATGGTTTACGTTACCAATGGAATTCGTGTTTGAAGCTTTGGAATTTGAGGTTTTTGGTGTGCAAGCAAACAACAACAGCAACAACAACAATAAAAATGTCCATTGATGGCTGTGTTTCGTTCTCATTGCCGTTTGTTCTACGGAAAATATGAAAACATTCTTGTGGGAAATTGTTTACAAAATCGATTTTCAGCATGTTTAGACATTGAAATCTTTGAGAGTTGTTGTGGTTTCAACAGAAATTATACGTATAAGTCAATCGACCTTTGCATTGCTTCTCAAAGCAATTCCTACCGAAATTCCGAAATAGTTTTTGAATTGACATGGTGCCAACTACAGAATTCCTATCCATATTAGTATGGATATCTTTCAATTTTAATTGAAAATGAAAATGCAGTGAAACAAATTTCATCTTTGATATCAGATCTTAGTCAAAAACTTCTTTCACAACAGCTCTGCGCTGAGACACGATTGCGTTAAGCAAATTCTCAGTTGACTTTTTAACAAATTACCAAAAAAGAAATCGCTATATAGCATGAACGCAAGCCACTCGGCTGTGCTCTGATGGTATAATTCGTGATTTTAATCACGCAGCAAACAGATGAACATACGAAAAACGACGAGAGAAAGACGAACAAAGTGACTTAAACAGCTATAAACAATCCATATCACCTGGCTGCTGGTAAGTCCATTGCCTAATTATATACATACGGGCAACTTTCCGGGATTTTTTTTTTTTTAAATGTATGTACATTATACATACATGCTCTTTGATTGTCCAGCAAAATTATTGAATATAGCCAGATATAAAGTGCAGCTGCATTATGCGTGCGCTGATGCGATGTTCAGTGTTCAGTGTTCAGCCAAATATTATCTTTCGCTTGCGACTTCAAATTGCTTGTTTGTGAAAGAGAAAGAGAGATGAAGAAGAAATAAAAGATAAAACATACGCAGTAATTTCAAGTTTTTAGCTATTTAGTTTGGTGCCGAGATTGATCGGCATTTCACGACTATTGCAATGATTTACGTCTTTTAAAAAGAAACAAAATCACGAAAAAATTCCACTGTATTGGCCGCAATGTTTTGCGTTGGAAGATGTACATTTATATGAGGCTATGTCCTTCAAAACGTTACAGTTCCTCATTATTATCATTTTTAACGATTTACTACGGCAGGTGATTTAACACCTGAGTTCAATTTAAAATTGATTTTGGGATTTCTTCATCACACCTTTCTACAGACAACATTCACAGCGGTTTTCTGTTGAAGACATCGAATTCGAAATCTACAGATATTGCTAGATTGTTGAGAAAGAGAGAGAGAGAGAGCGTGTGTGTGTGTGCCGCCGTCAATCGAGTTCCAAGCAAACACACATACTAGTATGATACTACTGTACAGTTTGCCAAGTTCCAGATGTACATTTTTTCACATAAAAAATATTTTTTGCCAGTCTAAATCCGAATAAACATCAGTATTAACTCTTACGGTTTGCCATTCTAAATGTGTAATGTTGTGCATCTATTTTCTCTTGTTGTTTTTCGTTTCGCCTCATTTTTGAAGCATCAGACTATTTCTTTTTATTTGTTGACAAAATCAATCTGATTGTATATTCTATATTTGCAGCCAATGCAGATAGAGTAGTCGTTAAGTGTATTGTGTGACAACATCAATATGCGCATTAAGTACGCAGATGTTTCGCATTCCATGTGGTGCCAACGAATTTTCTATTCGGAACGCTATTATTTCCATTGGACTGCTGCGGCACCAATCCTTTAACCTCACTGGTATTTTTTTTTCTCCATTGTTGTTGAATTTTGTTGCTTTTATCACATCGTCTGACATTTCATAGCACAGATGCCCAAAGTGAGTATACGGATCAATTTTTATTGTAACATTACTGTTCATCACTTGGCAGTGTTAGTCGTTGATTAAATCACTCAAAATTAAATATGATTCTGCCAATGTGTCTGGGCTGGACATACGACTCGCACTATTCAAACTTTGTTTGTTCTTTTGTATCTCTGCCATTTTTCGCGCAAGAGATTACGAATGGACGAATACTAAAATCATTCTGCATCCAGAATACACAATTCAAACAAATACAACAGTGAATGTGTCTCAAGTCGGCTCAACAAAAACGATCAAATTGCATATACTATATGAGTTGAATTTATATAAAAATAGTGGAAAGAAAATTTCTCAGAAAAATGCAAAGCCGCCACAAACAAACCAAACTCTAGAACAACAATATCTGTGGTTTCCACTATTTTCATTCACTGTTTTCGCCCCATTATTCATAGTTTCAATATATCCAGATTATTGAAGAAGAAGAAACCTTCATAACATTTTGTGAGAACAAATGTGCAGAATGCAGATGGATCTCTCTTGGTGAAAATTTTTTTTTCGACAGATTAGCAAGCGAATCACAACATTTCGTAGAACACGGGCACGAGCACGAACACTTAGACAAAAACGTCTGTATTCATATGCATTCTATTTAACAGTTGGTATCGAATTTTTGGCGGTCTGTTGGTATTATTTCTGGTTTGTTCGTGTTCGTACCCACGCGGAATCCGAATTTCATGTATAGAAAAGAGAAAAAATAATAATAAATGCTAATAGCTTGTAATATTTCATTGACCTATATGGGAATATATTCACGAATTCTGATTACTTTTTCCTGAAATTCATTTAGTTAATGTTGAAAGAAACCACAAAAATTGCTTTGACAAATCACCTTTAATGAGTATGTCTCGACTTTAATGTTGATGTTTCTGTAGAACCGATGCTTACTAATACAAACCAGTTCGATACACATTCATTTTCGGAGTGTTTAAAAACTACGTTGTATCTTTGATTTCTGCAAATTCGTCGTCTGATTATACATATATAGATAAAGAGAAGGCTAAAAGCACCTAGTAAAAGCAGCTGGAAAGTGTCAATTGAATAAGGATAGGAAGAGAATGTGAACAAATGGGAAATCAGATGTGAAATCGTATCAATTGGACAGCATTTCAGAGAGTCAAATGTTTTTATTAGAAAAATTAGTAGGAAATCGAATTTCAAACCGGCTAATTCAATTAAAAACATCACGTATTATCGCCAAAGTTTTGTTCTTTCATCTCCATTCTCATAATATGCACAGTTCAATGGTTGACTATTCCACAGAATGATTGGAAACAAAAGAAAAAACAGCTTAAGATTAGATATCATTTTCGTAAAGTATCTTATAGAACGTTGAACGAACAAAAGGAAACTTGGTCGCAATTGTAAGTATATACGTTGAATATCAGATGAAAATGGTAGTGATTTTTATCTTCGGGTTTCGAAAGGTAATCGCCATTCAATGTAGATTGTTGATTGAAACCACAAAAGAAGTGAACGAAAATGTGTAGAAAACCACAAACGATTATCACATATTTCCATGGAATTCGATTTGAAGGCGAAGAGAGCATAAACTTTAACAATTCCCCATCGCACAATGGTGTGTATTTATTTTAATAATTTCAGTTCAGTTAAAGCAAAAAAAAATTAAAGTCGCATTGAGAATTCAACTCAAAATTGACTCTGTCAAATAGCATAGTGCAAGAGTGCCATTGAGAAATTATAGTTCATATTTTAATAATTAAAATAATTAATGTATGGCAAAACTATTTCCAAATCATCATGAAAAAGTTATGTGAGTACGATTATTATTTGTGTTCCACAGAGAACTAATTATTCGCCATGTCCTATATGCAATACAGCTTTACTGGAACATCGGAAAAATGGATGGCATAAGATATGATTGTTCCAATTAGTATGCATGTCACAATGGCGGCGGCGGCGTCGTTGTCGTTTCAAACCTAAAATAATAACACATTTTTTTTGTAAGCTTCTCAATACACTCGCATTTTTTTCTGTTCAAATTAAAACAAACATGATTATTCACTGAATAATATTCAGTCTCGACAGTTGTGGATTTTTTGTTTTCATATTCTTCGCGTTCTCTCCATCCGATGGAATGAAATTGTGTGCACTTTAGTTCGTGTTTTCGAAATTGTGTGCGTCCTTCATTTGTCCTCATGTACATCGTGTTTGTTCATGCTTACAAAACAGAGTGCGTAGAATAGTACACAAGAAATCGTTTTAAGGCAGACACTGGTGATTCTGCCGTTCTTTGGTTTTTCAATGTCGTATCTCAGCATCCGTTCGCATTCGAACTGAGCGGTGGTCATTTTAGGCAGTGCGCTAGCGATAATTCGGTAGATGTATTCCTTTTTGCTTGAAATTCGCGTACCGACACACTATATGTACATGAATTGTGGGCTCTGGGTTTTAAACTGGAACAAGATGGAGTATATCTCCAGTGATTTCACGTTTGTGAAGCCCATATTGGCGGGTTACAGCATCACACCGCCAAACGATGGTTCTACCGCACGATTTAAATTCATATATAATAACTTTGGAGCCGAGTAACCGATATTTTACACCAGATTTGTGTGGAAATAAATGACAAGAGCTGCCCGCCGCTCTTGGCTTTGTGGCTATCACACCACGTATGAGTGCAGTTATCGATGTTTTTTTTCATTCCCTTGACCATTACAACCGAGAGTTGACTAGTTTCTCTCAAATTGAAAAATAGTTAAAATGTGCCAAATTTTCACAGGTTATCGCTGTTTTTCGCGTTTTTTTCTACGTAGCTCAGATGAATAATGAATTAGTGGCTCCTACAAAATCATGGCAATCGACATGCTCCATGACTTTTTTTTTCAAACATTTTTTCTCAATTATACCCACAACATCTTACTATTCATTGAAATAGCAATTGGTACGATTATCATACACTTATTGTGATAAAACACAAGTTTCTTTTCAAAAATTAAGGTAGCAGAAAACATACCTCATCTCACTAAAACAATAGATGTAGTGCTAAAAATAAACATCTTCAGATATTTACATTTAAAATGGTGTTGCCTGCCCTTCAGGGCGAGAAAAAAGTGGATCAGCGAGAGCCTTATAGTAATTCAAGAAGTTTCTCATTATTCTTACCATCCTATTGCCACTTTCATCTGATTTGATATTCGAGTTTCATTTCAGAAACAGTTTTGAGCTCACGAACACTCTTACCTATTCATATTATCACTATAAAACAAAATGGAATCGTAATTGCAAACGCCAAAGTAAATTTACAGCACGAACAACTAGCAATTTTATTTGTGCGTTCTTTTTGTAAATGCTTCGCAGCAATTATAGGCTTTTCAATGCGTTTTGCAATGATCAACATCTACAGCGGAAATGAAGAGCAGAAGAAATGGCAATTTGAGGCGAAACAGAGTGCAAAATGCCAGTGTGAACTGAAACGAGTGTATCAGTTGGTTCCTTTCTTATGATTTTTTTTTACAAAACATTTTTATTGCGAATAATTTTTTTCTTAGCAGCGCCACACCAGAAGAGTAAGTGTTTTTTGTCTTGGGTCACGTGTAGTCCTGTTGTTGTTGTCTTTCAGTTTGTTTTTGCTGAGTTCCTTTTGTTGAATATTTAGTTTTTGCAATGAAAACAAATAGAAAAATATTATGAATATTTAAATGAAGATAATTTAGCATTAATGCGACCCCGGGTTAAGCATGCATATTTTTTTTTTCATTTGAATAATTATTCAGTAGTCTAGTTTTTCAGAAATTTTGAAATATACTGAATGTTTGTTGTCTAAAACAATAGACAACGCCAAGAGCTAAAGATCCCATTGTTCACTTTTCGTTATACACATTTTCACATTCTGTTGATATAAAATTCTCATAGAATACACAGAATTCCGTTAATTACCCTTGTCTTAAAGATTTCCTTCACAAAATGTATGGTTATTATTACCTAATGAAATATTCGCCACATAAGCAGGAGTGCCCAGATCGATATGTTCTTTGAATAAGATACAAGAAAAAACATTGCGTGACAAAATACGATGCCCCAAAAAAGTATTTCCATGTTGCTCATTCAACTTTTTCGTCAAATGGCATACAACATACAGGGTGTTTCGCATTTCTATGCAAATATTTTGAGTATAAGCGGTTATTGAAAAAAAGAAGGAAAAAAACGAGAAGCCAGACATATTTGTTACAAAAAGCAGATCTAGAATTGGGAATACGATGGTTGAAACATTTTTGTTCTGGAATTTCACAACACCCTCTGTATTATCGCGTTTTCACCTGCTGTCTTACAAAATATTCAAAATTTCGCCCCACCTAGAAGCGGAATATTGAAAGTATTTGGTTTATGGATATGTTATCCACCGTAAAGAATTCGTTGTAATAATGTCAATTTGAATGTCTCACACTTTTGCACGCACTCAAATCAGGGAAAAAAAACACCTCGTGTGAGGTAGAAAATCACATTGGTTACACCCACAACAATAGACGTCGATTATATTATCGATAAACTGCTTTTGTACTGTTATTAGATCTTGAAGCGTAATGTAACGTGTGAAAACAGAGCTCTATTAAAGTGAAATGAACCCTCCGAACTACGCCTAAAGCCAATTATCGTTTGACTTGCCAATGCTAAACCTGAAAATGTTGTGTGAAATGACATGCATTTTCTCATGCTAGTCAAAAAAAAACAAAGTACATACGTAATCATCATATCATTTTGAGCAGAGAAAGTCTACTTTTGCATTGAGGCTTCGACGAAAATGGTATAAAATTGATTCGGCCCAAAGTTACGCATTTTTAGACGATTTCGTATACAAATCGCTTAAAATAATCCATATAATTATATGCACAAAAAAATAGACAAATGCTTAGTTTACTAGTTATATTTTTTGTTGGAAATGTAGGCCCCATTATTATCCTAAATAGTTATTAGCCAAACCATTCATAGCCTTGTATTCTAACGACAAAATACGGAACATGGAACAATGTGATAAAAATTCATTAGTTCCATCGTACGAAATGATATGGTCTTATTAAAAGGTCATTAAATGGTTAGTGACCAGCATACTGTTTTACTGCATTTTAAAAGTAGAGTCATACGATTGTTGTGTTCATTTCTTTTTCGTGGCGGTTATTATTTATTTTTCATTCTTAACTTTTTTTGTTCCGTCTCAAATCCATTCTTACTACAAAACTTTTTGAGCACTATCTATTTATTTGGCGATTCGATATGCAGTTGAAAACAAATTAAATTATAATTACTTTTGGATTTTTGAATTCATCAAGTACATTATGCTTGAGGATATATCAAACGAGACTATTATAAATGCTTGCTATTGCATTTTCAGGAAGAAGATAATTAGTTCCCGAGGAAAAAGAGAAACGCCGTTGAATGAACGTAATAATAAGGTATCCGGCATTGTGAGTCGAGTATTTAACAGCTGCATACGCTAGCACCACATACTGACCACGCAACAGACAAGCAAAACAAATGTAATTGATGTTGAAGTGTGTTTGATAAGAGTAAAGCGTCATTGAACGAGCTCATCGCTAAATTATATTTACTTTGCTCTGCCAGTGTTAGGCATACCGGCTGCAAATTATGTGGAGCAAACGAAATATTCAATGGTCTGAAGCATAAATGGAATAAATATAACTGTACGAATTGAAGACATTCATGCAATTTGCACTAGCATTCATTTTTAAATCATAGATAACTGAATCGCACTGAGTTATCGATCGATGACCAGACCGGCAACTGTGACTGTGTTTCCATATTTTGAACATATACAATGCATGTAACACAATGGTTTTTTTTTAAAACATTTTTCCTCATTGCATTTTGAATTTACGACCAATTTTGTTTCAATCTTTTGCTTATCGTAACAAATATTCATTTTTCGAAACTCGTGCATGAGTATTTAGATGAAAATTCCAAAAAGTCATCATCGACGAGCATCTCTACACTGTCATTCAAATTTTGACAATGTACAGGTGTTTTCGTTTCATATGAATGTCAATCAGCACTCATGCATTCACAAAGTAAAACAAAAGAAAAACTATGCAATTGCAAATTGATTGAAAGTTCTACTTACACTACGCTCCCATAGTCTTTGTTACATTCAACACCAAAAATCCAATAAACACGAAGGTATCAATCACATCACCTGACGAATGCGAAAACCGTAAGAAGATACACTTGTCAGTTGCTATCCAAACACGCTCCGTGCTGATATAATGGAATTTTCGGCCGAATTTTTGACAAAGGGGAGCCATTTCTCATCGTGAAGGTGACAAACATGCGGCGGTGTTTAATATGAAAATAGGCAATTCCACTCTGTGTGATGTTTCCCGTCGTGCCGTTATAAAGTCATTCATCAATTTAGAGTCAAGATCAAAATATTTTAACGCATTTTGGGTGTGCTAGTGGTTTTTCAAACACATTCGCTGCTGTAACGATTACAGTGATGTTGTGATTAATGTTTTATTTTCGTAGTATAGCTTCATCACAAAATAGCATGCCTAAAATTGTCAGCATAATTTCCAATATAAATTATGGTAACGCCATCAAAATCCATTGCTGGCAACCACGTTATGTCATGATTCTACAATCCATTCGAAGCAGACATGAGACATAAAGCCAGTGCTGTCACTCATTTCACCATTTTCTATTATTAGACAGTGAATGCAAATACACGAGCGCGCACAATTTGACACACGTTAATGCATAAAAATGCCTATAAAAATTACGCACACCAAAATCCTTTTCGAATGTTATCACTTCTGTTTTTGATTGAGATAGATGTCTTTATCAAACTACGATAGCTCAATAAACATAAATTCCAGATGATTGTACAATTCCATCTCATCTGATGACAGAGAGAGAGAGAGAGAGAGAGAGAAAGAGAGGAGGGGAGAAAAAAATACAGAAATGCGGACGTAGAAAAACGATCAAAGTACACATATAGAAAACGCATAAAAAGAGTACAACGCACAACAGGAGCAAAATATCAACGGAAAAACACAACACGGGATGACAGCAGCAGAACGATGAAAAAAGAGATTAAGCAAAAGGGAGTAGGGTGTGAAGATGAAATACTATGTGGCTTTATTGAATGACAGAGGGATAATAGGCTAAGAATGAAGGCACATACACCATTCTTTGCACATTTTGTTGAAGAAGATTTTATTTTATTTTCTTCCAAATTTAAAAGCTTCTTAATCTTAGAAGAAGAAAAAATAGTGGAAAAAAGCAAAGAAAATCGTATAATTAGATAAAGGAAGCTATTAAACTGCAACGATAATACGTCTTCAACGTGTGCAATGTGCGTGCATACCGATGAGCATATCATACAGCATGCATGACAATTGGACGTATGACACGTCACATATGCTACCGCTTGCCGGCTTCCTTGCATCAAACCGATGTAGACGTACAAACGTGTATTGCATAATCCCAAGAAAAAATGATTTATTGTATGGGCTGTGATAAGTGTTCGTCGTCAGTTTATATGGACACAGCCGATTCGCTATGCATAATTGATCATAGACTAACACAGTACATGGAAAGACCTAAGTCCAATATTGTGCGTGATTATTTCTTTTGCGGCGACCTCTCTTCAACTTTGTTCTGCTAAACACAAATTATCTAAGCTTAACGCGTTGACAGATATTTTTCTTTTTTTTTCTCCCTCCAACCGAGATGTGCTCTTCGACCATTACAGATGTTTGCCCATAAATTTTTGGTGTGCATGAAAGTTTGAAAATCGATAATAAATTATATAACCTCCATGTGTAACTGAGTGCGCCATGAACATCGTCGAAAACATCGTCTTTATGTTATCAGTCATCTATCATCCCGTCCAAGCAATTTTGGAACCCATTTTCTGCCCTAGTCGAGAGATTCATTTAAACTCTATAGATTCATGACATCGAATAAATTTCCATCAGTTTATGTGCGTTACCAGTGGGGAAATATTTTAAATGCTATATTTTCATTCAAAAAGAGAAGAAAAAACTTTGCTGTAGGTACGGTTAGAAAGAGTTTATTTCCTTTTATCAAACAAATGACAACCATAATCTGATTAATTGGCAGTTACAACATAATTAACGCATACATTAGTTCGATGAAAATTCAAACAGCGTAGAAAACTATATTATGTAGAAAAATTCCAGATAAAGTGCTCTCTTGATTTCATATTACTAATTATTTGATAATTCGAAAACGGCGTCGATCGTAATCTGGTGACTATAGAAATATTCCGAATAATTGAGTTTCCTGTTCTTAGAAAATCTCAAAAACACTAATGACCACCATCAATCGGTATAGTAATATGTGATGAAATAAGAAAAGCATTTTCTCAAATCTATTGTATGAACTATTTCATTTTTTCGGCTACATACGTATGAACAAATCAACGAAAAAACAAATGAATAGGAAGAGAGGGAGAGAGAGTGAAGAGGAACGAAATGTTTCGAAACCAGCAGCAACCCCAATTAAAACCAGTTGATTTCAATAGATCTTATGTCAATCATGCATGATTATTAAACACGCTATCAAATTCTTTTCTCTCGTTAGTTTCGTTTTTTTTTTCAGTACAAACCTTGTTAGTTTCACCACTTATAAAGTACAGCGCAACATTACTCAATAGAATTGGACATATTGTTTATGTTATTCCAAAAACGGTGGTCATGATCTATTTGTTTTTATGTTCATGTAGCCGTTTTGTTTGATTCTCTTCATATCGTTGTTCTGAATCAAATTGTACGGCAATAAGAAGAAATCGTATTTTACAATGTAGAGAGAGAAAAAAAAATGATTAAATTGTAACAATATACTATAGTTATACTCGAACAGACGCAACTATCATCCCATTAAATCGATCATCTTCATCTCATATATAGATAGATCGGAGAAAATCATCATATTAGCTCGTCATTATTTTTTTTTTATAATCATTTGATTCTTGATCCATAAAATGACTA
Source organism: Sitodiplosis mosellana (assembly GCF_009176505.1). Classification (NCBI taxonomy): domain Eukaryota; kingdom Metazoa; phylum Arthropoda; class Insecta; order Diptera; family Cecidomyiidae; genus Sitodiplosis; species Sitodiplosis mosellana. The sequence continues at coordinate 1,857,416 of NW_022601407.1, forward strand.
TCTGTGCGCGCACGCAGTCAAAAACAATGGAAATGACTATGTCATGCAACCGTTTAATCGAACCCAATGAAATTAATCATTCTCATGAAGAAAAAACCAACAACAACAACAACAACGAATCAACAACATCAACGAATTCTCAATTCTCCAAAGAACTTTTGATCAGCGCGATATGCCGTCATTCATGCTGTTGTTGGTTTTGGATTTCTCCGCAGATATGCGTATTTCCATTTCTTTTGTCTGATTTTTCTTCTAGTACCCTGTAGCTGTGTGTGTGGCAATTGATCAACTAAGGTCGTTGTCCACTTTGAAATCTTCACTTTGTATGTGAGTTTTAATGATGATATCAGAAGAAGAACATACATTGAAGACAGAAAACAAACAATTCAATTCGTTCGATACACTGTATTTCGTATGTTTTTATATATTTATCATAATAAATAGATTGAATTCGATCCAAGTTGAATGAGTGTGTTACACATAATATTCAGAGAGACGAAAATTTTAAGAGAGTGTAAGTAAAATGGTTAATCACAACAGCAGACGATTCAACTATGTGATTGTACCAGATTTTAATTTCTTACCAAAACGATGACATAAAAAACATTGATTTCAAATCCAAAAAATGTTTTTTTTATGTTGACAAGGATTTGGAGGTAATAACAACTGCTGGTATAAATAGGTGGGTACTTTCAATGACTGAAATACGATTCCAAAAGATGTAATGAAGTTTAATTCTCTTGTTTTTTCCCCTCTGAGTATATGCGGCAAATATTAATTTCACTGTGAACTTCGTCTTAAATTAGTTTCAAGCAACTGTCAACATTCACAGCAATAAGAAAAATGAAAGTGTGACCATAAATTATAACATGAGATTCAGCTAAGAAGCCCCACTTCATTTTTTTCTTGTCGAACAAAAAATTTAACAAAAACACTTTTGCCGTTCGGGCTACCATATACAATTAATAGTACAGCACAAGTGAGAAAGATATCCAAAAACGATGGTAAAAACGATGAAAAGATACACATGGTTTGGATGACAGAAACACGTGTTTCATTCCACATTTGTTTCTCTCACTTTTCATGTGCCATATGATGCATTGCGCTTAGGATTCGCCAGGAGCATTTGTAAACACGCACATTTGGCCGATTGAGATTTATGTGATTTTTCCTGCGCATTCTGTTAATTCGCTTTGGCTCAAGATGGTTTGGCAAACATGTTGAATTAGCCACAAAACAACAAGAATTGAAAAACACACGATTCTTCATATTTTTAAATCATCAGCACAGTTGAAGATTATGTGTTTGTATTGTGTACAACAATATTCGAACAACTATCGGAGTCGTTAATGTGCAGGCCATACGAAATGTGGCCTATGTCGAAAATTTACCATTATCCATTAGTTAATTTTTTTGCGACTGCAATGAAAGTAGTGGAAGAAAGTCACCAGACTGAATCTATCAATTGCGTTTTGATATTGTTTAACTTAGTGCAAATACCATAGTAAAAAATGGTACTTGTAACTAAAATAAAAAACTGATCTACACATCGGACGACATATTAATGTTTTCTGTCGTTATGTTCGGAGTCATATTTATGAGCTCATATCACGGTTAGTATTTTTACCTAGATGCACAATATCTCTGTGTGTTTTCCTATGGCGTGTGACTATTTTTTATCTTTCCAATTGGATTAATTGAATGAGAATAAAGTGATCATTCTAATTTGCCAATCCATTTTCAAATGTATTAGTTCAATTTAAATTCTATTTATTAAAAGTCTTGGTTTATCCATGCTCAAATCAAAATATTTTTGCTTGATAAATAGGGAATTGAGTTAGTCGTTCATGAAGCGATGAGTATTCAAGTATTATTAGTTTTTTTTTGTTAAGAATATTTTTGTTCGATAATTTCCCCAATTTTGAATGTATGAAAATGTTAGCAACAGCAAAAGAGTTTTGTTCAAACACAACCGTGCATGGATTCCGATATTTCAGAGAACAAAAGCGCCATTGGATTAAAAGGTAAAATATTTTAGATATAATTGTTTTCTAAGTGACGAACTCTCGATTGAATTTTATTGAAGAATAAAAAGGACCATGTCCTATTTTGGGCCATATGGCGTATCTAAAATCTATCAAGATTGAACTCAGTCAAGTCAATGCGTTGTTTATTCTCTTTTACTGTAGAACTTTTTGGATCATCGCATTCAATTTGTCGGTTATTTTGTGTAGCTACTCGATTTTAAATATTTGGATCAAATGGGAACAGCGACCGGTGATCGTAAGTTTTGATGATAAAACCACATCAATCAGAACGATCCCATTGCCAGCTATAACAATTTGTACAACTGAAAAGTTGAAACAAGATAAAGTCGATGTACGCCGATTGTCCAATGCAATTGAATTGGTGAAGTTTAATAATTTTACGATGTTCATTAATCTGACACCCAAAGAGTGAGTTGTTAATTATCCACAAATATATTAAAGTGCCCAAATGCGCCTGAATCATATCCAAATGTTGTTTATTTTAATATACTGAGACAAACTTTCTGAAAAAATAACGGATGGCGTTTGTAAATGGTTAGTTTTAAAACTTTTTCATATGGAGGTTGTGAATTGTCAACGCGGCTATGAAATCCATATTAACGACAACATTCGACCTGCCTCTAGTGGTCATACACACAACACACGTTGAGCGGTCAATATATACACACAATACGGACACGCTAGCATAGGATTTATACGGTTTGCGTAAAAGGCTTGATTATCAGCCATGTATACGCTTATGTGATTGAAATCTTCAACTATCACCACAACTTGTGGTCTACAAGCGTCGTGTCAGTAGAGCTCGTCTTATGTTTACATTCGAAATACGTGTTATTGTTGTTGTAGTTCAAGTATTGTACTTTTGTACGGTTGCATGCAATATGAAGTCAAAAAAGTCTTCTTCGCAGCACATAGCACGATTAAGTGGATATTTCACTACTTGAAATTCTGATTTCAATGTCTGTTTGAAGAGAAATAAACGCTAAGAGCTAAAATTAACGAAATTAATGATATTTTCTCTTTGTTTATAGATTAAATCAACCCGATACACTACATCATCTTTGCGTCGTAAAATATTCAGGAACCTATCCTATGTTCAACTTGGTTGCCCCCATTCCGAGGACTGAATCTATTTACAAAACGATTAAAAACATTGCTCCTAATAATGCACCGGTTCCGTGTTTTGGACCATTTAGTAGTTTCGATGGTCATTTTGAGCAAATTTTCACCAGTGAAGGACTTTGCCACACATATAATTCACTCAATTCACGGGATATCTACACCAATGCGTAAGAATTAGAATAAAACTGTCTCTTTTTTCGAATTCATAATTTTATAAACCATAACATTTGCATTTAATATTTTGGGAGTTGAATAGAGTTGCTCCCGAATTATTGACGGTGAAAAAGTATCCAAATGCTAACTGGAACGCCGAAAATGGCTACGATGCACGTGTGAAAGAGAGTGAATATTATCCAATACGTACATTTAGAGTCGGAACTAAAGACATGATGCGTATAAATTTACATACCTAGGTTGCTGATTCTGAGCATTCTTGCGCTAATGAAAAACAAGAATTCCGCATTGCACTACACTCAACGGATCAATTTCCACGTATCCCAAGTGATTTTATTCGTGTTCCATTGGATCATATTGCTCGGCTTTTTATCAAACCGAACATGATTACAACATCGGATGGACTACGCGACTACTCACCGGAGAAAAGAGGCTGTTTCTTTAAAGGGGAACGTCAGCTGCTGTTTTTTAAATCATACAGTCAACATCACTGCCAACTGGAATGTTTGGCCAACTACACGAACAATAAATGCGGATGTGTCCCATTTTGGATGCAGAGTGAGTCTTCATTCATTTCCATTCATTATAATGAATACACTCAATTATGTGTGAATCAATCGTCAATACAATTCTTAACAAATTCCAATTCTTGTGTCACTTTATGATTTAAATTTAATACGTTTAGGAGACAGAAGTACAATAAATTGTAACAAATCAAGTAGATGCTATGATCGGGTACAAGAAAGTTCTGAAAATAATGTGATTGTTGAAAAGTGCAATTGCATTCCAGACTGTGCTTCTATCACTTATGACGCTGATTTTTCACTAACCGTAAAAGAACCTGTAATGGCTAGGTAAGGCACGAAAAAAGGCAACGCTTTTTTTAGTGTCAGCTACATCCTCGTTCTCCATTTTGATGAATCCCAACAAACATTTCTACGTTCTTTCTTATTTTTCAACCAGCATTGGGTTTTCTATATTAAACGTAATATTCAGACAACCACATTTGATCGCAATTAATCGAACTGAAACCTATACAATGGCTGAACTCATCGCAAGCTGCGGTGGTCTTTTGGGATTGTTTATGGGCATTTCAGTGTTGAGCATCGCCAAATTGATTTATTACTTCACCTTGCGTTTGTTTTGCACAATGAAACGAAGAAGTGCAATCGAAGCGAATGTCACCACTTGGGCTAGATGCACAGGGCCGTAGCCAGGATTTTTGCCAGGAAAGGGTGGTTCCACTTTA